>NC_140187.1:13642236-13855954 GCF_965226575.1 Pagrus pagrus
TTTTAAAAAGTGGACTTTAGAAGGGAGTGATTATATCATGTTACCAGAGCCTTTCTGTATGTCCGCAACATGAAATTAATACAATACATTGAACAACTGGGTCAAATAGAAGAGCGGTCCAAAACCAGCAGATTACAGGAAATGTCAAAATAGATATCACAATAAAAATATTTAAAGCGCCACCATGAAACATGTTAAAATCAAACATTCTTCGTGAGACGTGAGGAAACAGAAAACTCCAACGTTTTTGTAGGTGTTCTTTCTAGATCATTCAGTCCTGTTGCCTTCTGTTCTTCTTGCAATGTTTGCCTTCACACCTTCTTTGCTCAAACCTTTCCCCATACCCCTGACGAGGGTTGAGCCTTATAACATTGACATGTAATGACAGTAATTGGGTTTCTTAAGATGAGTCCAAGTCACCACAATTTCCTCCACCGGTTTTCAATGAAGATTCCATTGTTACTAAATTCTCAGGTAAAATATTTACCGTACTTGAGCTGATGTGGCTGAGGATCGTCAATGACCTTCTATGTTAATCGCGGGGTCTCTGACAACTACAAGATTTTCTGCTTAGTTCATGTAGAGATGTTTGCTTTTCTGCACCTCATCTGTCCGAGCAATTTATAAGGTTTACTGAAGTAGATGAGGGTAGTAACCTGTTTCATCTCCTCCACTGGTAATACTGGTAACTGCTTTGCATCTGTTGTATCAGAACTGGAGAGTATTCCCCATTGAAATAATGGTACATTCATGGAAAACATTCACTCTTCTGCCGACTGGCTTTGGGAGAATGTCGGCATCCTTGGTGAACCTTGTCTTCACTTCAAAAGTTTCTGCCATATCTCTTCATTTGCATATATGAGGCCTTCGTGAAAGACTTGAATCTCCCCCATAATCTTTCCTGGTGTCCCATAATGACACAAGATGAAAGCCATATTTGCGTAACATTGTGGAAAGAAACAAAAAGAGAAAAGTCGAACGTTGCTCCACATCTACACTCTACATTTACGTCATTCAGCTTTATTGTTGTGAAAAGGCACCGCATGGTCTGCTGTATTTTCAAAGAGTAATAATAAATGCACATTGTTGACGTACATTGAGCGTCGAACCATTTAAAATACATATAATGTACTAGATTCATTTAAATAATTACACCTCTCTCTCTCTCGCTCTCTCTCGTCTATTTACTTCTCCTGCGCTGCCTATATTTGTTCGCTAAATGACACATTCATTTCCACTGACATTATAAACAGTCAATGAAAAAGCTATTACACTGCATGGTGAACCTTGACCCACATGTCAACACTTTCTCTGTATAATGACAGTGCTGCACACATTAGAGTTATGTATGTGAGTGTGTGTGGGGGGGAGAGAGTGAACGACACAGAAAGAGGGAGAAAGAGAGAGAAAAAGAGAGACTGTGGCAGGGGTAAGGATATCAAATGGGACCCGACTCGGCACCTTCTTTGAGTTCTCAGTTCATGGGTCAAAGGAGAAGACGCCTGAGGACAATCCAGGCATCTTTCTTTCTCTCCATCGCCCTCCCTCTCCTCTTCAGTTGGCAGCAAATGAAGTGTAGCCTGAAAGACTCAGCGTTACCACCATCTATCATCATCATTACCAGCATCTTTAATGCAGTCGAGAAGTGTTTATTAGCTAACAAACGGGGGATCCAGTGACCCGATTCAGCTGTACCTCATTCTGTAATTTTGTCTTACTAACATTTCAAGCCTCAAGTTTCGGCACAGCTACAGCACTTCATCAGATGAATTCACTTCACCAGATCGCAGGATCTGGTTACTTCTTGTTTTGAAATATTGCTTTATCTACATAAGTCTTGAGTACCAAAAATAAAATCGGTTGAAATATCATGTTTTCATTATCCTTATCTCTTTACTTTTTAAGTGTTGTCTGCTTTGTCCCTGTCCACACAATTTCATAGCTTGATATGGATACCTGTTACAAAAGCCAGACAGGCCTTGATTTCCTACCTGTGTGCAGCCAGCATAGATAAATGACCGTGAAATGGCTAAGTGACTGCTGTGAAAGGTTAAAGTCAGCTCCGTCTGAGGATGCATGGCTTGGGGGACTGAGCATCTTTTTAAATGCCTGGAAGTGATTCGCTTCAGTAAATGTAATGTTATTAACTACTTTAAGGTTTTATAGTCCATCAACACGAGTCTTGGTTGGTCTTTACAGTCAGTGGGTGAAATCTCTTTTTGTATTTTATGTTTCTGTCCTTTCAAAATATAGCTAATGTACAACAAAATGAAATGAAAGTAAATAAAATCCAAACAGAAGACATTAAAATAGATAAAATAATTACAATAATTACAATTAGTTAAGAAAAAAAGCCCCTTGGTGTCGTCTGTGTTAGACACACCTGGCTTTTAACTCCAATGTAAAATATTTGGTGGTCAGAGGAAGTCAGGAGAAGCCGAGTAACAAAGTCAGGTGGAGGAGACTGGAGTGGATAGATGGGTAAAACTCGTCCCAGGTTAACGTGACTTGGGAATGAGAACAGGTTGGAAAAGCCAAAGATAAAGTGAGTTTATGAAGAGATTCAAAAGAGGACGCTGACTTTGCCTGCTGATCCCCAGGCAAGGTTACACAATAAATACTGTGCAGCATGAAGAAAATATGATTTCACAAATGATGAGGACGGACATGAAATGCATTAATGTGCCTCTGTGTTCTAGTGTGTGATTATGAATATATTCGCTTTAGACTGTGTGTTGTTTTGTTTATTTGTGTACTGAGTTTAGACACACACACTCACACACTGATTCATGATGTGTGTTTGCTTAGTACACTCAATGAGTGGTCTATGCCCATTGGGTAGGCCCTGTGTTGCACGGTTCTGCGGTAATAGGTTTTGGCAGCTGTGTAATTTCTGTTGATTTATCCCTGACCTTGGAAAACTCTTCTTCTGCAGTGCAGGTGTCGTTTGTAAGGCACACACACACACACGCACGCACGCACGCACGCACACACACACACACACACACACACACACACACACACACACACACACACACACACACACACACAAATACAAATACAAGCATATACTGTATATACATTTACACACAAGAGCCAAACAAGCAAACAGAAACGACAATTTAATTATGCACCCACCGCACATATATGCACGCACCAGCTCACATTCATACATTCACCCCCACCACCCTGCATCAACACATCTTCATGCACACATTTGGTGTTAATAGGTCTCCATTCAGGGACCAGCCAATGACATTTTTTCCAATTTTGCTCAAGTAATGTTGACTGGTTGAATGGGTCACTGGTTAGATGGGACACCAGCTCTGTTAGGCTCGGGAGGGACAGTGTTTATTACTCTGGGCCTAGTCTCTCTATCTGTGGTTAAGGATTGTCTCATCTGAAGCTGTATGTATACACAGTATGTATTATCAGTAGAAAGTAAATAAGTAAGTAAGTTTTTAATGAGGATAAGTACAATATCCATCAGATGTTTATGGCTGAAAAGCGTTGACATTTTACCACCGGAAAAAATAATGTCACAAACGTTGGAAAATAGCTATCAATGTTGTAATAATCTAATGGTGTTAAATGTTCTACTGAGCTGATTGTGCTGCTTCCCTGGCTTTTCTCTCACTCTGTAACTGCTAAATCCTTCTTTCCTCTCATCACACTTTTCTGTCATTGATCACCAAAGCAGTCAATACCCTCTTACTCGTGCTACCACAATCATCCCACCTTTCACTGCTCAAATGGCATCTTTGTGTGTCTCAGGGAGAACTGATCAATAGCAACAGTTGAAGCCACTTCACATCTTCATACACAGGCGTACTTGTTATAGTAGATGGAGAAAGAAATTGTGGGGCCTCAAAAATAACACAATGTTAAACCCTCTCTTTTTTTCAGATATCTCAAGGCAACCAATTCAATCTCAAACTTCATTTATTTGATTTTAAGATACGCAATAAAAAAAGTACCTACTAATGACAATGCTGAACTGACAGCTAAATACATAAATTACTTTTTAGCTTGTTAAAACTCCGCAAATTGCAGTTTACTAAAGACGTAGTTAAAATAATACTAGGCAAATTATGGATGTAAAGGTGTAATGTAATGTCTGTTTTTGTTTTTTCTGTACCACAGAAAAATACCACCTTTTGCACCTACCTATTTTCAGTGAGGCACACACCGAAATAAAGTAAGAACTAACAACTCAGTGAAGGAGGAATCCGCACGAAATGAAACAAATCTTCTGTGCGAGAGCTGATATAGCTCATAAACCCATTAAGGTAAGCAGTTCAAGAAACAGATGTATTAACACAGACCTTTGGGATTAAATCTCATATTAATGATGTTTTACAATAAGTGATTGTTCTGAATCTAACTAAGAAACAAAAAATGTTCATGTTGTTTTGTCACCATGGAGGTGGTGTTCTTAAAAACCACTTAACTATGTTCTGCACTATTTCTAAATCTAGACTGTCGAAGTAAAGACTGTGTGAATTAAAAGTACAACCAACATGCCCTTCTGTTCAAAACACTGCTCAGGTCATTATGAGTCATAGTGAGTGCCAAAGTTTACACTGGGTACATGCAGTGTATCACACACGGGAACAGTTACCTAACACATCGCTCACTGTGATTAAATTGGTACACATTTCAAGAAAATGCTTCAGGCTTTAACCAGTTTTTGGTCATCGCCTTGCTGTCCCAAACTCGTTTGAGTTGTTGTATAAATGTGTACGCACCATTTTATGTGTTGCATGTGCACATGTGCGTTTCATCACATTCTTTTTACAACCCTGACATTTATCAATAACTTCGTAAATGTGACAGAATCCCCGCTTGCCGACCTTTACTGCTCTTTTTATGATGCTGTTCCGTGTTCTCTCAGCCAACCCCACAAGAGCATAAAGGAGCTGTAACTGCCCATTCGATAGAAGTCTTTAGCCCTGAGTGTCGATAATGCTTCCCAGCAACATTGGACATATCTTAGTGCAGCCGTTAAATTCAGATTTTCAATTCAATTTTTATTATCCTGACAGTATGCACCAGTATACCGACAGGATGCACCAAAGTGCCTGAGGTGGCAAATCTGATCCGGCTCCATGTTGCAATTCAACAAACCATAACCCTTCTTTAATAGAATGGTTGAACATAGTATCCATAGTGTTTCAAAACTGAGAAATAATTCACATATCAGTCTGTAGGTCAGTCAATCAGGTGGGGCCTTTTAAGATATACAAACTGGGACACTTACCACTGGTTGTGTACATTACAACTTGTAGCATTTCTGTAACTTCTTCAGTTTTCTGTTTTGTCCATGTGTTGTCAGAGGGATGACCATGTTCTCTTCATCCTCTTCTGTTTTTAGTTTAGCTTGTCTTAGCTTGTCTTTTCTTAAGATGCAGTGAGATAATGCCTAACCACAACAGAAATCACAGATTGGAATAAAACAAGAACCAAGCACTCAGTTATTTTGCACGCTAATATTGTCGAGATCAATAATATTTATTTATCACAGGTATTCATTACCCAGCTTTATAAATTTGTGACATCAAGTTTTCACAGCCTTGGAGACAATTGTGGTGCTTATCAGTTTCAATGAAAGGGCTCAGACCAGATGTTAAATACAATTGTCTATCATCTGCATAACAGTGGTTTCAACAAGAGTAGCATATACATTAAAAAAAATTGGATGAAGACAATATCCCTTGGGAACTCCACATAGCAAACTCAAATCTGCGTGTACTTTTCGGCCCCAACCAGCCAGTGTAGCACCTGTACAGACGTTAATTGTAAGTGGCTAGCAATCTTTTCACCAACCCTGTGATTGTGGAGTGTGTCTGTGCTCTGTTGGCGTAATGGCTCAACCTGACCTCTAAACTTGCCAAGAACTCCATACATTCATTCTATATTCATGAGCTAGTAGTTGTGTCACTAAGCTTTAGGATAGTGTGCATTATTCATTCAACCTTTGGAGGATGTATGCTTTCTTCAATTTGAACCACCTAGAGCAAGTTAGCTTCTGTGTGCATCCTTTCATATCTTTGCATTGACTTTATATGCAATCTCTTAAATTTGCTTGCAACGAATGCATGGCAGCTAGAAGTGCAAATCAGGTAGTGAATTGTGAATTGGAATCTGTGCACCAACTGATCATTTGGTAATTTTACAGGGATAATACAAGTAAATATTGTTACATTGGGAAAAGTATATAAAATGCCTTGATACAGCTATATTTTAAGATGATCTGTGACCCCTGCGAACCTCCTATTCATAAGTTCATGTCAAGCTTTGCATACATTTGTGTTTTTTTTGTGGGTTTGTTTCTTTTTATTCATCTTTCTCAGATGACCAAGCAAGACAAATGGCAACAAAACAAAGCTTATTTTGGTATGACTGGAAACAAGAAGGCACGTTGCGGTTTGTCATTTGTTGTTTCTGAGAAGCATCTTAGCTCCAAGCCCTTTGTAAACACAACACACACATCAACTGAAGGATTGATTGTATTGTTGTTCAATCAGTCAGGTGATGATGTGAGAAAGACAGAATTAGACAGAGAGAGAGAGAGAGAGAGGGAGAGAGAGAGGGAGAGATGCTATCTGTCCAAAACACCTCTGGCTATTCTAAAATGAAACGCCTCATCTTGCCTGTGACCTCTAGCCCCTGTTGTAAAGCACGGGGTAATTGAGGTTAACAGTGTAATTTGACCTTTGACGCTTCTGTGTGGCTTCTGTTGGAACGCTTTCTGCTAAACTGTGGAAATGTAAGAAACAGCCACCTTTTGAATATTCTTATCTACAGCTCCAGAAGGATTGTAATGTGAAGCAGCATATTAAATCCGTGCCACAGAGAGCAAACATCACACGGAAGGGCAGATAAAATGTTTTAGAAAAATAAAATGGACTCAATACTGAGAGTTATTAACGGAAAGTGTTATGATTATGCCCTCTCTCTCTCTCGCCCTCACATAAAACGGCGCTCAGTGTTTAGTGTTAAAATTAGTTTCTCACTGTAAATATCCATATCATCCAATGTGTCACATTTTCTGAGCCTGCTAACATTCACATCCGCCCTCCTCCCTCTCGTTTTCTTCCTCCCAAGAGGACACAATAAACTACTCTGTGCACGTCCACCTTTCAGAAATCTCTGGAGAATTGGTGCAGTAGCCTGGAGCGCTATAAAGCTAACGCACCACAAGTGCCGCAACACTACCCAGAGACACCAGTACACACACTGTTGACACCTAAATAGTCAAAAAAAAAAAAAAAACACACACAGAAATACCCTGCCACAAATGCATGGCACAAAGCACACATGTGCACACACACAGGCACCTTTTGGAGTCCAGGGACTTGAAAACATGCATGTCGATGAGTTTAGCTGCAGGCAGAAACACCTCCCCGTGAGTCACTGTTCCTGCCACTCGGTCCCTCTGCTCCACACCTACCGCTTAGAAAGGTCACCATGGAAAGCCAGCAGCGGAAAAAATAAATGAAGTTGTTCCTTGGGGTGACATCTGTCTTGAGGTTTTGGTATGCGCTGTGGATTGGGGATTGTGTGTGTGTGTCACTATTACTGGTAATTGGGTCCTGATAGCCAACAGTTAAGTTGATTAATTATGTTGTAATAGAGAACATTTCTTTATAGTATCTACATTGCTGGAGGAAAACACTTGTCTCAAGGGAATTACAGAATTACTGATGCAGTCATGTAACATACGGTACAGTTTATTTAGATATGCATGGAGAGGTGGGCTAATGAGGGCCTTTCAAATCTATGTACTAGGAGTGAGATGACATAATTAAAAGAGCACAAGTCAAACCTCTAAAGGTGGAAAACCATGAAGAAAACATGATGCACATATGACATTTTTTGTTTGTTTCATGAATTAATTTGAAGACGGTTACAGCGTCACTCCACACAGATCTGATGTTTTCATCCATCACAAGTCACAAGCTTAATGTACATCATGATTTATTTGCGTTTTGTTTACGCCTGTTTCCCTTGCATGTTGTTGCATTTTGCTGTTACCGACACACCAACTTTATTTTCCAACAGGTCTTTTTACGCACAAATTGAAGATGCGCCAAAGACGGGCTGATGGAAGCACACTTGTTGTCATGTATACAGGAATATGAGCCTATCAATCAACAGCACAGGTTTTGATAACAGATGGTGGCATCACACAATGTCCAATTCTACTCACTGAATACATGTCATTGTGATTACATTAAGTGTGAAGGCGAAGTTTGATTTTTTATATGTATATAATGAAGTGTGATATTGAAGAGAGTCAGAGACATGATTATGATGAACATTATGGTGATGCTGATGGTCTCATTTGAACTCTGTGTCTAATTGTTTTTCTGTGTGAGAGCTGATGTAGCTCAGAAATCTCATTTGGCTAAAAAGTATATACATTTCCCTCACAACCGTACATCTTCTATGTATCCTTTACGACACATTTGTGGTGTAGCTTATGATATATTGTCATATTTTCTTTCCTGATCCTCTGACTTTTCATCTAATGCCACCATGAGATTGATCTGTTTGGATTTTAAGTGAAATTTTACATTCATATTTCCCACAATAGGAACTGCATCGATTTCGGTGATCCCCTCAATTTTTATCTTTCACCATTCTTCTTTTTTTTTTTTTACTACAAAATACTGTCCTACCAGCTAAACTATACTTTGCTTTTCATTTCCTGCTAACCATCAACATGTTTTTCAGTGGGGAGCAAAACAAAAAAAGTTAAGATGTTGATAACGAAGAAGCATATGGAAGAAAACATTGGAATACATTTTAGAGTCCTTTTCTGACAAGCTGCCAGCTGACAAGATGTTGCTTTAGTGAGGACTCAGACTTAAGAGATCTCAGTGTGAGTGAACTTTTTCACGCTGGCCTGAACTTCAACCTTTCACATCCAGAGTCTCTCTTCTACTGTCACTGTCTCAGTTTTCCTCTCCCCTTTCTTCCCCTGTGTTTATCTCGCTGTCCCTCTGTCTTGCTCTCTGTCATCCTATTTTTATCTATTTTCTCCCTCTCTGTTTCCCTCTATTTATATCTCTCTCTCCCTTCTCTCTGAATGAAGTGTGAAATCAAATTAATATCAAGGAGAATAGGTCCCTGAAGCATTTGGTTATCTGATAAGAAACTGCTCTAATTTTAGGATCTTAGGAAAATATTTCACGTCAGATATGTTGTAATATGGAAACAAAACAAAGATGCGCAAAAATGTTCTTCCACATGATCAAAAATACTTAAAGCACTTGTTAAAAGGATGAGCCTCAGCGCCTGCCATTTGTGGATTTGCATGCCAACACATGTCTGGCAAATTAACTTACATGCTAATTATGTCAAACAAATTAAAAAACTACTGGTTGTGTGAGAAACTTTTAAGACGATTTT
The DNA here is from genome assembly GCF_965226575.1 of Pagrus pagrus. Taxonomy (NCBI): domain Eukaryota; kingdom Metazoa; phylum Chordata; class Actinopteri; order Spariformes; family Sparidae; genus Pagrus; species Pagrus pagrus. The sequence continues at coordinate 13,651,654 of NC_140187.1, forward strand.
AAGGGGTAATAATCCTGTCTTTTGAGAGATGAAACACTAAAAAGGAATGCAGCCAGCTGGAGATAGAAGCTTTCTGTCCACCCACAGTGTCTGTGCATAATCCAACTATTATCTGAAAAAAAGAAGATGGTGCAATTCTGTTTGCATGAGAGCGGAAGAGAGAATTGATAGCCTGAAGATGGAGTGCCTCCCACAGTTGTGCTCAGCTGCCATACAATCATTATGCATACAGTACAACTACAGTAGAGCATCCGCATGATCGTATTTAAATGTAAAACACTCTGAGGATCACTCATACTGTGTAGTATAGTTGAGAGTTTTTTCAGGGACAAATCTATCTAACATTCCTGATTTTATTGCAGCAGAGATTGTCGAGCAGGGGGATTTAGTAATTCCACGTTAGAAGAGAAAAGCTAATTCTGGCGACTGACTGCTTCAAACAGACAGGGTATGAGTCAAAAGAAAGTCATGCCAAAGTGAAATATCATTTAAAACCACCTTACTCTCCTCATCAAAGGGACTAAACTTTAACTGGATTTAGATTTTAATACAGAATTATTTTCACTTCAGTTATGCAATTCGAGAAGAAGCGGGCCAAAGGTGCCTCCGGTCTCAGCGCAGTGAACTGGAGTGTGTGGAAATGTCTGTCTGCCAGGTCAGAGGAAGCAGACCTCAATGGCAGCATCAAAGCTAGAAGAACATCTCCTCCTCTAGAGGTTCATTTTACACTTAATCCATTTCTCTTTCTTGCTCTGCCTTTCCCCCACTCGGTCTCTCTTTTTCCTACCCTCATTGGATCCTTCCTTTTTCCCCTCTCTTTCCGTCTCTTTGTGTCTCTGGCACTTGCCCTCTTTTCACAGGGTGAATCACATGGCTCCATTAGTAGTAGTCCTGTCATATCACAACTCACCTTTCGTCATCAAATCAGAATAACGAAGGTTATTAGTCATTTCCTACAAAGCCTCAACAACAAGCTTCCATTAAAAAAATAGCATTACGTGTATGGCTCTGTTCCTCATTCCTCATTTTCTCACTGCCTTTCGCATACGTCCCCTGAGAAAAACAGGAAACTGCAAACGTTGGTATAGCACATTACCCAAATTCCCTATGCCTAATGATGTGTCAACATGAATAGACTATTAACGTATAATGATGTGCTTTGTGATAACGAGTGGATTATTTGGTTTACTATGCCATGAGCGGCTGCACGGAAATAACACGGGGGGGAGAGAAGAGGAGGCTAATTCGGTCCTAATTCGCTGCCCGAGGCGATCTTATCCGTTTTGTTCTTATACGTATGAAGTGCCTCTCCTCTTCTGTGAGTGCAATATGGTGAAAGGCTATTTTAGACCCCGTGGATGCAGTGCAAGCATCACATCCTTTCAAATTTCCTCAACACATATCAGATAGTGGACTGGATATTATTTCAGCTTAATTTTGCTGCACACTATCAGTGGGTGACTTCCTCTGTCCTCTTGTGCTGTTATGTGATGTAATATGCTGCATGTTCATTCATGTGTATCCCATGAAATTGAAAAACCCCCCAAAACTGTGGTATAGATTCCTTCAGTTTAGACTGTAACTTTGTTAAATCGTCTTTCTTCAGTATACGAACCTTTAACGTGATTCTTCATCTTGTCAGGTTAATTGAAGTGGAATGTATATTATCTTGAGAGTCACAGCCTCATTTTATATGTTAGTCTTTCAGGGTTCCAGATATGTTTAATGTCAGTAATGAAAAGCAAAAATAAGGATACTATGTTGAAGGTTATAGTTATCCAATATAATACTGAAGGAATGTAATTCAACATGTAAGTCATAGAAATGTTTCTATTAAATTATGACTTTAAGAGGCGTTCCTTAAACTTTTATTCCATTTGTCGGTGCCAGGTTAGAAACTTTCATGCTATTTTACATTGTACAGTGTGCCAAATCATTCACTTATGATTTACAATAAAAAAGAATAATTTATAATTAAGATCAATAGCCTTTATGAAGATTACTGTCTGACTGTGTGTATATTTTTAGTCAACTCCAATGATTTGGAAACATGCAAGTCTGGGTGATAGTGGATGATGTATTCACACAATAATTATTTTTTGTCCTGCAGCATTCAGAAAAAAAATATATATATTTCAAGAATTTATGAACATATTCAGATTTGTGGATGTGAATCGATTTCCCCTCCAATCTTAGTCCTCATGGTGATTTTGTATAAATGGACATTATATGTGAGACAGTGAAATAAAGCCAAAGTTTGTTGCCCACAGTATTGTAAACCTTCTAACCTGTCCTGGCAGAAGATGGCAGTAGGTATATCTTCAATCTCTGAAAATATTTCATTCATATTTACAGTAATATGGTACAATGACTTAATACACTGCGTCAGAGGTGGAGAAAGCTCTTGTAGTAATCGCTCTCCTTGAGGCTAATCTGAGTTTGTCGCATCAGAGGTGCAATGGTGCACGAGAATGAAAAGATGCAAATCCTGCTGACCACATCCTTCTGCTACAGTTTGTCCAGGCAACTCGAAATTTCATTTCCATATGAACAAATGAGCCATCGACTGTCTGCTGCTAGTTTGGTTGTTCCTTTTTGTTAAAGCAACATTATGTAACTGAAATCTCACCACAACTATTTCATGGATTGAAACATGTTCATGGTCCCCTGAGGATGATGACTACTGACTTTTCATTTAGCACCATCCGCAGGTTAAGGTCTCCATCTGTCCAGGGAAATAGCCCTGGATTGGCTCAATCATTCAGGGTTTCCAGACAATGAAACCTAATGACTTTAATGATCTCCTGGCTTTTTCCCAAGCACTACCTCTAGGTTAATATCTGTGGTTTTGAGTGAAATGTCTCGACAACTATCGGATGGATTGCCGTTAAATTTGGTGCAGACATCCAAATCCTGTCAAGATGAATTGTAATAAACCCAAGTCAAAACTGCCCTTTGGTTTATGACCAAATACCTCCAAATGGTAGCATGCAAACACTCACTGTTACAAAATCTATGTTTAACAAAGCCACAAATGTCTTTGTCATTGTTTCATTCTACACTCAAGCGAACTGAGGTGTAATGCAAATCCCAGACGTGACTCATAAAGCCACATTTGCAAAGTGATAACATCATTTACAACCTTAACACTTAAACTCTTTTTTTCATTAGTTTCAGATTGTCAAGGTACTTCAATTGAAACCCACTGTATTCAACAAGCAGTACTCTTTGTTTATTAGAAAAAATCCATCTGAGAGTGTGGATGTCAAACCTTCAATATTAATTTTCAATATACATCACATGACTGAGGCACAAAAATTGATCTTTGATCATTCTATAATTACTTTCAAATTAATTTGTGGTGAAAGGGTGAAGAAATGATTCCCAATCTTAAGTTCCAGCTGCAGCAATTCACTGTCAATCACTTAGTAAGAATTAGCATTGAGAAATTGATCTACTGTCAAATGGAGGAACATATGGATTGATTATGGGTTTCCATAGCATCATTTGTGCTTTACACTGGAGGCTAAGCCAACTAGACAAGAAATTACATTATGCTGTAGTTTCAAGTAGCAATATGGTGACCAGGCTTCAGTTTAGCTTTATATTCATATAGAAGGAAGAAGGCGAAGAATGTCTCCTTGCATATGAATTCTGTCTCACAAATTCCTTAAGTCTGAACTTTTTTTGAACATTAATTACCTGTACAACAGCATTTTCAGAAAAGAAATCCACTGTAGAATGAATTAGCACAGCTTTTGCTTATTTGGATGCACAATTTTTCTTTTAAATGTTTCTCAAAAAGCCAGAAAGGCAGAGCCAGATCACTGAGCATAAAGATGTAAGAAAAGATAGAGCAGGGGTGAAAAAAGGCTTATGAAACAAACAAATCTAATCTAATTAGAAGGGTTACAGGGCAATATAAAGGGACTCATAAATAGGACTAAGACATATTAAGCAGAACAACAAAAACTACAGCAAGATATGGAAAAATAGTCCCAAATTGAACTGAATAAAATGCAGTGATAAACAGAAAAATTGCTCTATGAAGCAAACCTTGAGTTTTCTTGGAGTTTGTTTCAGATACGTGGTGCATAAAACCTGAAAGCTGCTTCTCCATGTTTAGTTTTGACTCTGGGGGCAGTAAGCAGACCTTCCCCAGATGATCTGAAAGGTCTGAACAGTTCATAACAGAGAAGCAGCTCAGAAATGTATTTTGGCCTTAAACCTACTTGTGCTTAATAAACCAATAAGAATTATTTGAAAATCAATTATTTGATCAATAGAAAACCAGCATATAGATATCTGATAATCAGACTCGATTGATGGTCTCTCCAGGTCTTTGTAAGGACTTTAGCAGCAGCATTCTGAATCAGCTGCAGCTGTTTGCCTGACGGCAGTACACTCTACAGGTCTACAAAAGATGAAGGAATGAGTCCCTCTTGATATATTCTTGAGGTGATACTTTGCTAAATTTGTAATCGTCTTAATGTGGATGTTAAAATCTAAGTCAACGACAGTACCAAGATTTTTAGCTTGGTTTGTGCTATTTTACATTAGCAACTTGAGTCCAAAGATAATAATTTCTGTTTTATCTTAATTCAACTGGAGATAATTTACTCAACCAAAAATGTATTTGTTCGGTGCACCTACACATGCTTGTATGGGATCACTTGACACCTTGTGATTTGGTGATATCAATCTGTGTCACCCACATTATTATGGTATGATATGATACACTGAACAGAAGTGGTCTGAGAATGGAGCCTTGGGGAACACCATATAATTGTTGTACGCTCAGACGTGTAGATAATTAATCAACACAACATAGTTCCTGTCCTTCTAAAATGATTCAAATCACTTTACCACTGTACCTAGTTTTTAAGTCTTTCTAGTAATATGTTGTCTGTTGATAGCAGTAATAATATCTAATAATTATATTATTGAATGACATTCAAGACCAAGAGCAAGAGCAGTCTCGGTGCTGTAATGTGGTCTAAATCTTGACCTTGAAAACATTAAAAACAATTGTCAAGTGGCTTAATAACTGCCGTTCTCATGGCCTGTTGGAGAGTAGAGAACTATATGCAAAAAGTCTGTATTTAAAGGCAGCAGCAGGAGGACTTCAGATGTTGCACAATTTCCTCCGAGGTTTCATAGCTGATAGGATCATATTGTGTCACGTTAACTTAATTGCTTTTAAGTTTATACAAGGACAGTTCAGACCCCATACTTGATATGGAGGAACTGACTGCTTGTCTAATTTTTTGAGTTTTGTCCATGGAGAATGAGGCAAATTCATTGCATGATTTATTGTATAAAAGTTCTGGGGCTACTGACAGAAGAAGTTTAGTCTGCCTGTCAAAAGTAGCAAATACGGCACATTCATTATTAATGCTTTTGGCCACTGTGACAGAGAAGAGCTTCCAAGCTATTTAGGTAATGCTAATAGTTTGAATGTATCCTCAATGTAAACGCTGAAGGGTACATTCAACGTACTTTAAAAGTCAAACTCCCTTTATGAAAACAAAACTTTTTTTTCTGGCTCCAATGTACAGTTATAATCTTGTGCAGTTATCAGCTGGGTCCACCGTCCTCTTCCTACCCTGGCCCTGTGACGAGAGCTGTTACTCCAGGACTAATGACTCAGCATCACGCCATCATCTGTGTTCATTTAAGGTCTCCATGTTAGCCTCCCCCCAACCCCTCTGACTTTCTTTCTCTGTCGTCTCCATTTTTCCTCCCCAATCCTTATCCCTTTCACTCCCCCCCATATTTCCACCTCCTCCCTTATGCTACCTTTCTCTTTTCTTGCATCTTCTATCTTTTTCCCTTGTTGTCATCTCTTCTACTTCTTCTTTATTTCCTCTTCCTCTCTCCTCCTCCACCCTATGCTATGAGTAAAGCATGCCAGTCAGAGCCTAGTAGGCAGAACTGTCAGTACTGTTCATGGTAACCTTTCAGTGATGAAGACATGCAATAGTTAAGCCAGCAGCAGTGCCTGGATGTTAATTCTCAACTGGCTGTTCCCCCTCCAACCCTTTCTCCTATTCTGTTTCCCTATGTTTATCTTTGTTCCTATATCCTGTCATAAACCATTTATGTTTTACTTTGTCTTTCATGTCCCATGATTTTTCCACCTCAAATTTTATTTTGTAATACTACCTCTTTTCATCTCTTCATATTATCCTGCTTTTCCCTCTTTTCTCAACCATCATTTGCATCTCTGTACTGAGCACCACGGGGGGTGAATGAGCATAGACAGCTTCAGCATGGGAAAGACATCTCTTTCAGTAGCTGAAAATCTACACTTTCATAAATACAGCAGAATGAATGGGAAGAAATCAGGCATCCTTTTGAAAATGAGCTGCTGAGCACTAAAGTCATCAAATCCCCTTTACTGTAGAGGGTCAGAGCAGAAACCGTGCTGGGGCTGGTAATGAACCAGTTAATGGGAACATGACCCATGATAATTGTTCTCCTAAATCACACCTCTTGCAGTTGGACCGGAAGAAGACATGTCTTGTAGCTGGGTTCGAACAGGAGATGTGTAATACAGACTACTTTCTAAGCAACTGGTATGACCACAACCAATGAGCCTTTACAAAAAGACTTAATTATTTATAGTTTAGTGATAAAGAAACTCCAATGATACAGTTTCTACCTCATTACACATTTAATACTAAATCCATTTCAGAATAATAACATTACACCAAGACATTCATGTTGAATATAAACGTATTATTATATTACAGATTAGTTTATGGTCTACTCCAGCAGACCCCAATTAGCTGCTTGTTTGCCAGATCCAGCCTGCAAGAGTCAAATGTCTGGCCCGCGCACACCCAGTGACACTATGCACCTGTCATAATGTGAAATAAATGTTTGGCTTTATTTTGACCTCACCCACACCGTCCGCTTGACCCTTGCCCTTTCGCACGTGTACACTTATAAACTGCACGCTCTCTACGTCCTGCCTCAGAGCGCCACTGACTAGCTAGACAGCAGCCTGTGGCAAAATACATTGCCAACATTAATTCTGGTGATTGGGTTGATTTTAATTCAGACACTTTTAAAATGGCAGATATTGAATATAATGCATAATGCAGGAAATACTAAATAGGACTCAGCTGTGGACAGAACTATGTCCCCATTTATTTCAGAGGGCTTTGAAAAGTTAACTTGCATAGTTTCAGATTTATTTAAGGGGCTCAGTGTTGTAATATGTCAGAATATATTAAACTTAATTTGGCTGCGGCCCTTCATGAGCCTGTAGGTTCTTGGGCAAGGTTGTGTATTCTGCTTCAGCAGGTGGCTCAGCAACAAAACACCCGCTGGAACCTTTTCACTTGTCATTGTCAGTCTACATCATGAGTTAGCCAAACAGACAACCATCCTGAGAGCCATGTCACAACACATCTGCTCCTCATACTAAATGTCTCTTTAGGAGCCCCGATATGGAGAAATGCCTGTCTTTTTGCCAAGACAGCTAAAAGATACAGACGGAGCAGATTTCACCGGTGTTGACAAAGGTCCTGAGATTGTCTTTTGGAACTGATGGTAAGAGAGTGGTACAATGCATCATCTGTTTACAAAGGGGCATGACGCGCCTTAATGCAACCTGTCATCTCTCAGGGACAATTATTGCTACTTCATTTGGTGATGACGATGACGATGACGATGACGATGACGATGATGGTGAAGTTGTCACGACTGGTAATTGTTAGCCTTAGCATTTGTTAAAAAGATTAGGATGCCAGATGGGTTTCCTCTGTCTTAGTTGTATGTTAAAAAGATTAGCTGTTGTTTCCATGCAAGTGTGTGTGTGTGTGTGTGTGTGTGTGTGTGTGTTGGTTAAATTTTTTCTTCCAAATAAAAATCCACGTGGGACCGTTTGGAAAGCAACAGTGTGATATATAATGGAAACAATCTCACCATAACTTAATTAACTAGACATCTGATGAACAGATGATACAACTTAATTTCCTAATTTTTCCTTAAGAGCAGTTGATTTTTTTTTTCTTTCATCATTCAATTTCAATTTCCTCTGTAAAATGAATTAAGCCCAGAGTTGTTCTGTGAGAATATGTCTCGTGACTGGCCTGTCCTCTGAAGGCATGAATGTATTTTAAAATATCCACGTCCTAAATACTGAATATGGGGCAGAAAGACGATGTTCAAAGAAACATTGTCACAGCGATTATCCTTTATCTGTGTGTGAACTCTCTTTGCCATGAGGCTATAATACATGATCATCTTTGATCACAGACTGAGAGTAAATCACTGATAAAATTAAAACCTACCTAAAATCCAGCTGCTAGCTTCAGTTTGATCATCTTCTTTTTCACTATGTGCCACTTTCTCACTCTTTACATTGAGTTAGCTTAGACTATTTTCCTCACAAATATACGGTAAAATGTAATGGTGGATGGCCATCAATGTGTTTCATATTTGTAATTTATTTAAAAACTTGCAGGTCAGTGTGGCTTTTGTAAAACTACCCTCAGTGTACGAAATCAGACTAAAGACTAAAACCTGTTTAATATGTCATGTCAATAATGGCAGAGTTTCAAATGTATAGTTTCTATATCTTCAAGTACTCAGCTGAAATGTTTTCAGCAATGTTCAAACCCGAAGAAATCCACAGGTTTACTTAATGGTTCCTCAAGGTTGTGTTCACCTAGTTACTCACGCAAGTATGAGTGCTGGATCATTTGTGTTTATTCACGTTTGGCATATGAGTGTTTATTTGCCCCAAACAGCCAGATTACTTTACTGTACATTAGCTGCAACGGCAAACACTGAGAGTGTGTCTCTGTGTTTGAACTCCGGTCAACCACTCACTAAACTCAGCATCCACCAGAGACTCCAGTTCACTCTTCTTTATCTCCCTCTACTCTCTCACGTTGATGAAGGAAATACATTTCCTCCAAAGCTCAAGTCAGCAGTAAATATTACGGTACATAAAAACCCAATAATGGAGGTCAGCTCCACAGGTTGCTACTGTAGTCAGTTGATAAACAGGAGTGAAGATACAAAACAACTACTTTTTAATCTCAAAAGTAAAAAAAAATATCTCTGAGCTCTCCTCCTGTTGGTAAACAGTTCCTCCAAAGGTCTCTCTACTCCAGAGCTGGCCAACTCTGAGCAGCAGCTAGCTAACAATTCAAAACTAGCATTTAAGTTGAAATTGTTCCTTCGTTTAGAAAAACTGAAAAGGGTTGTGGAGCAGTAATCTATTTGTCTCCTTGTGACTACTCGTATGTTAGGGATTGACTAAAGGCTGCCTTAATCCATAACTATAACTCTTTGTGGCTATTGACCTCTGCATTCACACAATGAACACTTAGTACCTTGGAAAAGATCAATATATTGTTTAACACCCTCGTATAGCTCTCTAATTGGCAGGATTGATTTCCATTGAGAGTGGGACTGCTTTCATGGATGTGTTTTTGCAAATGCATCACCCACATCAGCTTGATACTATGGATAATTGCAAATATTTAGTAAAGTCAGAGGAAACGGGCCAGATAACATTGCGTATTCTTTAATACAAAGTGCAAACCAGCTGCTTTATGACACAAAACTCACAGTATGAAAGGCATCTTGTTTCGACACGATAAAAGTTTTTTTTTTCTTTACCTCTTTAGGCAGTTTTCTTTCTTGTGATTCCAAAAAGTATGAGATGGATTGACAAGATGACAAATGGTGGAGATTGTATATTTCTGTCTTAACAGTGGTCATCAGTCATGCATCTGTCTCGGGTTTACACAGTCTAATTGTTACATACTGCCAGAGACAAGCTGTGACACTAAGGACAGTGATTTTCTCCTGCAAAGCTGTGTAGACCACTACAATCCACAGTCCTATATACAAATGTGGTAATCTGTGCACTTTGTCCTTCCATGCTCCTTCTCAGCTGTCCTTTGAAAGACAAAACAATATCTCTCTGAAGAGCAACTTAACAGTCCTCACTTTACAAATTCAAAAAAATACATGCATAAACCGCCCAGCAAACACTGAAACTGTGTATGACTGTTGTTTGAATGTCCTTCTTGGGCATCCTGGTTCAAAAGCAGTAAACAGTGATGTTACCAGAGCGTCTCTCCTGGATGTGTTGAAGGAAACTGTTTTTTCTACATAATCTACTCTAAATCCTAGATAAGTTTATTTAGTCAATGCAACCATATTATTTATATAACCATGATGATGCATGTTAATAAAAAGCAAACATTATGATCAGAAAGCCACACAAATGGTGGTATCAAGGTCATTTTGCTGATCACAGAAAGAAAATAAACCACTACTACAGATGTTCCTGTCATGGTTCGACTTTTATTTTTTAGTTTAGTTATTTAGTTGAGTTATTTCCTGTTTTATTTTGTAGATCTGTCCTCATGTGTCTTGTTTCATTTTCCACTTCCTCCCTTTGTCTGTTTTCCCACCCTTTTTCTTTGTACACCTGTGTCTCATGAGTCAATAACCGCCTGTGTATTTAAGCCAACGTTCACTCTTTGTTATTTCCCTATCATGACACATACTCCACCAGCTGTAGCTAACATAACAAGTGATTTAAATGAGAAAAGGAAGTAACTGCTAACCTGAGCTTTGTTAGTAAGTTAGTTTTTACAAGTAGTCTGTAGTTCCCCAACAAATATGACAGGTACAATATAGCATGCCTGATGTCTGGTGCAAAAAAAATTGTAGATATAGGTATAATACGCAATATATATGAGCAGATGTTCACTTATCTGAATGTTTCTGTTAGTTAAATTCAGGTAACGTAACAGCAGCACGAGCAAGAGAGACTCTGTGAGTCATTTTCAACTAATGGTGGTATTTTTCTCTTAAGAATTCTACTAAAGTGAAGCCCTTTCTATATCCACGGCCATGAGCCTGCCACCTCCATCAGACCTTATTAACAGCCTGGTTGCTGTCAGCAAGGCGTATGCTGAAACTCTACACTGCCCACAAACACTTTTATCGATCGACAAAGCACTCATCATAGAGTGTCGACAAGAAACTGTTCATCAGCGCAGAAGAGAGTTTACGGTGAAGGACACAGCAGAAGCACATCAAACAAGAATCTGGAAATGTGGTATTGAATCCTGGCAGAGAAAAAAGAAATGAAACCGATGAAGAGAAAACAGGTAGGTGCCCTCCTCTTGGTACATTTTCATTCGGGTAATACATTTACAAACTGAATTATTTTGAGTTGACTTTGACTTTGAATAGGAGAATAGGAAGTATTTGTGATTCGTGTAGTTTAACTCACAACAACTCAACCTTCACACTAACTCTGCCGTTGTCTGTTTTCTTCCCCGTCTGCGCAAGAATCTTAAAATTGCATTGCTGGGTGTCACTACCCAGTGTGAGTAGCACATGCACGAGCACATCCACCATCTTGGATGGCTAGGTCCGGCAACAACATTCAGACAAACCACATGCAGAACTGCAGTAAAACCAGCATTTGTTAAGTTAGTTTATGGTTTTGTTTACATTTGCTTATACTTATTTCAGACAGCTATGTGTGGTTGCCTGTCATAGCAACATCTGTCTACTGTCCAGATATTTGGACACATTGTTGCCTACTTTTATGCTTTGACAATACTGTTCTTATAATTTCCCTGTCAGTAAAGCCCAGTGTGTTGTTTGTCCAAGAGGTGTAGCCGTACTCAGATCTGGCAGCTACTCACATTGGTTATTTATTTATTCAATTATTTATTTATTTATTCTTTTTACTGTTCTTAAACTGTTTACCAGTTTCTAGTTCTACATATGTAATCTAGTCTTCTTACCGTCCTCTATTGCTTTTAATTATTTATTTTCTTATCTTTTATTTGTATTGCATTTATGTGATTTTGCCTCTTTTATCGTTTTTATTTCCTTTTACGTGTATTTATTCAGGCATATTTTTTCTATCACATTTTAAGGGACAGCTAACTTTAATACTGGATTTGTATCATCATGAATTTATTTTTATTTTTATTTACCTGAGACTTGAGACTTTTAGTCTGGGGTCATAGTCAACCCTGGTTATCCTGAGGTGGAGCTGTCCACTTCACCATGGTGCTGAAATCCATTCACAAGCAGAAGTTTGAATTCGGGACTGTGAAGACGGAGTCAGCTATCGTGTGTAAATGCCTTATTGGTTCTACAAACTGGATTTTGTCTTGTAAAACTGTTACCAGTTAAAATCAAGATGATAGCACTTTATGTAGGCATGTTAACATGTGTGCATGTGGGTAGTCATGTGCAATTTACAAAAGGTTTTTGCAAGGTGACAGGAATGGTAGTATATATGCAAATGCACTTCTCTGTGTTGAAAAATTTAAAATGTACAGTGTGCATGAATATGTATTATGGTAATCACTGGAGGTAACCACTTCTTGTTCCGATCATTCACCATGTTATGCTTCATGTAATGAATTTAAGTTTATAATGTGGTGAAAACCGGAGACTGAGAAGTTTCAAATCCCTCAGTGATGTATTTCATACATACAAGGCTTTGCTCAGTCTTAATTTACTATTATTTCCCTGAGTGGGTGTCCATTATGAGGCCAATGACTGGAGGATTGGCACCAATCATCCATGTCGCAATCCATTCATTCGTTACCATAGAAACGGCCTGTGTGAATAGGGGATAAGTAGGGGAGCATGGAGAGATTGCTGACACCTGCTCTCCTTCATTTTCTATCCCCCCCCCCACACACACACATACAGTATATGTACTGTAAAATTCCTCACAAACATATATACATTACGTTACTGCGTGAACACACACAATCAGAAAGTGTATTCACCTTGCCCTGTCATTAGGACAAGTAACTTGAAACATCAGCAGATTTTATTGGATTCTGCCTGTGTTAAGGAGGATTTTTTCCCCCCCACTCTTATTCTTTACACTTCAAAACCCAAAAGTGTAGAAAAGCTCCCACTTTCACTGAGGAAGCAGTTATTTAATTTTCTATTCATCCTTTCAAACGAGATGAAGTCCCACATCATCAAAATGCAGGAATAAGAAGTCACAGGAAATTAGACGACTGGTTTGTTATGTTGTTATCAGACAAAGTAGTTTGTCTGTATGATGTTGTGAGTTACTTTTCATATTTGGTCTAGATTGTCAGGAAACACAGTCTGAGAAAAAGACACAAAAACACAAAGAATACATCTTATTCCCGTATTGATCACTGTATCCAATACTGTTACTGTTTTCTGCCCTTCATAGAAGGCACCAAATGTACACACTGGATGTACATGGCGCCCCTGCAGATCCAACATGATTGTCATGTGATGAAATCAAAGTGTCACATCCAGGCTAGTCTCTGTGTAGCTTCTGAAATTCAACACAATCTTTTCTTCAACATTTCTGTTTACTTTCCATTTTCTGAGGCAAATCTGCTTCCACTGCAGTGCTCACTATTACAGTTTAAAACTTCGTGATTTTAAGAACAAAAGACAAAAATTACAAAAACTACAGCTTCCACTTTGCCGCTGTAACTCGGATTTGTCTATATGCATTAAACATTCTCTTCTAAAGACATTCATCCGACTTTGTAGCTGCAATCTCTGCTGTTTAATTACGTCTACATCGTTGAGTCCTGCTGTTGTTACAGACATGTCTGAACTCACCAAAGGACTCACCTCTTTACATCTATGACGTATCTGGGCCGATGAACAATGTCATCACCGGTGGCTGACAGCTGAGCATGAGCCCTGACCGTCGTCACATCATGATTTTAAAGGCACCCCACCAGAGAGCACAAGAAAATAGTTAGTCACCTTAGAGTTGCCGTAAGGCTGCAGTTGTTGTTGTTTGTGACATGTGGAAGAGGAAGTGAAGGAAAGTTGTTGCGTGACGTGTTTCTTCTCTGCCGGTCACTGTTTCTGTTAACCGTGCACTGGGATGTATGTTGGTGGTAACTGGAGACAGTTTTCTCTGCTGGGTGAGACAACAGGAGTGACAGTGGGAAACTGCAGTGACTACACTGGTGAGTTAATGTGCATCTGCTGCCTTATAGCAACACTGAGGGGACACACTCAGAAACACTTATTACTGACCTAATGTTGATTGTGCAGTCTCCAGGGACACCTTCATGGTACTGAACACGCGGTACAGTCGGTCAACTTCCATGGATCTTAGCCTCCATGGATTTTAGCTTCCATGGATCTTAGCTACCATGGATCTTAGCTTATTCTCAAGCAAATGTACCAAGGTGAAAGTAAGGTGAAAGAAAGCAGAAGCAAACACCCACACTTAAACACCAGGCGGATCAGGTTGTGGTGTGATCCAAAAGGGATGACAGGAACTGTACACACACACACTTCTGATTGCATTCAGCAGCCAGCAGCATTTGCATAATAACATATCACAGAAAAATGTTTAAACTCAATGTGACCTTAGCATACATGTTCCCCTTTAAATGGTCTAATGGAGCAATCCTGCAGGAGAGGAAGTCCTCCCAGGAGGAGTTAGTGGGGTGTAGGAGGTGTGTGATTGGATCATTACACGGCCAATTATGCTGAACTAACCTACATCCAACTGAACAGCTCCTGGACCAGCTATGCAAACAAGATGGAAGATAAGAGAGATGTGGGGCACTGTACAGGAATTTGTTAAAAAATCTAAAAATGTTTTAGATCAAGAAGGTTATATTTGGTATTTGGATTCACGTGTTCCAGTGACACCATTTTGAAAAGAGCAAAAGTGATAGGATGCAAAATCCAATAAGAGGGAAGCCTTTTTTAGGACTATCTCTTATTCACTGACATGCAAAAGTTCCTGTAGCAGAATGTGGTACATCTAAATGCCAAAAAGGTCCACATGCAATTAGGTGGATGTCTTAATTTAAGTGTCTTCTAGCGCCACGCATATATGAATTTTTAGCAGGCACCAATGGGAGTTAAATGCCAAACCCCGGAAACAGTGGCACAAGCCTGAGATGCCAACATGCATCACTTTGAATTGCACACTTCCAGTACAGTAAAGGACCTTGCTAGTCAGGATTAGATTTGCAGAGGAGTCAAATATGAGATATGTTCCAACTCTGCATGAAAAAAGACTTTCTAGTGTCTCCTTCAAGTGCTGCCCTTCCTCCTCTTGGGAACGTTTTAAAAGCTTGTCCTTGAAATGTCAAAAATAAACGGTGGCAGGGGAAGACGTAACAAGTAAATGGTTACAAAATACAAATTAAAGCTGTTTTATTGTAAATACTCTGCAGCAGTAATGCTAATAGGCATCTTTTCCAGTTGGATGTTCTCTGTTCAGTTATGATTACATGGAAATAAATGTACACAGTTAAACATGTAAACAATGTATAATCATACATTTATTTTTAATTTAATTCAGGTATATGGACATTTAAGAATAAGTTTAGCCAAAAATGAAAATTCAGTCATAATATTCTCACCGCCATGCTAATGGAAAGTCGGATGCTGTTCTCAAAGCATTTCTGGAGTTTAACACCAAAAGGCTCTGCATCATTTTAGTAAACAACTGAAAAAGATGGGGTCTTCTTTTAAAACATAAAAAAAACAAAAAAACAAAACATAAAATGGTTCCATACACCTCATCCGTCCCTGGAAGCCCAAGATACCCAAATTCATTTGGAAGTTATTTAGAGCTTGACATGTGGTCAAGCTTCTGCACCCACTTCAGGCAGGAGGGCTCTCAGGCTTTTAGCAGCTACAGTGAATATTTTGGCTTCATTTCAAATCAATTTTGGGTCTCTGGTTTTCCAGAAACTTATTTTACTGTAATGTTTTATTATATTAAGCCCCCATCTACTTCAGTTGCTTAGGAAATGCTTTCCGACTTTCCATGAGCATGGGGGTTAGTAGATAATAACCTAATTTTCATTTTATAGGTGAAATCTCCAAACTAATATTGTTTTGAAACCCTGTAGTTGAAAAGAAAAATATTCTGTAGCACTAATCAACATATGAGAAGCATTTGCTTGATTGACTATCAGATTGTTTTGATTACATGCAGTGCTACTGGTTTTAGCAATCATGAAACCATTAAAGCATACAGGCTTCAAACTGCAAAACAACAAAGCATTTGATGGAGCGAACCAAATTCAAATTAACCCCCAGAAACCTCATTTAAGGACCCATAATAGGGTTTCTATGAAACTTATTGAGGCCTGTTTCAGCAGCTGCGGCAGGAGCCCACAGGAGCTGGAGGAGCAGGCACACAGCCGCCTCTGTCTGTTTCAGTCTTCTTCTTCATATCAGACATAGCCTCCTGCACTCTCCACGTCCTGTCTCCTGCCTGTCTGCTGCTCTCCCCTGTCCCAGAATTCAGAATTTGCCCCTCAATCCAAACATCGGCTTTAACTGTCTCCTTCAATCTTGCAGCCTATCTTTAACTTTGATGTCAGCCTTTTCACTCGGTCTTCATGCTCCTGGCTGCACCCTTAATTGATACTTCACCTCAGAGAGCCTCAGCCCTTCTGTATGCGGCCCATCCTCCCAAGTGGCAGTCCTCTTCAGTACAAGACCCTGGTCTAACCTCATTTTTAAGCAGCGGTGTGAATTTAACTGATGTAGTTGGCTCCTCGGTTTGCTTTACAAAAATGCAGATTGTGATGTTTTGCTGTGCAATGAGCCCAGAACACTTTTTACCTTTGACCCCGTTTAATTATGTAATTCAGTGAATATCTATGACGAGTATCTCACATTAAATCCACCGTAATAACCAGCCCAGGAGTGAAAAACATCAAAGGCTTTCAGAGCAATCACAACCTCCTCTCTTTTATCTCTCCATCATTCCCTCTGCTCTGTGTGGCGTCCATGTGTTGAGGGTGCAGGTGGCAGAGGATGCAGATTCTCTGAAAGTCATTAAGTCTAAATATCACTCCTGACTCATAAAGCACAATCTGTCTGCCTCAATTACTTTGACTAGGGGTAACAACCCAAATGGTTTTGGGGACAGAGTTAAAACCCATAGAAAGAACACAGCTTCCTGTTCCACGGCTATGTAAGCTGATGGTGTGACACCGCTGGATATATTTAAGGAGACTTCAGGACAATTTCCAGCCATGTTCATGGTAACAAAACATACATTTCTGACAGGAAGTCAAGACATTACAAGATATTTTAAGCAAAAACATGGAATTTTTTCTAGCCCTTAACAACTTTAGGGTTTTCAGTGCCTAAACCTAACCAGACCATAATGCCTCGTTTCCTCATACATATGTGTACGGAGGCGAGTCAACCGGAAGTCCATTCATTTCTAAGGGAATCTGCGTGATATCCGATGTGCCTGCAAAACTTCTCCCCTCTGTAACATTTGCCTCGAGTACGCTAAACAGGTAGTTTCTATCCACTTATTGAGAAGTGCGTCCTGGCGTTGGACACTAGGGGTATTATCCATATATTTACAGGTCTACGGACACCAGTCACATACGTATGCAGAAACTAGGTGTTAACACAGCATTGCCACGACACAAAATTGAAACCGGAATCTAAAGAAACATTTGGACATATCCTTGGTTTGCAGAAACATACATTGCAAACATGTATTCTGGCTTGAATAGGTGCTGTGTTTTTGGCTCAAATGTAAAACTGAACGATAGTTTGAGCTTTCATTTCTCAACAGAACCTTTTTATTACTAATACATCGCTTCAACACAAACCAGTTGAGTGGAACATCCTCGTTATGGCTCCAACCACTGAGTCCAGAGAGCTAGTCCGTCCTGTGATTCATATTTCTGTAGCTTCGGCAGCTACAAACCAATCAAACTCAGTCATCCGGCATCTAAAGCCCCCCCACTCTGCTCTGCTCTGTTGTTGTATGAAACAGAAGATTGATGTGGAGCAGTAATACAGGTGTACGAGCAAGAAAAATGTCCTCCGCTATAAATTATAGTATAACCAGAGGCCAAAGTGTATTGATGTTCCCATAACACAACCCAGCAGCCCTCTGGACAAAAGGAACAGCAACTTGTTTTGATTTTTAATAGTCAATAATTCCTCTGGTGCTTTCAGATCAATAGTTTGCCATTGGACTGTATCCTTTTTCAGAAATAAAGACTATATGCTGAAGTATTTATATTTTTGTTGACTAGAATTTAAAAAAGAAGAATTGACTGATGTGTTTAAATGTAAATAACTAGTAACGATCTTGTGCTTTGTCCTGCAGCAGCATAGCAAATATGCAAACTATAGGTACTCTATTGACCTCATGATCATTATACAGTAGGAGTAAAGACGATGTGAAGATGTGGGGTTGGTAATGTGGGGCAAAGGGCACAACTGTCCACTGATGTAACACTCCCGTGTACTGTGTTGACGTGTGAGTGTGTGCGTGTTGAAATGTCTGTCAAAAGCTGTACATGTTAGCAGAACATAAACAACATACAGTGCATTCCTCTGAGCTGCCATCTCGTGTTGTACCTGTTCTACAAAATACAGCTGGCTGTCAGACACACAGTAAATACAGCAGGGAGAGTGTTGATACAGCAGTTTCTGGGAGAAACCTTTCGAAGAAGTACAAGTTATTAAATGTCACAGGCCACATTTTGTACAATGAACTCGGGGAGCCAAATGTCACTTTTAAATCCCTAGAATAATACTTCTTCTTTCCAGGAAGGGGACGAGAACGAATGAATAAAAAAGTGTCACAAGAAGTCCCATAGTGTTTCAGACCCATTCACTCGACAGCGAGGACTATTGTTGAACATGTTTTGAATGTTTAATAACATATTTAATCTGACATCATTTATTTTTTTATCACTTTGGCCACAAAGAACTCGTTATACTATTTCTATGGCAACGGCTGCACATGCAGACACGTCTATTATCTGTTTTTGTTTTTTTGGCTTAATTGCTGAAACACACCTTACCTAAAACAGAAATACATTCATCGGCGTTTGAGATTGTTTTTTATTAAAAGCAGCAGACTTTGAGTTGATGAATGTCTATGGCATCTTTTGACCATCCAACCTGAATTGTCGGACTGACCTGGGGAGGAGAGGGGAGAGACTCAAGGATGGCAGCCATGCTAATCCAGCTTGGAGAGGTGGACTCTGTGTTTACGTCGTTGATGTCTAGTGTTCACACGCAGTCAAAGTGGGAGGACAGTGTTTCCCAGATGTCAAACTTCTAATATGAAGATGTCCACCATATTGTCATCATCTGCTTGTTGTTGCTGCTCATTCACATTCGTTCGACACTAATTCAAAAGATGCATTGTGTATTTATGTATATATGTATATAAGTAACTATGTATATGTTCTATGTTTGTGTGGCTTAAAGAGCATACAAACTCTCATTTTGTTATGTAACCCTGTGTTGTAAAATAAATCACACTATTTGTTTGTTTTGTTTTGTGTAATTGTATTACTTGTGCATTAATATTTTCAGATAACTACCAGGCTCTGATGTCACTGTTATAAATGTGCTCCCACAGCATGCTTAGGCTTTAGATTTATGACTGGTAGGATCAGAGAGCGATATTACATAACTCCAATTGAGAGACTATCCCATCTTAACAGTAATATCTACCCCAACATGTTGCTTATAGATGGATGGATAACTTCTGCTTCCTGACAACGACAGAATCCCATTGGATACACATAGTACAGTAAAGGTACAGTAAGTGCATTTCAAAGTTCAGTTTGGTTGAACCATCGCTGAATAACCTGGTCAAAAAACAGTGTTGACCACACTGATTCAGGAAACGCAACTATTTTCATTAGAAATAAGGTCCTCACTCGACTTTACATTATTGGTAGCATCAATTGCATGTGTAATAATACTTCCATCACTGGAGAGTGGTTGTAGTACAGTACGTGCACTTGGTTCTCTTAATACTGCAGCAGCCGTCTGCAAACATAGGAGACATAGGACGTATTTGTCAGTACAGTCCCCCGAGTACAGTGTGCCTAGTCATACGTTTTCAGCTGCGGGAGGACGATTCATCGCGACGCTTACAGCAGTTTCAGAAGAATAATTTTGGGTTTAAGCAGGATGACTCACTCCCATCCGTGAGCAAAGAAATTACACAAAGTAATTAAATTGCCTTTATGCACAACTTCAAAACCTGCTTCCTAAGAGTAATTTCAGTGGAACAAACGAGCAGACAAATAGTACTACGTTTCTCAAGGCAATTGTAGCAACAGCAGACTGCTCTGAGGCTATATATGTACTGTACATCCACACACTGAAAGCTCAAATGGCTGCAACCTACTCACTCTGCAGTGCTCTGAAGATGACACGCATAATCGAGAATTCAAACATTCAAGAATGATCCACATTGTTTGTTTGTCTCAACGTCTACAGGCAGAGACAAGTGAGGTGGTGATGATTAAACAAGTATGTATAAAGCTAATATAATTACCATGTTAATGCTGCATTTCTGCATTCATAAGCTCTTTTATTGTTGTATAAATGAAAGCATATCAGTGACACAGATGTGGTGGCACACTGAGCCTGTTTGAAAAGGTTTTGAAAAGGCCCACCACTTGGGCTGAGATCGAAACATGTCAACTATTGTATAGATGGTCTCATGCATGGTCCCCAGAGGATAATGTCTCTTAGTGATCCCCTGATGTTTTCTGTAGTGCAAACATTAAGCTGACAGTTTTGGTTTTCTTGAAATATGTCATCAACTAATGGAATAATTGCTGTGGAATTGAAAAAACAGTATTTTGTTGGTATTTTATGACGCTCATGGTCTTGGTTGGCAATGATGATTGGCCCACCACTTTTATCCAGACTTATACCATTGAATCGAAAGACAATTTTAAGCACACCTTTAGTGTTTCTCTAGATATTCAACCAATGAACCTGTGGCAGGTTTGTAACTGCGGCTTTACAGGGACCATTCCCTGCCACATAATTACTTGCACATAATGACACTGTGTTGTAAACATCACACGTGGCAGCTCTGTCATCAGTCATGGAAAACAGCCATTTCTGTCTTAATTGACCTTTTACCTTATAATTATTCATGACGGGGGTCAAAACAATGTCACGGCGCATTTACAGACAACACATCGCTCATCACGTTTCTGTAGACATCTCTACCAGCTCGACACTTCTTTGACACTTGGACCATGACAGCTCGTTCACCGTAATTGATTCAGGAGAAAATGTTTTACAGCCATCAAAAGGGAAACAGATCTATTCATTTATAAAGGAAAGTGTTTCGAATCGAATGGGACAATAACAGACTGTCCAGAACTACAAACATGGCTGGGAAAATGATAAGGAGCAGAAAAAAACAGAAATAACTGGGATGTTTAAAACGCAGGCAAAGCCTTAAGAATTGTATTTGATCCACTAAGAACGTTTTTAAAGAGTCTTTCATACCAAGTGCTATAGCTTGCTAAAATTGTAAACATTATTCATTGTTCATTCGAATCTCTCTCACTGTTTCTGGTCTGTTTCTGTCCTGTTACATCTTTTATTTCCTTTTGTCTTGCTACGTCTACCATGCGTGATATGCACTGATAGGTTGAAGTCTTGTGTCTTATGTGAGTCTTGTGTTGGGAAGGTGGCGTGCAATGACGCAAAATGAAAATCAATCAATAATTCTCCTGGAATGCGTTCAAACTAAAGTAACAAGCCTGTTTTGAAATGTGAGGAGTAGAAAGTAAAGATATTTGTGTTATTTATCATGTGTGTGTATTGTGATTTACCATGATATGTGGACAAAAATGATTATTATTATGAAAATGACTATTTTTACTATAAATTCCTTTTCATTTAGACTTATTCTTCACTGGAATTTTTCTGATGTACAATTCGTAGGGAATTAACCACATTGTGGCTTCGGTGAGTATTTGTGGTATTATGATGCAGTTCTTGAAGATGTTGAAACATTTCAGCATAAGCTGGCTTGGCAGGACCGTTTTTGGCCCTCGTTGACTTCTACATTCCTGCCTGGCTGTGAGAAGAGTGAGGGAGGCAGGGAAGGAGGCCAGTATTTGTTTTACTTTGCCGCTGTGTTTCCACCCTCCCCTTTTTTTAGAAATGCACCCTGGGTTCTTTTTGTGAATCACCCGGCAACAGACACATCACTTTGTCTCCATCTTTTCACTGCGAGCGGAAACGTCGCACCGAGGCTCTTCTGGAGAGGCCTAGCAGCGTCCTACCTGACTGACTTACCAATGAAGAGCCAGACACATTCTATGGACCTGCAGTGTTACACATAACTGGTCCTGACAACAATCCCTCCCTCTACCCACCACCCGAAAGGAACAGAGGCTTTTAGGATTAAGAGACATGGAAAAGCTACAGTACAGGGCTCCGTCTGTCTGTCTGTCTGTTTGTTTGTCAGTGTGTCTTTCTGTTTACCTCTCAGTCTTTATCTCTCTTTCATATGCCCAAACACACACATTGATTTCCATAAGCTCTAAAGTGCTAAGCCAACATACAACAACGGTAAATAAAATGTTAGCTCAAAGTAGGTGTTTGAGATGCTAATGTACACTTTGCATTGACTGTCGAGCATTGAAACTGATCTGGAAAGTGTAGATTCATGCACTTCACACAGGTTCAGAGCTAACATGGTCCTCCAGTATGATAACATCATAAGACTGTAATGATATGTAATTATGCTGATGAGGTGACAGAAGCACTTTCGCCACATTTTGACCCTGTTGGAGTGTCCTGTGAGTTTGCAAAAGGGCCAATGATACTGCAGTAAAGTGCTTACTGCTGATAATAAAATGGATTATTTGTCAATCATATGCTATTACAGATTTTTTTCTGTGGAAGTCATTTTACATGAAAGCAGACTATTACTGATCGTTTTTTCTAGATTTTCTTTGGCCCCTATGTGTTCGGCACTGGTCAACATGCTAAACATTATACCTACGACACATCAGCATGTTGGGATTGTCACTGTAAAGCAATGTTGCTCTTTTATGTTTTATTCTATCTCTCTGTGTTTTATATTTCACGTTTATTGCTCTTGAATTTATTGCATTTTATTTTGTGTTATTTCTCTATGATTCACTAGCTTCGCACCTACAGTATATTATTTGGTATTGTATTTTGTGAAGCGCATTGTAACTCTTGGTTTTGAAAGGGGCTACAGAAATGAAGTTTGTTACTATCATTTTATATTGTAAGCACGTTAGCGTGGCAACATTAGCATTTAGCTCAAAGCACCACTGTCAGCAGCGTCACAGACCCTATGTTTGTTAATGTTTTTGCAGTTTATCAATATACAAACTCTCCCATTTTGAGGTGGAGTTGTCTTTGAGGTGTGATGCTCTTATGCATAAACACACCTGCAAACATGCCTGCATTATAAATTAATCTGTCATCATTATCGCTGTCATCATCATCTCTATCACCATTTTATCTTTCTCACATGAGCGATAATCTGCTCTACAGTTTCCGAGCATCACTTTTGTCCCCGATGTCTGAGCAGTGAAACTGACAGGGGCCCAGCTGTCTGCTTGTGTGTTTGCCTGTACTCCACTCTCTATTACTACCACCTCCTTCTGTAATTACAAGCTCCACTGCACACAGGCTCACCATCAGGTGGGGCCAGGGCCACAAGCACAGCACCAGCAGCTCTCATCACTGTGGCATTTTGAATTCCCCCCGTGTGAGAGCTGCAGGCCGACGGGAGGCTTTTTGCACATCTGAGGTGCCACAGCCTGCAGGCCAATCAGCCAGTTGGGATTAGAAATGCTAAATTTTGTTTTGTATCATTAGAGGGTTAGCTCACCCCTCATTGGTTCACCATCTGGGCATTCTTGCCTTCCCGCTCAGTGGTGTGGCTTTGCAGTAGCGCTGTATCAGCACCGCACAGCCTACAGTATGGCGGAAGCAGACAAAAAGAAGCAAAGATGGAAGGGAAAGATTTGGGCAGATGAGCACAGGGGGGGAGCAAAGGAAGCGAGCCTTGAGGGGAATAGGGATGGTGTGGAAAAAAGAAAAAGGGGAGGATATGGGAATGTCAGAGAGTAGGGTTTTGTCGAACGTTTTTGATGCATTTCATGCATCTATAAAAGTGACATAAGCCATGACTTCGCATATGATGCCACTTAACATTAAATTGAAGCTGGTTTGGCTCCAAAATATCACATGTCATGATAGGGCGTCACCTGACAGCTTTACGACAAACTTGAAAATTAAATATCACCATCACACTTTTCATCGCTCGCACGTTTGTCACATCTCGAGGCAGATTTTTTTTTCTTTTTTTTAAATACTAACATTGGTTTAATCCTTACTCATTTTCACGACTCAAACTTTAACTGTTAAACCCTGCGAGAGCCTAATCTCCCAGCGAGACCCTAATAAGTTATCTCGATGTGGGAGTTAAAGTCTGCATTAAGACTGCTCATTTGGGATGTTCCACAAGGGTATTTCATTTTGGAAGACAGCGGGCTAAGAAGATTATAAGCACAGTTTTCAATTTATCTCACACACCCTGACTCCCTTTATTGGCTGCGACCCTCTTATCATGTTTTGCCAGGGGCGAGAGCAGCCATTGGCATCTTCTTTTGTATCTGGAGTGGCTGCATTTGATGCTGCTTATTTTTACTCATGGCGTGGCTTCTTTTTTTTTTCAACACAAGCTGTTTTCATGTTAATCACCCACATTTGAATGGGTGGAAGTTTTTAGAAAATGGAAACAGTGAACAAGTGTCACTTAAGTGTGCAGCAACTTTATGGCGTCTAGTCATCTTTAGAAACTTACAGCAAAGGCAAATCAAAGGATGCCATCAAAATGTTAAGTAACCCATTGAAGTCCGTGTTATGCATCAACTGGCCCTTGAGTGACTCAGAAAGGGAGAGAGAGGGAGAGAAAGAGAGAGAGAAGTTGCTGATGTAAAAAAAAAAAAAAAAAAAGCAGCAGGAGTAAGGATATAAAACCTTGAGACAAGAGGATGCTCCTCTCTCAAACCCGCTGCCATCTCAGTGGTGGAAATGTTGGAGTTGGGGAGGGTCGACTTTGAGGTGACATTGACGCTATGTAGATGAGAGTGAGGATCCTGCGCTCCATGTTACGTCCCTGCTCGACTCAACTCAGACGGCGGCAGCTCCTTTCCCCGTCTTCTCTCCCCTCCTCTCTTTCAGCACCACTCCTTCCAGGACAGCACCTCGCTCTCAAAGACGCATTTGTCCGCCATCCTCCCCCCTCAGGATCGTATATGCGCTCGGTGTCGACGGATGCAAAGTTTTCACCCTGGTTTTATTCGAAAAGTGCGAGGAAGTAACTTTTTTAAAAAAAGGAATTCGGATTTTCCCATCGGGGAATTAAAGGATTTTATTGTAAGTATTCTGCTCCACAGTATGAATTTACTTCAACTAGAGAGAGATTTGTGTTTGTTGACATGTTGTAACGATAGAGCACCACGGAGGGATTGGGCATATGCAGATGCGCCGAATTTGGCATCGTGCGCGGATGTGCGCCTACACTTCACTTGATGGCGACGGAAGAGACTTATCTCACGAGGGTTATTAGCGAGTTTGATCATTCAGTCCTCCAGCCACGTATGATTTAAACATGCCAAACGTGAATGTCTGACTTGTGCAGATAAAATGCCCACACAGCTCTTTGTTCACTAAATCTCAATTCGTCTTGACGTCGTGTGTCTCTCTGAAGAAGCATCACGCGATCTCGAAATATTATGAACACGTTTGGTATTAAATGCTTATCATATAAATATGAAAGGATACTGCGCCCGTGATGCCTCGTGTTGCGCTTCGCAATTACGCACGAGAGGTGAAGGAGGGCGCAGGGAGCGCGCTCCGTGTTTCATCCGCTCAACTGTCAGGAGCAGGTGTTTATTTTCTCATTTTAGTAAAAAAGTAAAAATAATTACGTTAATCTTTTTTAAATGCAGAACATTTCTTAAAGTATGTTGTTTAAAGCAAGTGTAGCTGATTTTATTTGTACTAATTAATTAGAAAAAATAAATAGAAATTAAATATTTTAACTCCTGCAGATATTTGAAAAAAAAGTGTTATTATCATATTTACTATTAAAAAGCTCCAGTGAGTTATGAGCCTCTCCAGGTGATTCATTGGACATTGTCGTCGCGTCTGACTCCTAAATGTGTTTAATTGCTCCTCTCTTGTATCGGAGCAGTAGGAAGTGGGCCATTGAATTAAGAGCGTAATGAATCAAGGACAAAAGCAGCCTCTAAATTTCGCCTAACATGCATTCACTCCAGGCAATTAAAAGTAATTCTTATTGCATGAGAAGTCTTTATTTGATCCCGTGGGGTTCACGGATCGAGGGGCACATTTTTCTCTCTCTCTCTCCCCCTATCCCTAAGAAATGTCATGCAATTAGAACTGATGCATGGAGAATAACCGTGTAAAATAATATTTTACCAGGAAATATCAAACTTCTTTTTTCCAGCACAGGCCAGCACGATGCTCACCCAAGAAAGCAATTCAGCCACGGATTAAATCTTAATTTTTTTTTCTCCCTCTTGCAAACAGGTGATTATTCACTTAATGTGGGAAATAGATGCACTTTCATTGAAGAAAAGTTCAGAATCAGTTTTTTTCTTTTCAACATTTTAATATATTTAACAGTGAAGGCAGAATTACGCAAATGATTGTTACTGACATTCGACCTCAGAAAATATTTTCAAACAAGTAGATTTGCATTGACAGCAAGAAAAATCCTATCAGATAACGTATATCTTCTGTAAAAAAACAAAACAAACTCTATTCACATTTTTTTATGTATTGTTGTTTTTAAGGGCCGCTGGATCTCTGCTAAGCTGCCCCTGCTTCTGCTCTCGATCACTCTCATTACCCCAGTTATTCGTCTCTACTCGGCGGTTGTCTGGGAGCTGGGTTCACAGGACGGAGAAGCTGTCGTCTGCCTGGACCGGTGCTGAAACCCCCTCCTCTCCACTGGTCAGGACTACCCGACACGCGCAGTGACCATGGCCACGAACGGGACCAAAGCATCGGACGGACACGTCTTAACGGAGACGGTGAACGACGCGCCCACCACCACGCCAAACGACAAACCCAAAACCTTGGTGGTGAAAGTGCAGAAGACGAAAAATGAGATACCCGAGAGAGAAACGTGGGGTGGAAAATTTGACTTTCTTCTCTCTTGTGTCGGATACGCAATTGGACTGGGAAACGTCTGGAGATTTCCTTATTTATGTGGAAAAAACGGAGGAGGTAAACAGGAATTCTTGGCAATTTTCCTTTTATCCATACCCCAAAAAGGAGTGCAAAGATCTCGACATCAAAACCTGCCAGTTTGCCTTCCAGAGGTTTTTAATTAAAGTCTATCTCCCCCCATCCCCCACCCCAACCCCAATCTAAGCCCTGCGTAATTGCGCACAAGTGAAAGCCTGCGCTGTGATCTGGGGCGCAGTGTGAAACCAAATACCCCTTTAACCAAGTATCTTATCTGGATTATTATGAATGTTAAACGTTTATGATTCACATTCACTTACACACCTTTACCTCTCACCTCTCATTCAGGGGCCTTCTTGATTCCCTACTTTTTGACCCTCATATTTGCTGGCATGCCCCTGTTCTTTCTGGAGACGGCTCTTGGTCAGTACACGTCTATTGGAGGGCTTGGAGTGTGGAAGCTGGCCCCCATGTTCAAAGGTAAAAGACACCTTTATGTTACCCATAAGGCCCTCAACTCTGCTTTGTTTAGACTGTTAACTGGGCGAAGGCCAGGCTGAATAACAGACATAGGCAAAGCTGGAAATTGGGGGGTTTTGTAATTACATAACAAAGGGGAAGGAATTCTCCTTTCAAGCATTTCTTACATATATAATTATTCTTGTTTTATTTCAACATAAATATTCCAGCATAATTTAACAACATCCCTTTGTTCCAGGTGTGGGTCTGGCTGCTGCTGTCCTGTCCTTCTGGCTAAATATCTATTACATTGTAATCATTTCCTGGGCTATTTACTATCTGTACAACTCCTTCACCACTGTGAGTACTTGATATTTATATTCATGCTGTTTCCTAATACAACAATGTAATACCAGGACTCAAATACATGTTGAAAATTTAGGGGAGAAAAAATTCCCATAGTAGTTTAGTTTCCTTGAAGTGCCCCTTTAAATTGGAACAAAGCACTTTGTTTTTGCCCAAGTTGTATTTTTTAACATAGTAACCCTTTTAGTTATGTGGTAGGTTCTGTTTGCCAGCACCTTTTATTTAAGGGTGCACGGACCTTAACAGGGTATGACATTTATTACTTCCTTTCCCACATAATTAGCTCCTTACACAAGGTATTGATAAATGCATTTGGCGATGAGGCATTCACTCCTCTGAGAAAAGCATGAAATCTCAATGAGTATCATGGTCTTGGCTGCTCGACAGCCAGAGAGAATGGGACCCGGCGGTGGGAGAGTGGTCCAAGTAAAAAGAGCTGTCTGTGTGATTTTTCTCTCTTTTTTTCCTCTTTAATTTTCAGGACCTGCCATGGCAGAGTTGTGGCAATCCCTGGAACACAGACCGCTGCTACACCAACTACAGCATTGCAGACACCAGAAACCTCACCAGCGCCGTGGTGGAGTTCTGGGAGTAAGCTGGACACGAGTCTGTTTTTATCACGAGGATAGAGCTCCGTTGTGAAGTTTTAAGCTGCACAGAAAGCTCATGGTCCTCTCTGTGCATAATGAAGATCAGGGTTGGAGTCTGATGTTGCCATTTGGATCTGAGGATCCACTGGTTCAACAAATCCTCTAATATCTGTCTCTCCAGATACTTCTAGAAGGAAAAATTATGAACGTACAATAAAGGGCCTCAAATGAGCCTAAATTAAGCTGATGAGTGTTTAAATAATGCATGTAGACATACGTGCAAGCAAGCATGACATCCCTTTACTGTGGCGACTTAAAAAAGCTTTAGGGGTGAGAAAAGCAAGCCAGGCAGAGGGGTCTTTGTATATATCTAGACACATGTGTGCATATTTGTGTGTGCACCCATTCATGCTGCATGTTTGAGATTAAGATGCATTTGTGCGTTATAGTAAAACCACTTTACTTCTTCCCTGCAGACGTAACATGCACCAGATGACCGATGGTCTGGAGAAGCCCGGGGAGGTCAGGGTCCCACTGGCTATTACACTGGCCATTGCATGGGTGCTCGTCTATTTCTGTATCTGGAAGGGGGTCAGCTGGACTGGCAAAGTAAGTTAAGATAGGAACTAAACAGAATGGAAAAACTACGTCCATCTTTAATTGAATTTGCATCATCTTTTTGTTTAGGTCACTGAATGGGCACTATGACATGTTGGATTATTGTTCGAATAAAGGGATTGCATAACTTCACTGAACCCTTAATCTATTCAGCTGTTTTCATGATTTCGTAAGTTTTAATGCCATGAAATATTTGGAAATCATACATGACAATTTCACAACTTTGACTTAAGCTAAACAACACGGTGACTGGCAGCAGTCTTTCATTAAAAGATGATACATTATGATACATGCAATTTCCATTTAATCAAAAGCACCTTAAAGCAACATTATGTAGAATTTGGCCTTTTGTGCAATTTGGCGCCCCCCTCAGTTCCTGAGTGCGACACCACTGTTATAAATACAAATCACAGATCTGTAACAATTTGTCATATGTAATGTAGGTGCTAACTACAAACAAAACTCATTATGTCCACATTGTGCGTTGAAAACTTGTACGTTGAAGTAAACATGTATGTAACGCTCTGATCCTACCTTCTCACTGAAGTTACATAGTGCAGAAACAAGTGACAGGGGGCGGAGTGGCTGAGACAGAGACACCATTCACCCTATAACAAGACACTGTACCATTACAATGATTTTGAAGCTGTTATTTCAGGGTAAAAAGTTACATTATGTTGCTTTAAGTATTACATGCGCCTACATTTTGACACCACTGGCCCTCACATCCTGTTACAAACACTGGAACATTTTATTAGCATTAAAAGAACTGCATTGTGCTGGTTTAAGTCCTATTTATCACATGGATCTGAGTTGGTCCGATTAATCCTCTATGCATACCAAAGTAAGTCATGGAGTTCCACAAGGCTCTGTGCTTGGACCGTTACTTTTTACTTTATGCTCTTTTTCTCTCCACTGTCGCCAAGTGCTTACTCACTGGGTTAATACTGGGCCTCTATAAATGAAAGGGTATGGTCTAGACCTGCTCTAATTGAAAAGTGTCACAAGATAACGTTTGTTTTAATTTGGCACTATATAAATAAAATTGACTTGACTTGAATTCATGTTACATAAAGAGAATGATGGCCTAAACTTCTTGCCCACAAAATTACAAAACCATAACACATAGCAGTGTCAGGGATTGTGTCTTTGCTGCTTCACTTCTTATTCAGTGGATTATATCATGACTGCGCTGAAGTGTGTTGACTTTTGATAGCACAGAGCAAAATTAGTTCAGATAAGGAGGGAAATAGTGCACTTCAAGTGTGCTGAACCCAACCATGCTGGGGTCATGTTGCCTCTGGGGAAAGGCTGACTAGGTCACTGTGCTGCACGGTGCTGTGGGGATGGTGCCACAGTACTGTAACACTGTTCATGACAAGTTGAACAACCCAGCAGTTTCAATTTCTTCTCCTGTTCTGCTGCCCTGCAGGGCAAATTTTCCAAGTGAAAAAATGCTCCCCAGCTGATTTTAACACAGCTTGAATAACAATATATTTGATCTATTTTTTCTTTGTGTCCCACAGGTGGTGTACTTCTCAGCCACGTACCCTTACTTCATGCTGTTCATCCTGTTTTGCCGTGGCGTCACTCTACCTGGTGCTTTTGATGGAATCCTCTTCTACATCACACCAGACTTTGAAAAACTTAAGCAGTCTGAGGTAGGCTCTCCTCAACCTCTGCTCTCTCATCGCAGCCCTACATGTCTTGTGTTTAGAAAAACATATGGCACTGTGTAGATCATCTGAAATAAAGGTGGCTGCAGAGGACAATCTAAGTCAGTGGGATGCGTTTTGGATGCGTCATACAGGTTGTTTACAGATTAAAGTAATGCCATTGTAGAGGTCATTAAAGTGTGCATGGACCTCAATTTAGTCCAATAGTTTTTCAGTGATTGCATAATGTTAATACTAACACTTAAAATCAATGTGGATTAAATGGGCTCAATCATTTTGTTTTCAATTTGTATAGGCTGCATACAAAAAGCAAGGTACATAACACAAACAATAGACACAGACAATGGCTAACTGTTGACGAAGAACAAGAAGGCAACAACAGAAACGTAAATCATCATCCTCAATATTTTAACTGATATAACAATGAAATGTTAAAGGTGCAATATGTGACAATCGGCCACCTGTCAAAAAACAAATTGGCTGCAGCATATCACCAGAGTACTGTAGCTGCCTTGGCTAGTTAGCTCAGTTAGCCATGCAGCTAGTGGTTTGGACTGGGAGCTCGGGGACCAGGGGAATCTAAGTGTGGACACCTGTAGCACGGGCGCTTTGGACCGGGTCAAGCCGAGGTTAGCTGGTTAGCATGCAAACTTCTACAGACAGCTCTGCAACATAATACGTAGACATCATAATGTCAAAACTGCAGATTGTTCACTTTTTGTGGTTGATAATTTTAGTTAATTTATGAAGGTTCACAACTAAATTTGCCACTTTAATGAATGTATGGACTTTATGTTTTGGGGATTACTTGGTTCCAAAGCTGCAATAACCTTTATTATGATTTCAGCACAGTCCTCTTCAATACAATCTATAATGGGGCTCCAGACAGAGAAAATCCAGGTCTCCTTAGAGAACAAGTGTGAGCCTTCCCAATAGGAGGAGTTGTAGAACATAACAAAGCCAACGTGAAAAAGATGGTTTGTCTTCGACAAGTCAACGCTGTAATATTGATTAGTGCACAGTACCAAAGAAGACTAAGAATCCACTTAGATCTGTTTAGTTTAGATAAGGACATCTATTAGCACACCGAGATAAACATTAATATTAGCATATTTTCCCTTGAGCAGCAGAGCAACAAGATTACAAAAAGTTGAACCCCTGTGATGACTATGTACCATTGTATTTATCTTGCTGATGCAGGCGTATAAAGCATACTGTATGCTGTAACATACCTCAGACAGCTACTGAAAGGCTGAAGTGTGCCATCAGTTTGTAGGCTGATGTCCAGAAGAGAGAAGGCAGCTGTGTTAAGTTGATCAAGATGGGGTGCAATGTGATTAGACTGCATCAGATAAGTGTAACACAACAGCACTTAGGTGTTACAGTTTCCCAGAAATTGTTTTTCAGTTTCTGACATTACATCAAAGGTCTATAAGAGACAAAATACATTTGTGCACATGGCTTGATCAGCCAAACAAAGAATATTGGCTCAAAATGATGATGATCATCAGTGAAATAAATAAATCTTGGCCATTTTTAACCAAAAATCTCTGTTTAGCATCGACTGTGCTTAATCTACATTGGGTTATTTTAACATCTTTTTTTTATAATGTTTGTGTGTCAGGTATGGCTGGATGCTGCCACTCAGATCTTCTTTTCCTATGGGCTGGGATTAGGCTCTCTGATTGCTCTTGGCAGCTACAATACCTTCAATAACAACGTATACAGGTAGGTGATTATTATATGTTACATTTCAGATCAATTTACCACATGAATCAAAAACCTTACCAGATGAAATATCTAGCACCGGTCACTCACACATCTGTTCTTGTTGTTAAAGGAGACTGTGCAGATGTCTCTTTCTTGGATTATTTTGGTCTCCTGGCAACATAGTGTCTGCTGTACCTTCTATTTTGGGACTATTTGAGCCTCCAGCTGTATCAGTCTTTTCATTATTTTGGCTCCCTTTTACACTCACAGGCACAGACGTTCGGTTTGCCTCTGTCACATTGTCAGATAAACACTGGCCTGCAGCCCAACTCTGTTCATCTCTGGTTCCAACTATTTTGAAACTGCTGGAGCTCGCTGCCATTTTAAAAGAACAGGTCAATATAAATGTATTCAGCTGCTGTGCTGCTGCAGGATGCAAAATGGCTCTCCGCTGTCCCTTCCCCCCATGCCTCTCGACAATGTGTGACGGGTTGATAAGGAATTGATATAGGCGTGACAATGGCTGCCTTGTGCTTTGTCTCTCCCGTACAGAGATTCTGTCATTGTCTGCTGCATCAACTCCTTCACCAGCATGTTTGCTGGCTTTGTCATCTTCTCCATCGTCGGATTCATGGCCAATGTAACAAAAAGACCCATCGCTGATGTGGCAGCCTCAGGTAATTGCAATCAATGTTGAATCTCGATAGTGACAATAGGCACAGGCCAGAAAAGATACTTGCAGGGGTGCGAAAAATTAGGTCCTGAAATTGCAAGATGTTATTCTATCAGTCAGAAAAGGAAGCTTTTAGCTCGTCACTATACGTCAGTTTTGATTTCTGGGTTTATAAGGAAGAAAAATTGCTCAATGATTTTTCAAAACTGTCTGTCCTTTGTAAGTAGTCAAGTTTGACATGAAGCACTCACACATTTTTTTCTTCCAAGGTCACTTTGGATTTGGATGTTCTTTTTTTTTTTATCAAGTATTGCAGTTACTGTCATTATAGATTGCTGCAGGAATGTTTCCTAAAACCCAAAGATGAGTTAGCAATTTTGCACTTTCTGTTTCCTCGTCTTAAAGTCAGGGTTTTTTGAATGGGATTTTAGTTTGATGTTTGAGTTAAGGTCAGTGTTCAACACAAGCTTAAGGGATTTTCAACTTTTGTTCTATGAATGAAATACATCAATAAATACCCCACTCATACCCCCAAAGAGTGCATTGTATACTGTAGTAGGAAGCTTAGTTATGGTGATGCTGAAGTCATGGTGTAGCTAGCTTATAACCAAATATTAGCTTTTTTTGCATTTTAAACTTCAAAAATCATTTAAGTGGTGTATGTATTGTTTTGTCTGCCACAGAGTTTATTTTCTACATTGATCCAAAGCTGACTGAAAAATCCGGGTTAGCCTACAAAAATATGTCATCCCTGCACACATTTCAAAATAAACTATTTTTTTGCTATGTTATTAGTGTCCCATTGTAAATTCACATCAGCATGTTTCTGTTTTTCTTTGGTCAGGACCTGGTCTGGCATTTTTGGCTTATCCTGAGGCCGTCACTCAGCTGCCCATCTCTCCTCTCTGGGCTATACTATTTTTCTCCATGCTACTGATGCTGGGAATCGACAGCCAGGTAAACGCTACCCAACAACATGCTCTTAGTTTTTTGATTCCAAACATATAACATGTCTAAGGCCAGGTTTTTATTGTTTTTTCACAGTGGTAGATAGCCATGTAAACAGAATGCTATGACATAACGTAGAACGTCTTTCATTGATTAAAGTTACCTCTGATCCTTAGAAATAGGCCCAGTTTCTTTGATTGTGTCAACAGTGTATTACGTAACACAGTTTTGACATGACTCTCCAATCTCCTCAGTTCTGCACTGTGGAAGGCTTCATCACTGCTCTGGTTGATGAATTCCCTCATATTCTCCGAAAACGCAGAGAGATCTTCATCGCAATCGTCTGCCTTATTTCTTATATCATTGGACTGTCCAACATCACACAGGTAAATACTTCATCACTGGGTAGTTAGTTCAAAGGCACTCACAATAGCCTCCAACTGAATTACACGTCTCTTCCCATATCTGGGTCAATGTTGAGTCTGTATTGTTCAGTTTATCAAATAATCATACCACATCATCTCTATGGGGATTGCATCGATGGCATTGTCAAAGGATAGTAAAACATTTCCACAGACTTGAAAGCTTCCCTCAGGACACCAGCAGTGTGACCTCTTCAGTTTACCAAGTATCCTGCAACACCATTAACTCAGCTCGGCCTAAATTGTGCAGTGATCCTCATATGAAAACAGCATGTAAGTCAAAAGGTCATGGGGTCATACCTCCTCTGAGACTGTAGCTCCCAGCCACAGCGATTCAGGTCATTTAGCATCATGTTTTAGACGGAAAACGTGAAACAACATGAAACAGGTTCACAGCCATGATATCCTACACTTGGTTAACTGCTAGCTGCTGGACCAAAGGATGATGACTTGGTCAGCTGGTTTGTTTGTTCAACACTTTGGTCCAGAGCAAAAGGTCTCACATATACATGCCCTGAAATGTAGGATTTGCCACTACAATGAACTACTGTCTAAAGCCACCATCGGGCGTAATTGACTTCTGACCGACACTTTGCCCCACTTTGTCTGTAACGGCTGCAATTCCATGAAATGTGTTGATGATGAATCCTAATGCTCTTTAATGCTTTGCTAGTGCCACCATCAGGCCACAATTTACATTAAATAAGTGAAAAAAATGTCTGAGAGGCACTTATCATAGGTAATACGAAGATATAATGTACTTTATGATATTATTATTATTGCTAAACAAATTCATGCCCCTCAGAGAATGATGGGTACTTCATGAGCTTTCCTCTAACACCCCCTAGGAGTAAAGGTGACCTATTATGCATTTTAGTTTTTTTCTTTCCTTCTTGTGCATGTCAAAGATCTTGAAAGTTAAAAAGCTCCTCTCTCCTACAGAAAAACACTGCTCCTGAAATGCCCTGTCAGTAGTCTCGCCTTTAATTCTGTGACTTTGTGACATCACAGTAGGTTACCATGTCACACATTTGCATAATTTATGCCTAGCAGCTAGTTTGGCATATAAGAACTGATTTAGCACAGCTACTCTGTTGTTGTTAGCGGTGCTGGCTCAGGCATGTGTGACCTGACCAATCAGAGCAGACCGGGTATTCGAGTGGGGGGCCTTAAAGAGACAGGAGCTGAAACAGAGTGTTTCAGACAGAGTGCGAATACAGTGCTGCAGCAGCGAACAGTATAAGAAGTGTTTTTTGAGCATTAAAGGATGTAAACCTGTTCTAGTAGTAACCTCAAATAAAATTAAGAATCTGAAAATAAGCCTGATATCTCTAATTTAAAAAAAAGGAATAATATATGTATTTATTCAGTTTTAAAAACTTCATAATTCTACTTAAAGATCTTCTATTCATATTATTCATTTATTTTAATGTTGTATTAAAGATCTTTTTGTATCAAAGAATTAAAAGATTTAATTGTATTGGTCTATAGTTATCTCTCAATATTAGATGACATTATTGAGCCACGTTTTAACACGATTGGCATGAATTCTTAATTTTCAGTTTCAGACTTCGTGTACTCATCAGAAGAGATGTTGGAAGTGTTTCTTCTCAAGCACACCATGCTTTATCCACCAAACTTTTTTGGCTATCTTGTCTTCATCGGATTAAAAACATTTTATTTATATTTTATTTCTTTATAATTTTTTCACCACAAAACATTGCTGGCAGTAGTTTTATCACATTTCAAACCAAAAGTAAAGTATAAAAAATAACAAGGGATGGAGGCGAGCTCAGCAAAAAGTTGGCAAAGAAGCTTCAGTGTGTGGCTACTCTTGAGCTAAAAATGACAGAATCACCGCAGGCCAAGGTCATGTTATCTAATGACACTAGAGGACCCTGCATTGTCCGTCTACTTCTGCCAAACTGGATTGTCATCATGCCACATGCACAGCCCTGTTAGAGTGAGGCAGTTACCCTAATCACTGCTCCAGGCAGTATAAAATGTATCCAGCTTCACAGGGTAAGAGCTGACGAACTGTAGCAGGTCCTTCAGCGCTGGTCTCCATAATGACCTGATAGCTGCAAGAGATCGTGGACAGACATGAAGTGTTTCAGGGAGATGCCTGACCTGCGCTGGTCATGTCTGTGCTGCACAAGTCTTCGCACCAGTTCTGTCCTCACCAATGAGATGTCACTAACGCTCACCAGCCACAGCCGCTGGTGCTCTCGCCCTTGATGTTATTCCACTTGACCGATTTAGTCCTGTCCTGCACGTCCAGCACTATAATTGCATCTTCAGTGCTTCCCCCTTTGCCTTCATCGGTCTTATCATCTTCTCATCTTTTGTTTTTCTCCTCTCCTTTTGCAGGGTGGACTGTACGTTTTCAAGCTATTCGACTACTATTCAGCTAGTGGAATGTGCCTGCTCTTCCTGGTCTTCTTTGAGTGCATCTCAATTTCTTGGTTTTATGGTGAGCCACACTCACAAGGTTTTTTGTCCAACTAAAAACAGGACATAAACATTTCTGTCTTCTGTTGCTGACTCATTGAACTCTAAAATCTCAAAATCTCAACATTTAAGATCCACACTTGATCCTGAATAATAGATGAACATGATACCTAAAACTATTCATCATCATTTATCTCCAGGTGTGGACAAGTTCTATGACAACATCGAGGAGATGATTGGCCACAGGCCCTGTCTGTGGTGGAAGGCCTGCTGGGTTGTATTCACTCCACTCATTGTGGTTGTAAGTAACACTGTTCCAGACACCAGCAGGGAGAATAACACCACATCGTGCACAATATTTAGGCTTATGAGGTCTCAGGTGATGCTATGTACTGAGAATGATTGCTATATAACATGATTTTTCTTGTTACTTTAGCTTGATGGTTGTGCTCATGAAACCAAAAGTAGTTAATGGCATTACTATCTGAAACCTCCTACCTTACTGTAAGATATCTTCATGTGAATGGCCAAGAATTTGCAAATTATTAGTCAAACGTCTAAACTAGCACAATATATAAGTCAACTGTAATTTTGGTTTAAAAGTTTTGCACTACGAGCTCTATGAGCATGATGATGAAGGTGCTGAGATCTTCTTCTGTGTCCTTCTTGTCCAGGGAGTCTTCTTGTTCAGTGCAGTGCAGATGGTTCCCCTCACATTGGGTGACTATGTGTTCCCAGCCTGGGGCCAGGGGGTTGGCTGGTGCATGGCCCTCTCCTCCATGACCCTCATCCCTGGCTACATGGTCTACATGTTCCTCACACTCAAAGGCACATACAAAGAGGTAAGATCAATCTGGATTCAGTCTAAAACTGTACTAATATACTATACAATATACTTGTGTTAAAAGGGAGTACAGCTACTATATCCATGCACTTAAAGGAAAGGGTATATAAAAACCAAGAGTTATGGTTATTGCAGAGCAAATGCAATAGCCGCAGATTTCCCAGAACGTATACTACCTCTGAGCATTTCACACATCTATTAACTGGTTTGAATTTTAATCTGCAGTCAGTCAGTACCGAGGCAGGCTCTGTGTTAAGAGTTTCAAGTAGATTACTTGGTATGCAAGATTTCTGGCTGAAATATATTACTACACACTGTATGAGAGACAAATCCAACACAGTGAACACAGTGGTGTTTTTAGAGGGTGCTGATATTTTGTGAGGATAATGTAAATGCGGCATACAAGCCCTGAGGATTTTACAGAGAAGATCATTTTTAACCATGTGGGGACGCTTGAATAAACATTTAAGGTCACCCTGTAGATTTTTACAACCAGTTAGGCTAAAATATGTTTACCAGAATTATACTGATCCAGGATTTATTTCATCTTCACTTACATTTACAACATTACATAAAGGCTGGCAATGAAGGCCGTACCTGAAATGTAATTCAGTAGCAAGAGGACTCACACTGGATGTTAAAATGCTCAGCTTAAGCCACTGTGCATTATAACTGTACTGTGATTCAATGCTTTTGTAATGAGCAAACACACAGGCATGCTGGGTAAAGACGTGATAAATTGCCATGAAGAGTAGAACAGAGATAAAAGGATTAGTAAAATAGAGTTTCTAATTAGTTCTGTTAAACCATTTTTGATTCCTTTTTGCTACACCAGCCACTGAGTTCTCGGTATATTACATTAATTTGTATGCAGCAGAATGGTACACTGCTTTTTTATTGATCTGATGATCCTAATCAATGACACATTATACCTTTTCCGGCATGCCATTAACATTAAAGAGCTTTTTGATTTGCAGTCATTCACAGTGAGCTAAATAATAACCTTACATCTACACGGTACAGATATAGCTTTATAGCCGCCACTGACAGAATAAATGGGCCATAATTGCAGGCAGTGCAACGGAGGCTGTCGGAGGCGATGTGCAGGTGTCAGATCCTGCAGTAACAGCTGATGGCTGATTGTCTAATTGTAGCAATCAGCCAGCTGATTAGTGCTCTGCACCCAGGCGAACGCTTACTTTCACAAACACTCCATATAAATGCCGACTGTGCCGCAGAGCCCGGGTCCAACGCTGCTCATAGTTTGGAAGAAGTTTGGGATGGTTTGATTTTGTTTTGCAGGCTCACTGAATCTGGCCCATAAAGCAGTTTTTAGTGTCATTAATATTGGCTTTTATGTTCCTTTATCAGCTATATCTCCGGCTGTATATCATGGAAAATGCATAGTCTATTCTGAGACTATCTAGGATGTTTAGATTCAGAGCCTGAGGCTGTGCATTCATCAAGCTCACAGCTGTGTAGCTGGCGTGTTCTGTTACAGCTTATGGGTTTGAGCTGTTTGGTTCCTCCTAATGGTATATGACAATGTCTCATTGTAATTTTGACACCATCTGTGCACTTGTCAGTTGTGTGATACCAGTGATTTCACCACTCCTCTCTTTCAGCGTCTGCGGATGATGATCAAGCCGGTGAAACTGGTGAAGGCTCAGGAAAATGGCCCGGACCAGCAGACAGAAAACCAGAGTCAGAACCCTGCCAACGAGGAAGCCTACATCTAGAAACTTCTGCCTGTCTCTGTCTCGACGGCCAGACTGGCGATCTCCACAGAAGAAACGTAATCAAGGTTGGGAACGACCACCAGACTTCCATGTCTGCTTTTATTCACCTACCTCCTGGGGACACGTGAGACCAACCTGATTACACAGTTGTTTTTAGGGTTTTTTTTCTGTTTGTTTATTTGTATAATACAGAGTTATAAAACTGATGAGTAAAAACAAACTACCCAGCAAAATTGTTGTGATATTATGAATTTCATTATGCAAAAAAGTTAGTCTTTTTAGAAAAGGAAATGTGACTTAGGAAATTACTGTATATTGAATATATAATTTAAATTTGGAGGCCCGCGTTGATTCAATAGTATTGTGCTACTTTGAAGATATTAACTAATCTACTAAACTACAATTACTGTACAAAGACAAATATGGGTTAAATGCATTTTGCTTGTACATGAAATAAATACATTAAAATGAATGCAGTGTTGTAGGTGAAAAAAATGCTATTTGAAAGTTTGTAAAGTGAAAATTGAATATTGACCAATTTAAGGCAAAGACAATATGGGAATGTGCAACAGGTAAGGCCAAATCTGCTCGTATGTGTAAAATATAATTTAGCCGGACTATCACTCCCTTGCAGGATCCTGCAGTTTGCCTGAAATGTTTACCACCCATGTCTGGGACTACCTTTGAAAAGCACAAGCACAGTAAGGAATTTTGAAGCGTCCAACTTCATTTTGGCTCGATTGAAACTTGTGACAACAGCAAAAATAACTTACATGTGATACATAGCAAGAGACTGTTATAATTGTTTCTTTGTTTTCTAAAGAACAATAACTTTGTATGTTGTCTGAATCTTTTTTGTAGAGTCATTTCTAGGTCGTTTTCTATATGTGAGAGTGAGAAGGACCAAAATCATACTCAAGTTTGAAAGATTGGTGCAGACAGTTGACTCACTGACTATATAGATTAAATCAAGCACCCCTCTTGTCTCTATAAAGAGCAACAGGGTAGAAAAGTAAAGACAGCATCCACCTACAAGCACAATTTGAATCTGTAAACTACCACCTCCAACTATAACAATGTAGCCAATACAGAATTCCCACATTTGCACTTTGCGTACTATATTTCTTTGGAAAATGTTTTTTTTTTTTCTCCTGCCAACAAGTTAAGTGGAAAGACAGAGTTGTGTCGCAATAAGCCAATGCTAATTCTGATCCATATTTTTAAACTGTGAGACTGAATATGCTCCAGTGGCTGCTGCATTGAAGACTGCATGATAGATTTGGGAACCATTTACTTGTATATCTATTTAGTAACCCACTTCTCAGGAACAAAGGTGGACGTGACCAAATTCTCTCAGATACTACCATTCTACACTGAAACAATTAATGCTGTATTTAAAAAAAAAAAGAAAAAACACAACTATTATCAAATTTCTGCCCTTTCCTCCCATTTATCCAATTTACCTTGAGGAGCAACAAAACATGAAAACAAGAAGCGGTATAAAATATACATAACTGGGCACAACCGAAAGCTGATCCAAAATGTCTCTTTTCTGTGTGCCATTCAGCGAGCATCATTTCTTTCAGTGTAAATGAACTGTGATGGCCTTCACTCAGTCATATTAGTAGAAGCCATAATGTGTTTCTATCCTGTGGCGTGTGCAGATATTCAATATCAGTCTAGGAGAGAGAAACTTTGGCTCAGTCAGAGGTCAAAGCCGGCAAAAGCACTGTTAACACAGCAGGACATAGCCAGATGCTGTATAGGCCAACACCACTGAAACTACTCCTTATCAAGGGATAAAGAAAAACCTATTATTACATATCAAGTTTGCTCGGCAATATAAAAACATATATATAGAAGCTGACTTTGTGACAGACCACAGATATCACTGTATTACTATGAAGGAGGATCAAGAAAATATGCTTCTGTGGCAGCTACGTGCGACAGGAATCAGGTTGAATCAGTCCCGTTTATTTTCTTTAATTTATGTTCTTTTTCTCTCAAAGATATGTGAATTAAAATGTGCAATGACAAAGGGTTCCGTGAATTTTGTATAAAGTTACCATACTGCAGTTTTCTCTCTTGAATGATGTTGTAAACTGGACTGTGTAATACATGTATCTGTGAATGTCCGTACAACCTGAGTTTTTCTTTTCTTTTGTCTAAATGTTGAACAAAAAATGTGATATTATTTGCTGTTTTCTGCAATAATATTATTATCTCAGAAACTAAAGCACATATCTCTCTCAACTGTAAAAATTATAATTACAATAACAGAATAGAGTAATAATAAAGATGATAACAATAATAATAATGATGATAATGTAATAGAAATGTCTAGTCAGAGAATATTGTTTTGTATATTTCTAGCTGTTTCATGGGCCTAATGTAAAATATTCTATGTAAAAAAAAATATAATAAATGTCTTTAGATGGTGTTATATGAAAAAGCATGATTGCAATATATGTTATCTGCAAAAATAAATAAAGACCTATAGATTATAATGTCTGTGTCATGTAATCTTTCTGTTGGAGGAGGAGCAGGCAATATTTGGTGTCCATTCAGTTTTTAATGCATTATAAAAAGGGATTTCATAAAAGCCAATGGGGAGTTTTAGAAAGTACAAATACCATTTGTATTTGTTAAATGGATGTGACTCTTTGAATAGCTACAAGCGCTGACTTAAAAGGCATGCAAATGCTCTTCAAATATGCTTTCTGCATTGTTGAATGGGATGGTTTTGCTTGACACTGACCTACTCGGTGTTATGCTAATGCTTGATTTATTATGTAAGGGGGAATGAATATGCAATCAGCTCCATCACTGCAAGAGATGTTCTCTGTGAACTTAGCTGATAGTTTCTGACAAAATAGTTCTTGCAACAGAAATATCCTAGTGACACCTGCACTGAGAGCTGTGCCAGCAGAGACTCTATGGCTGCCATGGCTGACAGCCAATCCCTCCCAGTCACAATGCACCATCCATCTCCCTGCTGTTATGCAGTAGTTAGCCTACATTTCTATAATCCAAATAGCCACCAAATCATCACAAAATGCCCAGGGACAAAGAAGTACACAATGTGTAGCCATCTTTATTTGAAAGGATTTATGACAAGTGAACAATAAAATAATACTTCTGGTATTGTACATGAGATAGGGAAATGCTTGAATTAACTAACATGTCATGATATAACGTGTCAACATAAATCTCTTTTGGCTCTTCTACTTAACATTTGTTGTTACTTCAAACACTAATGAAATGTTTTAAATGTTGTTTATGTCCTATCCACACACACCAAGGTCACATCTCCTCCAGTAATTCTAGGACCTTGAATCTACGTGTTTACAGCTTTACTTTGTCAAACTGTTCATATGGCTTGGCGTTTTTGAATGTCATATAAGGTATCCTGTATACTTTGTTGTCTCTTTTTCCAGCTACAGTTGCAATGACACAACTTTCAAGGAAGAGGCACGAATGTACGATGTGAATGCATTATACATACAGAGAATGGTGTCAAGGCTTTGACCTTATCACCCCCCAAATAATACACCAATCTCGAGACAACATAGATTGGGGAGTGACAATAATAGCATCACCACCCAGGGGAACTACAAGCATCAGTCTTTCTCAAATGAATTAACCACTTATTAACTACACACATCAAGGTCTCTCCTGTCCAGTTATGCTCTGGAACACTAACTAACTACTCATACACACCAAGGTCACATCTCCTCCAGTCTCTCTGTAGCATCAAATATGTATGTATGTAATATTGTCTCACTGTTTATATGGCTTGGTCCTCTTGTGCATCTGGAAGGGCATCTTGTAAAGCTGATTATGTGAATGCACCGTATATACAGAGTTGGTATTTGATGTCTCTGCTCCAAACTCATCAAACCCCAAAGGGGTACAACAAGCTCAACA
Organism: Pagrus pagrus; assembly: GCF_965226575.1. Taxonomy (NCBI): domain Eukaryota; kingdom Metazoa; phylum Chordata; class Actinopteri; order Spariformes; family Sparidae; genus Pagrus; species Pagrus pagrus. The sequence goes on from NC_140187.1 coordinate 13,695,164, forward strand.
GAGTTTGGGGAGTGACAGTTCCACTGGGCAACTTTTTGCCCGGGTTTGCCCGGGGGTTTGTCAGATATTTTCCTAGAATATGACACGTCCTCTCCAACTACTGAATTGCAGTGGGCAGCGTCCGTCAACTTTTTTAAAGTTACCGAAATAGACAATCATGCAGTGAGTGGCAGGGAGTGTAGAGGTGTGAAAATAGGCAGAATTTGAACTTCTGTCAAGCTATTCTTCTAACAATCACTTCCATCCCTTTCCCAAAACCATGAATGCCTTTGAGAGTTATACCCCTTTTTTCCGATTTATTGAGGCAAGACTACAAAGACATGCAAAAGACACAGAAGTCTTGGAGGAGGAGGTAATGGAAAGAAGCCAGAAGGAGGTCGAAACAAAATAGAACAAGCTTTGCAATTGACTGGAGTAACTGGAGGGAAAAGGCTGTTCAGCAAGCCGCAATAGCTATTCCCCTTCCCTCTCTATGACAGCAGGCTTTTTTCCCCCATCTTCGATGGTGGCCATTTGGAAGAGGGATGAAAGGTTTGCATTAAGATTTGTTCAAACATGGTGATCTACTTAATTTGAAGCATACTGTTGCCCTCACACTAACATCACACAAATGGATGTTGGGGTGTGGAGATGACGGGGCTGATGAAATGCTGTAGGATGTAGTAGCATGAGTGAGAGTATCATCAGGTGACAGCCGATACATTTTCAGTTGAGACATGACAAATCAAAAGACTAAGCTGAGCAATAACAGCTTAAATATATTCTTGAATGCGGGGTGTGTTGGATATACATTGCATAGTGCACTGTGAGTAATGTGAGAGTAGACTCCAGTTTTGTTTTTTTCTGAACTAGCTCACAGGCTTTGCATTCTTTCAGTCAGCCTAATCATGTGGAACAGATTTATTGTGAATGCAGAATATATATAGACTTTTTAATTGGCATCTAGGCTCTGACATCATCATTCCTCGCAAGCATATACTAGCTCAGCAAAACAGAGATTGGGGAGGGATGACAATAAACATACCTCAAAAACAGGCATCAGATGCAGAGCCCAACACCACATATTATGTTGAATCTTCTGTATGAATCCTTGTGGCAAAGCACTTTCAGCCATTTCCCGAAATAAAACTTCAGACCACAAATCTACTGAGCACTGGTGCCTGACTCAGTGGTACACATTGGCATTAACCATCGTATGGCTGTTGTTATTCTGGCACCTCAGAAAATGATAGATGGATACCGAACATCTTCTAAACTAAGATGAAATTTCAAGTAGAAGGGATCAGGTTAAGTCGGAGGACAGTAATTATAACCGGATACAAATACAGTTTACTACCATGCTTCCGGATGTTCTCCTAAGAATGTGTAGAATGTTTCAGATTTTAGTTGAAATCACTCAAGAATTTACCACAAATATCAACAGAATGCAAAGAAATAACAGTTTCAACATTATTAACACTATGCATTGTGTTGCAAAGCTATCTACTGAAGTTAGCATTCTAACCAGCTAACCCCAGCCTGTCCTTGCCCCTGTGCTACCAGTATGAACACCAACACTTCAACACTTCAGTCTGGGCCGCTAGCTGCATGGCTAACTGAGCTATCTAGCTAACTAGCTAACAGCAGCTACAGTGAGCAGCTGCTAGTGGTTACTCTGGTGATATGCTGCCCCCAGTTTGTTGTAAGTATCAATTCAACAGGTCCCAATTCTTACATATTGCACCTTCAAAGCCAAAATACCAAAGTAGGTAATTTTATTGTGTTTGGTGCCGCAACATTCTGTAATGTGTTGCTCAAATTCATGTCTGGTGTGCCTCAGGTGTTTGTTTGTAAGGATCCCTTTGTTTTGAGAGTTAATAATTCATAATCATTGAAAACTACTCGTGCAAGTTATTGAATGGTGCGTCTGTATATTTGTTATTGTGTGTGTGACAGCACGCGGGAGGAATCTAGAAAGAGGCAGTGATTTTCTAGCTGGTCAGACGCATCCTCTGTCGTACAGCAGTGGTGATGACTGTGTGTTTTTGAGCATGTGTGAGTCTGTGGGCACGCATGCATGTGATTCAGCGTGTCCTTGTGAGTATGCATATATATTTATATATGAGTCTGTGTCTGCTCATCTGAGCATGCAGCAGTAGTAGAAGTGTTAGTTGTGGTGATGACACAGACATGAGCGGAGCAGCTCTGACAGCTCCAGTCTAGCAGAGGTAGTAGCTGCTCTGAAGTCACCTCCGGGGCCCCAACAACACACACACTGTGGAAATGGTAATCTGTTTTCCCTCCCTGCCAGCTTGGCCAAGGCTCCCAGTAGCATGCATACTCTCCAATTGCATCACAATCATTGGACGCTGACGTACGCAGCACGATGGGGCAAGAAAAGAGAGAAAAATACTTCCCAAAGTTGTTTCATGTGAAAGATGCAGGGAGGTTATGCAACTGACTTTATGCAATAGGAGATGTGATATCATGGGTATGTTAATAGGAGCCAGTCAAAAATACTAACACGTTCTTATAAAAAATAATAGTAATTATAATAATAATAGCCTCAGACAGCCTTTACTGTTCATTTTAAGATTTTCCTGATTACATTTAAAGCAACTTTTTTTCCACAATTGTTTCCCAACATTGTGTTGCTCTTTACCGGACCTCACCAGTTACTGTGCAAAAATGCAACTTTACTGAACAAAAACCGAGGTGATTTATGGTTTCATGGAAGACAGATACCAGTATCTTTGTTGCTAAAGTAAGCACTAACTGCTGCTAAATGTAGTTAGCTGCCGTTAGCTTGGTAAGTGGTCCTTGCTGACTCAGCCCCAGGTTCCCTTTGTCAAAATGGTCAAGTCGTTTTATGCCTACAGTAACACAACCTTGATTAACAAAGTCATGTCATTAAATAATTTATACTTCAACAGTTATTTGTAAAGGTTTTGGACAGCACAAACAAGTGATGTCATCCTGGTGATATGGGGCTAAAATCATAAAACAATGCTATGTGTCGTTCTGAAGGGCATAGACAAACACTGCAATGTACTTCGTCATAATATGGAGGGATTTTTCAGATGTCTGCAACTATTTCACAGTAGCAACATTTTTAAAGGCTATCTAGCGTACACTGCAAGACCTTTCCTTCACCTAGGAGCCATTTATCTCCTGCTGACCAAAGCTGAATCAGAATATCAGTGAGCCTTCATGGCTTTCCCTCTGTTCACCTTAACAACAGGCTACTGATAGCATATCTGCTCCCAGCAGACTGACAGACAGACAGGCAGTGAGAGAAGCAAATGCCCTTATCACTGCCTGCCATATGATGGGATTAGCTTGAGTGTTGTCTAACAAAGCATTAATGAGCAGTTTTAATTGCCTGCACGGCATACCCTGCCAAGCCCTGCCTGAACTACACACACACACACACACACTCCAATGCAGAGTTGTGACGCATATTTGTCCCATCTGAAATGGTGTCCAAGTGATACAGAATTTGTATTCATCACTGCAGTACAAACAGACCATTATTGCTGTCATTCCAATACAATTGGTGCACAATTTGACAGAGAAAATGGGTTTGAAGATGACTTTAACCTCCATTTACTCCCTCACACAATGCTGACTTAATTGAAATCAATAGATGTTTTTGATTATCTTGTAGTATCATATCACAGTGCAGCCTCACGGCAGCCATGGGGCTTCAGCAGCGATCTGACCTAAAAGCCCCTGTGATTACAGCAGGGCAGAGGGCAACCTCTTTCACTTCACTCTACAAAAATACCATTCAAAAATACAATTCTATAGATATGTGATGTCTTGTCTGACTGGACTTGTCATTAGTTTGTGATGAGGGGTGCTATTGCTTTCATTGGATCAGTAAACATCTCAGAAAGACAGGTGACTTGGTCTACTTTTGCCCATCCTATGAAGCCCATTTCTTAAGGTTACAGTGGCTATATGCTCTGCACTGTCAATCAAATGGCAGAGAGATTACTCCACAGTAAACACCACATTTCTGTTTATTATGTCCGGAAAACTGCTTTCTTGTTCTCTCTCTCTCCAAATGTAAACATATTACTATTATTATTATTATTATTATTATTATTATTATTGTGAGTTCAGGAAGTGTGGGACAGATATGCATTGTCATGATTTAATGTGTACAAATTCAACAGCCAGTCACCAAAACTGATATTGAATTGTTGCTATAACACATCTAGCCTCTAATCAATGGTTTGGCTTTGTCTGACATCATCAGAGTGGGCGTGGTCTGTCTGTACAGATGGTCTGTCAAGTGCGAACATTTCATGCATTCCTTTTCTAACTTATAAGGCAGTTAAATTAATTGAAATTAGGTAACACACTGTATTACTGGTTCATACTGAAGTGGTTTAACAACTGGTTGAAACACAAAAGAAATTATAGTAATTAATTAAAATAAATAGTTTGTTTTTATTTGAAAAAACATTTCATATCACTGTCCCACATTACGTGAACATGTAGGCTAATATGGAAAAGCAATGGACACCATTGTATGCATAATTTATGCTATAAAACTGTTATATACCCCCCACAACCCATCACCAGTGCACCCTGCATTGTAGTTTTTGTGTTAATGCCTTTTTACGGCCTAGACCACAATGTATCACAGGCAGCCACGTCCTCAAACATTTCCTGCTTTATCATCTATTTCACTCTAAATGGGACCATAATTCACCAAATGAACATCATGCTGTATTGAAGAAGTCTCGAAACTAGTGATTGAGACCATAAACTCATTAAGAAACTGTTTACTCAGGTAATAAATCAATTGAGAAGAAGGGACATTTTCTCATAAGCCTACATACAATCAGATTGCTTTTTGAAACCAGTGGAATCACCCCCCACTGGCTATTAGAAAGAATGCAGGGTATCTGCATTGGCCCACTTTTCATACAAGAAGCTCTGTCCATATTTTATACAGCCAATGGTTTGAAGGCACTTTGAAAATAAGAATCAGAAGTTAAGCATTTCCCCCCAAAGTTCTATGATCTCATGTTTGAACATGCACAGCACTGCACTGAAATGTGCATGTCCTGTAGTTAAAGTGAACCGACCTAGCCATTCCCTACTCTTAGTCAGCTATTTTGACTTGTCAAACAGTTCAGGAGACACAGTCCGAGGATGGGGAACCAGTCACCGTGATATCCCAGAATGGTCAGCAGCAGTCGCCCTCCACCAATCATGCCAATAATTAAGCAGATGGTGGCAAACTATGATGCTGGTCCGACTGTTGAGCAGAGGAAGAAACAGAATGTCTGTAACAACACAAGCCACACAATGACACAGCAAAAGGCCACACTGTTTAATCAACACAAGGTGCTAGCATAGTCGAATGTGAAGAAAAGTGCCTCGAGGCAGCCCTTTTACAATACGGGATACGACTGACCTTCTACCTAACAGCTTGTGGAGAAATAGGGAGCAAAAACAGACCATCTGTGAGAAATGTTGTCCACATAAAGTAAAAATTCCAAATGAAAACAGCTAAACCAGGATGATAGCTACATGTGCTGTAGTGTTCAAACAGTAATAATTTTCACAACAGCAGCAGTGTGAGGCTTGAACCAAATGGTGTTCTTCAGACCCTCTCTGTCTTTTAGCGATGAATGGAGACAGAGGAGGCCTGTGTGACAAAACAGGGAGCCTGACTTCCAGCTGGAAACAGCTCCTTTCTCCTGGCACAAAAGAGTAAAGAGCCCCAAACAGAGCTCAACGCTCATTCTCTTTGCTCTCTTCCTCTTCTTACTTAGTCTCAGCTGCCTCTTCCCCACATACTCTCTTCTCTTCTCTTCTCTTCTCTTCTCTTCTCTTCTCTTCGGTAGAGTGAGTGATCGCCATGCCAGAGCCTCAACCAATGAACCCATCCTATCCCTTCCAGTCTCTGGGGTCTTTTGCCACGCCACATTTATCACCAAATGTACCAGGAGCGCTGGCGGTGTGGTGCATCCCAAAGCTCAGAGGCAGAGCTCTTGCCTTGTGGCATCTTCTTCTACGCTAAAGCAGAGAAGAAATGGCACAAGACTAAGTATAATGTCAAGGAAACACATATTCCAGTGATGTGATACGGTAGAGTGAGAGAAGGTGGAAAGTTGGACAAGTAATTCATCTTTATGTGTTTCCCCTATGTTTTTTCACAGTACAGTCCCTCTATTCTTCATAGACAATGTTTTTGAGCCAATGCTGTGGGAAAACCTGTGCTATAACCTCACGATGAGCAGAAATAGAAAAACCTTATCATTGAAGAAGGTCTAATTAGTGTTTCGTTTGCTGTCAAGAACCTTCACATCATCAGCCCAGTGCTCTCCAACTCAGCATACTTGACACGGTTTTCTGAAGAGTACTACCCACACAGCCAACGGTGGGGATAAAATTGTATCAAAGGTACGTTTGTTTATGATGGGAGAACCAAAAGGAGATAAATGAAGAGTTCAGTACCATGAATGTGAAAGCTTCCTGTTTGAGACTCAGCCGTAGCTGTTGGCGTGGGAATACTGTAAGATCTACCATCAAAAGTGATTCACGTGTTTACTTTCATGAAAGGTTACAGAACCACCTCATAGCAAGCTACAAGGCTTTGTACATACTGTATTATTTACTTGATGGTGACGTGTTAAACTGTGACGTGTTAAAAAAAAGGGCTGTACTATGAAGTTTCACATAAAACAAAAAATAAAACAATATTATAAATGCATTCTTTTCCTGTATCATCATGATATAAAAGTTTAATGTCAAATTTCCAAATCTAGGAAAATTGCATTAAAGATATTACAAATCTTGAAACAGACTCAAATTGGCATTCAGTGGCTTGGCAGCCTTCTCAACTGTAACTCCACCACCACCCCATGCCTTGTAACTTCAGTGTAGATATTAATGAGTAATCATGCAATGTGTAATAACTGACAATAGTTAACAGTATAAATAAATGCTACATCAATGCTACAACAAATGTGTGTTTGTTTGTTTGTTTGTTATTACTACCTTCAAAGTCTACAAAACATTCTGACGTGTACAAATGTCTAAATGCTGTGAAATGCCTTCGAAACAATCCAGCAGTTTTGCGCTTATACATCTTGAAACGTAGACTCAAACTGGCATTCACTGGCTTTGAAGCCTTCTCACCTGTAACTGTCCCACCATCCCTTACACCTCCCGACATGAAATTCAGATAGAAAAAATGTAATGTGAACTTGATATGACACATTTCGTATAAATGTAAATACAGCATGTAGCCTATGAAATTTAAAAGAATCTGTGGTTTGCAGGAGCGTTAACTTCCAACATTTTATCCTGGCAACTAGGCTGAAAATCGATGATCCCTCATTCACTTCATTCCATTCAACTGTTACATGACTATTTGTGGTACTTTTTATGGTTATGGCCGCATGCAAGAACATGAGTGCTTTCCAGGGGAGACTAATAGTTAAACAAAAATTACACCTGAGGATGATGGGAATGTCATTAGTTTTGCAAGTATTTGATCACAAACCAAAGTATTGACAATTAAAAATTCAACATTGCAATGGCACTGATCACCAAAGTGACAATTCAATAAATATTTTGTATTGAAACTGAGACACCTCAATTTACGGACGTCCCTATTTAAATTGTTTGTATACAAAACACATGTTAGGGATAAAACAGTGATGCTGGCAAAAAATTATCCTTGAATAAATGTCCTCTATGGTGCAGCGATTCATTGCTCAACAGCACAACATCCAACCAAGGATGCATCATATGTCAACACCCCCCAATCTCTCCCTCTCTCCCTCCCTAATGCTGCTTATGCAGAGAGGAAGAAATCTGATGTCATGCCTGCCTGCCCTCGGCTGTCAAGCCCTCTGACACACACAAACACACACACATACACAGACAAACGTTATTTACAGTATAATTACTTCCATGACAGTTCAGATGCAAGCCCATCACTCAGTATTATCAAACTATTGAGGCGTGTAACAGCCTATATATAATACAGAAGGAAAAATCTGAGCACCATTACAGATCCACACTCACACATGACCAACGACACACCCACTGTAATGCACGAAATGATTTCGACAGTCATCTCAGAAAAGAAAATGTCGACTGCAGTTTTTTTTTTCTTATAAAAGAGATTCCAAAAATTCTGAACACATAAAGAGACTTTCCATAACATAAACAAACCCTTGGAAGCAAAATAACTGATCAAAACTGGATAGTTTTTCCTCATCATTACCATTGCTATTGAAATTCAGGCTAGTCTGCAGAATATGGGAGGAAATAGCAGGCAAGGCATTTTTATATGGGTTTCTAAAGCCTACAGTTCCTATGCAAATCCCCTGTAGATGACTAAGTGATTGCACAGAGACTCTCCCATTCTGCTGCTCTCTCTCTCCAATTCCCCATAACCTGAGCCACCGGAGCAGAACATGCACTTGTCTTTGCTTCATGCCTCAATCTCAGCGTTGCCGAGGGGCGTGCTGAGAGAAATCAGATGTAATTAGGCGGATGTTTGAGAGGCAGTTGGATATTAACATGGATTTCACCCCTCGACATGGTGTTGAATGCCGGGCGCACATCTCCTGCAGTCACTTTATGTTTGCAGACAGATGTTCTTTAAGGCCCCCCCGCACCATCATGAAATTGTGGGACGTAAGCACTGATTGTGCACATGTATAATGGAGATAATGTGGTTTGAGGAGAACTCTGAGTGAAGTTTCTGTCCTGTTGTTTCTTGCTTTGGGAGAAGCTTGAACATAACACTAAACAGGGCTGAGAACCACAAAGATATGAGCTGCATATCCTGGCAACTGGGCTGGAAATTGCTGCCTTGATTCTGTTCACTGACAATGTTTTTCCAGTCAAGGAAGGGGTAGGTTAATGTACTGAACACAAATCTGTTAGGCCTGCAGACATTCTGTTGCCCCTCAGGATCCAATGTAATACCTTACCTGAGCTAAGCTTAGTTCAATTAGGATGACTATCAATTTTGCTACTCATCATTCTCATTTCCCTTCCTCTGTCTCTCTCTCCCTCTTCTCCTAATTCCTTTGGGAACACCTACGGGCATTTACTCTTTCAGTTAAACAAACCAGATTATGCCACGATCGTCATCATAACAACGCTGCCAAACCTTAAATCAATCCGCCTCTCTGCTGCCGTCGTTGTGACCCTCCTCCATCCCATTCACTTCCAGTTTCATCACTTCCAGCACGCAGGTCAAAGCTAGCTGGACTTTGTTCCTCATTCATTGAAATAATTTTTCCTCATTATTTCAATGAATAAAGGGAATTTGGGCAGCGTTATGTTTCTCCATAAAATAGATTAGTTTTTTTGAAAATGCGTTGTATTGTTGCCAATATTTTGAAGAATGCATTGAGTATGGAAGCGAACATGACCACACGCCGCAATCAAAACCAAATTATATACATACAGTACTTATGGGCCACACAAGGATTTCATCTGATCGTTACATAATGTGATTTTTCTTTGTTTGTTTTCTTCAGACACGGCTGAAGAAAACAATAACTTCTACAAATCATTCTGACCAACAGAAGATTTGTTATTAAATGAAGTTATAACTCACCATGCCTGTGACCATGATGTGTATCTGATCTGAACAGTTTCATCATTCATTTATGTCATCCCAAGATTTAATAAACTATTCCTTTTGAATTTGGTTAAGATATATATGTATATATATATATATATATATAAATGATCATTTTATCAATTGCGTTACCTTAAAATAAGCTTGCTGAACCTCAGCTGTGGTTATCGGTAGGAGTACAACTTAGAAGAGCACAAGACTGACGCACACAGACACACAGACACACACACACACACACACACACACACACACACAGGCACACACACACACACACAAACAAAACCCTGAATAGGACATGCTTCGAGGAAAAATGGCAGAGACAGATTACAGATTAAGCGTGCCACATCCAGCTCTCTAACTCTCCTCTCTGTCTCTTTTCTCATGGTAAATGCTTTCCTTTTCTCTGTTTGGAGAAAGTAGTGGGAAACAGTGAGTCAGGCTGGAGTGCTCAGAGCTGGACTGGACTGTTAATGCTGTCGAATGAATTAAGATTCGGTTCTGCTGGTTTACCATTTGAATGACTGGGAGGCTTGGGAAGGTAGCGAGCTCTGGACACAAAGAGATGCTTCACAGCCCGAATGCACTTTGGTTCACATCTACATGTCTAAATATTTGCTTCCAGGGACACAGCATGTTGTGTGTAAGTGGGAAGACATTATACTGTACAGCAACACAAAGAGAAAAAAGTTGTATCTGTTTTTTTAAGTGTCTTATTCATCTTCATTACAATTCTAACATTAAAAAAAACCTAACACTCTTTAAGTGTGTACCTGCAATTTTGACCTATTTCCACTATTTTTTTCAAAGTGGCCATATCAGACAAATGCTTGCAAAATTTGCTAATTGACTCACATTTATTTATAAAACAATCCAATTCTGAACTACTGTTACGGGTCCAGGTGAAAAAACAAGGTGGTGCAATAGTTCTAGGAAAGACAGCTGATTGCTGAGTCTCATTTCCAGTTATTTGATGACCTAGGAGTGAGACTCAACAATCAACTATCTTACATATTGCACCTTTAACAAATCAACTTTATTATAGATACTGTACATTCATGCATTTACCACCAAGCTATTACTCCTGCATCTGTCAGAGCCCATTTGCATAGTGAGAGGTCACCTTGTTCAGAACATACTTCATAATTCTGCAGTTGACTGCTTTTGGTGGTCGTTCACATAGCTTGACATGGTCTTATAATGTCACAAGGATAAGTCCCCCCGTGATCAGCCTGCAGATGGTAGTCAGGCAGTCAGTCAGGGCAAAGCCTGTGGGAAATCGAATGCAGGTTAACCTTTGTAACCCTCGGACTATAACAAGTCATGGACTTTCTGGACACCAGATTTTGGCCATTTATATACCAACATAGAAGGGCCCTCAGAGAGCGCAGACATTTGAAAAGGCCAATGGTCCGTTCTTCTATGATACACAAATCTGCAACCACAAACACGCAAACACTATGTCTGGATAAATGTGGAATTGTGGTGATGCTGTAATTACACGGGTTAACCCATGAAATCACTGTCTCCAAGTGCTCCATGATGACTGCTTTCTGTATGAAGTTTGAGCAGCTACATGTGTTGGCTACACCAGGGTGTACATCAGGGGGTATTGGATTGAAAAATGTATGGAATTTATTCCTCCAAGGCCAAATTTGCCCTATCTGGCAATTGTAAGGGACATTCTCCTTGTTGAAGTTTGAGAGTTGCTAATTCTCTGAAAAATTACAGACTTAGTGTGATGAATCAGATCTCTTTATACGTACAACATAAAAAGAGCACCCGTAGTGTTCTCTCCAGACTTTCAGATTGTCTTCACTTATATAAATCAGGACAACAAATGCAGACCTCATGACAGGTGTTAATTATGCTTTCCCCAGAGCAATGACCCTTTGATGTTTTGAAGGACAATAACTGTCAGCAAATCTGACTATCTGATAACACCTTAGGCAAAGAGAATTGCCCTTCATGTGAATTACTGACATGTTCTAATCCTGACAGCTCCCCACACCACAGGCGAAGATAATCGCCCCTCATCTCAATTCCTGACAAGTTCTAATCCATACATTGATTTCTGAATCAAAAAAAATGTTTAATTCCCACATAATGTTAGTGAAAGCAAAAACATTATCCCCTGATTTGAGATGGATACACAGATTCTTCCTTGACCAATGCTACAGAAAGCGTCCTGACTGGAAACATCACAAACTGGCATGATTTGTGCATAGCCCAGGACAGGAAGGCTCTGCAGCAGTGGTGAAAAAAAACCCCAGGAACATCATTAGTACCCATCTACCAAACCGAGTGAGTGAGGTGTCAGGTGCACATAGCCCAAAGCAAACTAAAAGACAACACCCACTGCAGCCACAGTCTGTTCACTCCGCTGCCATCTAGCAAAAGATACAGAAGTATCGGCTGTCATACCACCAAACTACAGAACAGCTTCATTCCTCAGGTCATGAGACTCAACTCATCCTCAATACTCCGTTAGAAAAAAAAAGTGTTTTCTTGTGTACCAGAAATTGAGTACAACTTACATTTCGTCGTCAAACCCTGTGTTGTAGAATGACAATTAAGTGAACCCTGATACTTAAACCCTTCCACCAAATTTCATGAAAATCAGACCAGTTGTTTTCCATAATCCTGCAACAGACAAACAGACAAACAACCCAACCAACAAAGAAACCAGACCGGGAATATAACCTCCGTCCTGACTTGCGTGAGTGAGTACAAGCTAATTTGGACTGGCTTACGGAGTTCATAAAAGACCCTGTGCTTGTAATAGGAGGACTACACTGTGTAACCACTTTTTACAGGGTGACTGATTGCAGATTGTACAGAGTAGGATGGTCAAGTGATGGAGGGGTGAAAACCTTGTTGCAGGTGAGCACTTACTCCCCACATGGGGGCTTCACAAGCCTCGTCATCAGAGAGGCGAGACCATCAACCGGGTCCTGATTACAAAGAGAGTACTTTACTGCAGCCTTACAGGAAACCCACTGAGGGTGCTATTTATAGAATACAAATGTTCAATTCACATTTCAGTGTCACTTTTCAAATCTAACAAAGAGTACAGTGACCCATCGCGACACTCAACACAATATCTACAATACATCCTTTGTGAGTACAGATTCTAAGAAAAAATGCAATATATTCCACATAAAGTGCCATTGTGCCACCACTTTCACTTATTTCATTTGAGTATCAAGTGGTTTACACTCTGTTTCCTTAGTGTGTTAAGAAGCATGACTTCAGTTAGTGAGCTTGTATTTACTATGTACAAGTATAGGAAAACACATCCTTCTTCCTAGCTCAAAGATCATGGCAACACAAGTCCCGCTACCCACTTATCAGATATGAGGCTATTTTACAATAAAATTATTTAACATTGAACAAAAAATGTCAAAAAAGACATTCACTCAAATAAACCAGAGATAAAGTATTGTGATTCCTCAGTGAAGCTTAAGACATTGTCAGGAATGTTTAAACCACAAATCACACACACAAAAGTAGAGATGTTAAGGATCTGTGTGACCCAAATAGCGTGGAACTGGTTGCATCTGCTAATGGCACAATTAATCATACAGGCCACCGCATGTGTCACATGCTAGAACAACACATTCTTTTCATTTCCACATAGCACGAAATTCCCCTCTCCCATCGCTTCCTTTTCTGCAGCAGGAATATCTCCAGGCAGCCTCGCAAGACAATGGCGCGCAATTACCCAGAGCAAAAAGCACTGTGGCACTGACAAATGTAGTTTTTACTGAGCAAGAGACATTATGTTCTCACATCAGAGTTAAATACCTCCTATTTATCTCAGCCAAGGCGAGGGAGAGAAAAGAGCAAAAGGGAAAAGGAAGGCAGGCGGAGAGAAAGTCAGAGTGATCAAGACAGACAGACAGAGAGAGGGGGAATTAAGCCTTGGGCTGGGGAGACATTGCGAGACGTTCCATGACAACCAAGCTGGAGGATTCTGTACCATTTTGTCCGATGTTCCTATAAGGAATATCACATGCCAACTGAGAAATGGCACAGTGAGAAGGTGCAGCTGCATAATGACTTATAGCGTATTTCTCACGCAGACATGAATGGCATCTCTCCGCAGCTCAACTGACTTGAAACTGACGTGTTTCAGAGACATTGAATGACATTTCATTTTATGAGTCATAGTCAAGACTCAAGGATCAAGGCAAGGCAAGTTATATAGTACCATTCAGACACAAGGCAATTCATAGTGGTTTACAGAGACATGGCAATGCATTAAAACAAGCATTAATGGGACAATTAAAACATAAAGTAAAATAAAAAGTAGCAGATAGAAATACAGTCCAGTCAATCGCCTCAGCGGCAATATAATCCTTTGGAGGCAACTCTGACGGTCAAAGTTACGTCCATTAAAAGTGCTTGTTTTTGCCACTGACAGGCTGAGGTTGTTATTCCAAGTGTCTGACAACATTATGGAAACTATTCCTACGCCGATAGACCTGTTTGTTAAATAATAAGATCTGTCTTGTCACCAGAAACACCAGTCTCGTTCAAAAGTTCAGCCATGCATCCATTCAGCCTTCGGAAATAAATTCTTGCTGGCAGGCCCTCCAGGTAAACTCCAAACTCCTCCAAACTTTTGGCAAAACAACAGATCTTATTATTTACCAAAAAGCTCTCTCTCTGTAGGAATCATTGCCAGACACTTGGAATACTAAGAATAACACCCTTAGTCGGTCAGTAGCAAAAACAAGCACTTTTAGTAGATGTAACTTTGATGGAGTTGCACCTGTGGATTATAAATTATAGATAGGAAGATAAACTAGTGAAGTAATTGTGTCATTAAAGCAAGTCACAGCAAAGTGTAACAACAAAAAACCTGAATATTGCTGTTTATATTATATCTCTAATAAAGGCTTCATGACAAAATTACAAACAATAAGAACCATCCAAATGGGTTAAATACAAACCCACACTGCTCTGCAAGCAAAATAATGAGCGAAATAACCATCCCATTCATTTTTGCATGACTGGCCAAATATTGATAAAGACATCATCATAATTCTTTTCTCTTGTTTCTACAGTATTTTATTTATAGAACTGCAATATCAGCATTTGTTTAGTCAGTGGGAAATAAATAAGACATCATTTAACAAAAGAAGTCAGTTGCCTGAAGTAAGCATAACAATGTGGCACGTGGAAAAGGTCAGAAGGTCCTGAGAAATGTGGATATCATATTAACCTTAACATCAGTATAATGTACAAAAAACTATAGTTTTTTTTTACCCAAGTGATAAGTAAGTAAGTGAAAGTGAAAAGACATTCTCCATTTACAGTATTCTATGAAGAACATTTTGTCTCAGGAAATAAGCTTTCTAGTAATGAATGACAGTGTATGTATGATGCTGCTGTTCACTGGTTTTGACTGTTTCATTGTTCTAACGTGCAAAATAAAAACATATATCAATTTAAAATTGATGTGTTCTCCTTAAATCCCTACAATTTTCTTAGTGGTGCAGTAGTTTCCTGACAGGAATCCTCCTGCGGCTGCCCTTGACTGCAGCACTGGCTTTTGAACAGGATTTGGACCCAAGGCGCTGAGCTGTGGCTGCCCACTGTTGCGAAATAGTGAGGATGGTTCACATGCTGTGGACAAATTTCCCCACAGGGACTAATAAACTACGACTTCACCGAGGCTGTGGAACAACACCTTTTTGTCTCAGTGCGTCCACATGTTTGTGTGGGTCGAGCTACTGCCTCCTTCTTATTGCCTATTGACTCATGAATCAAGGTGTTGACTGTGACCATTCATTTGGAAAGGGGTCATTTTGAGGGTCAAGGTTATTATTTTTCTCAAATAATGTCCTTAGGCCCTGCCTTGCTGGCTCTGTAAATTATAGCGTTATTTGCTCATATTTGGACCACAACACATACTGTAAGGTCAAACATAGGAAGAAATCTGTTACATATTAAGCACAAAAAAAAAATGTATAGGCCCTTCTAGTAAACATGCAGGCCCTGCTTCTGACAAAAAAATCAAAATGGTAATGCACATGACCTGACCTACAATCATGTTAATTACAAGAATGTAACATCTCATGAAACACTGAGGAGGTGGTTGGTTATTAATCACGTATGTGACCTAAAAACCGTCATGAAACATTATCACTACATGTCGCCTCGGCTCACTAGCGTGCTACATTATGATATTTATGATGACATTTGATTCCAAGAAATGCATCTTGCTTTGTCTCCCAACAAGTGATATTAAATTGAATGCCACACTGTAAGGCGTGACTTGATTTTCTGGAGCAACCAATTTCACAGTGTAGCCTGGACTGGCTGTCTGTGTGGTCTTTCATTTGTGAAGGTTATCCAAATAAGATGGAAAGGCATCAGAGGCTTCTGTTTGTGTTTTGTCGCTCTCAAGCAAACATAGGTGCTTTCTATTGTCTTTCTTTCATATCTGAAGCCAAGCTGTGATTGTGTAAGTCTGGCTCCAGTAAATTATCGGGGGTCATTGCAGGTTCAAGGTCAATTAGAGCTTTGACTGAGGTTGAATGGAGGAGGTTCAGCCCCCAGCTCGACCTCACCCAGCCCCCTCTCGAAGCAGTCACGGTGATGCAGGTCATTACCTCTGCAATGTGTGATGCTTTAAGGGGGTCTACTGTGTGTTTGTGTCTTTGTCTTCTGGCTTCTTTCTTATCAGTATTCCCAGCAGTTATACCTGTTTCTATTTTTCTCTATTTCATCATCAAATTATTTGTTATACAGTGATGTATTATCAGTTAAACACTCCATGTGTGTTGCCATTTTGCTGCAATCACCTTCAATACAATTATCACACAGATTAGATTTTTTTCACTGTAAAAGTTTGAAAATAATTAATCAGTTGTTGCCATTTACCTTTTTTCTTTACCTATGTTCCTTTTTGTTATTTCAATTGCTCTTTGGGTGTTCCTGTATAAAAAAGAGCCTACAGGAATACACCAAACATACAGTAGCCGTTCCTAGAAAAACTGACATTTGGACAATGTCAAGTCTTTTACACAACAATCATCTTCAGGATAGAAACCCATCTTTTATAATCTCTGTGTCACTGTGTCACAGTTTGTAAGGCTCTCAGGGCTCTCTGTGAGCTGAGGCGTGACGCGAGACGAGCTGAGGGCGATGGGCATTCGCAAAGAAAGCTCTCATAGTATTCAGTCTTTAGCATTTAGTGGATTTCATAGTGCAGTGGTTACTGGGGGCTGGAGGAATTAATCCATGGCCCCTTTCATAAAGTTAGTGAATGCCCTGAGTGGCTCTAGGAGAAAAGCATAAGGCCCAGCGGCGTTGGAAACCGATGATCCATGATGCCTTTATGCTATGCTAGTCTGCATCACTATGCCTTCTTCTTCTCTCTCTTCATCTGCTGTGTATCTGCTCAGGGAGAATACTTGATTGCACTCCATGAATACAGAGAAGCTGTTTTAGTTATTTCCAGAAAGCATCTGCTCAAAGCACTCGGAGCTGAAAGTTCTTTGTCTTTCTCTGTCTGCCGTTCACAGCTCACTAATACATGGTGGTGAGCCTCACTATGAGTCTAGGGGAGCAGTGAGCTAATTGTGAAAGTGTGAAAACAGTAGTGATGACAAGTTATATGATATAGTGATTACAAAAAACAGAAATAGATGATGTGCCATAAACAGTAGCGACCAACTGTTTAAACGAATTAGAATGCAATCAAGGCATAAACTTTAAGTCATCATATACATCTAGTAAACATACATTGAGGCTGTGTCTGAAATCACCCACTTGTTTCGCTCATTCACTACTAGACAATAACAAAGCTTACTCTGTAGTGAAGAGTAAAGAGAGATTTTGGACACTGAGGAGTAATCAACACATTCAGGCACAATGGCTTAATTGATTAGCAGTAAATTGATCACAAGAAAAACTCATTTAACAAATCACAAAACAGCAATAATAAAGAAAAATAGTACCCACTGGTAATGTGCTAACAAAGGTATTTGGGATTAAATAAAAAAATGTTTATCAATATTTGCTCAACCAGAAATCTGACAAAAATGGTGGATGCAACCAAAACAGGAGGGTCCTGCTCTCTGCACGAGCAGAGAGCAGACAGCTCTCTTTATGGAGTTCTGTCCTGATTGGATAAAGTGGACAGGGATACCAGAATTTTTTTCTTTTCTTTTTTTACTGCATGAGCGGGCGGAGGGTTACTGACCAAACACTCAATAACCGTGATTACTGAAGGAATATAAAGCTGTTTAACACTTATTTTAATAAAAACATATCATATACAGCAGCTTTAAACCTGCAAAAAGTGATGTGTTTTGGTCCATTGTTTTTGGATAGTGGAAACAAGTTGTAAACACAACGTTTCTCTCTCTCTCTCTACTGGAACCTATTTTTATATTAAAAAGACAGCTGAGAGGATCATAATGACTTTATTGCGAACATGTTTTTGGTAGCTCAGTGTGCTGCCCTAAACAGAGACACTTTCTCCAAATTTCACCATTTTTAGACCCAATGACCCATTGTTGCTGGATAATACACAATGGTCAGTAGTCTTTTTCAAGCTCAAAGGCTTACAGTTACAGGAAGACAAAGTGCCCTCCAAAACAGTAAACTTGCAGTCCTTTCACCGTTCATACCCATGTGCAGAATTAAGATGATAATTGATAAGAATTATTTGTGGTGTGTTCAGCTCTGTGTAACTAAAGTCTGTACCAGTGAACAGTGCTTCACTCAGGAAGGGTACACTTATTTTCTAATCCACAGAACACAATTTGAGTTTGGTGGAATTGTTAGCTGACATAAGCCATTTCCTTCATTTCAAAGGGTTTCTAAAGGCTGCAAAGCCCCCAGATCCTCAAATGACCTAAATGTGGGAATGTGGAGGAATGTCGTAGCAGCTGTTCAAATAATGGTTCTATGATTTATGTCATTGTGTCAGACAACCTTACAAACTATGGATAGAAAATGTTTTGTATGTTGATGCTGACAACAGTGTCAACAATAACTGGAAATGTTAAATACAAAACTTGCTTTTTACCCAAATGTGCAAGAGCAAAGGCAGTATTGTTTAAAAAAAACAATTTTGTCTCGCTGGAGGACAAATCAATTAAAAGCCTGTTATGCTCAAACAACACACATCAGTAAACCCCAGTCTGTTTTACTCAATAGTTTTGGCCCCATGGGGTGAAAAGCACTCGATAATTGTTACATTTTTCCATTATCACAAAGTAGTATCAAAATTGACAATTATTTTTTTCTAATACACAATGAACATACATAATCATGAAACCATCAAACATGACCTCCAAACGCCTGAGGCAGAGCAAGTGAGATAACAGCATTGTTCACTTTAATGATCTCATGCTGCAGTTAACTCATTTGTTTGCAGGCTGCTGTATCTTCCAGGCTCAGGGGACCTTTGCTTTAGGCCAGTGTGCAGAAACTACAGTAGTTGGAAGTTAATATACAGTACAACATGGAGTTGTTTTTTCACATATTGCAAAGTACATATTTCTAGTTGGAAACCTGACCTTTGCTGGTTAGATAATATTCAAGACTGGATGTTGAAATGTTGTGAGTCACCAATGAGTCCCACTGGTCCCTGAGCAGGACATCTCTTTAAATCAGTGCAGCCTGAATCTAAATCACATCAAAAGTTTCCCATGGAGTGACTTATGGGTCACACGTGCAGTCAGGCAACAAGTGGCTAATCGGTTCTGACTCAACAGCAGACCATGCTCTTTTCACTAGTAATTATGGAAAGAGAGGTTTTGGTGAGGCACCAAAACATGAGCCACGTCTGACAGATTTTGAAATGACATTTAAAACAGAAATCATGTCTTGGCTAGTTCTTCCTCAGAAGTCTATTTTTACTCCACTTCATTTGCAATGTGCTGGTCATGCACTTCAATGTGCTGGTCATGCACTTCTATTCTACAAGTCAGACCCAAAATGCCAAGACTTCAACCCTGAGTAGTAAGGTCTACCAAGGACTACCAAGTAGTAGTCATGTGAGACCTGTAAAAACATTTGACTTGGTAGTAGTGCTACTACAGAACATACTGTATGCTAATGGTTGGAAATTAGTTAATTACTTAAAAAGTGTAAATCTAAATAAAAGTGAAAGTGAAAAAAATAAATGTGCAAGTGAAGAAACAGATGCTTCAACATTTAAAGGTTGAACACATAACTTGGGGGCAATGATGCTTTTCTGTTGGTTTTTGGTACATACCCCTGATATCATATATCTTATAACAAAAAACTTTTATCTTAACTTTATCTCTAACTTTATCTCTAAATTATTGTTAGAAAAAGCAGACAGAATATATAAATCCAAAGAAGGATATAAGAAGAGAGGAGAAGAGAAGGTGAACAGAGCATCGTTAGTTTAGTTTATGGGGATAAAATGCTGATGCTGATCAGAAACTTTATGTGAGAGAACTGGGCTAAAGATGACTTTGCGTGTTCCAGTTATGTTATCTGGGTGGTCAAGTGAATAACAACCAACAAAGTTCTCAATAAATTGGGTCAAATCCACGTCCACAAAGGTCAGTGCTACATTACTCTCAACAAACACCAGTCCCCCCAACAGCTCTTGACTCACTCATCCATACTCATCCAGACCTCAAGACACAAACAATATAGGTCATTTATTCCATGCATATAGTCAGATTAATATTATATATTGTAATGTATGACAGCATTAGACAACTTGAGTAATGGGTTCTGCTGCCCTGAAACAATGCAGAGTCTGAGTCTGATTTTATTTATGTAATTGCCTACCGTAGTGCAAATGGCTCAGGTCCATCCTACTACCAAGCCATGGTCAAATCAGCCCATCCACTAAGCTCTGCTACTGACTTGAGGCACTTCAGCATATTTGATGAAGTCTGATGTACTTGCGTGATTCTTATAATTTTTGGGTTGTATCCACATGGATGATTACACTTATTGAAAGTCACTTGGGATAAAATAGTTAGCTAAATAAATGTAATGAATACTTCTGAATGTGTCTGAGAACTGTACGTCTACATGGAGTCTGCTGAAACTGATTCATTCTCCAGTGGACCAGAGGATCTGTACTAGCCTGACTGCCTCTGACTCACAGTGAGCGAGAGAGGGAGAGAGAGAGAGAGAGAATGGAAATGACCTAAAGTCTCCCCTCCATCCATCCCTCACCATTCATCCATCCATCCTCAATGGGATACTCTAACCTGGCTGTTTAACACACATTAACATCAGAGCTCCCCTCAGTTGGAAGTCTCGCTTTGGAAGCTTTTGGCTAGAATGGCTTGTTTGAAGAGGCTTTATCATATATGTTTTGAATGGTATTTTGTTGATTTGAAACAGATGTAAAATGTCTGGTTGTGATATGAGTCCAGTAATATTCGGAAAAATGCACATGTTCAAATATAGTCCAGGGGTTTTACCTGACTGTTTTCTAATATGATATTCATGTCTTTAACAACACGAGTTATACAGGTGTAACTAATAAAATTAACCATGGCTATATTTTATTTAGGTGGACCAGTGACAGGTCTCTAATATGTGTTATTAATGCTGGATTGAAAGTCCTCAGAAGAAAAACAAGGGCCAACCCAAACCTATGTTTAAGTTACATGTTTGGATTGAATTGTGGGTTGAAGCATGTAATACGGACAAAAGGGGACTACTGTTTGGTTACCTTTTAAAACCACAACCACTTTGTTTTTATTAACTATATGGAGTTGCATCAACAAGACTACATCTGTACATAAACATATTGCTTTATCGATAGATTTTTCACAAAACACATTAATACTAGAAGTTAAAATCCTGTTGTTTTAAGAAAAGTGATCTTGGCCATATTGCATTATAGCAAAGAGTGAAAAACCATTTAACATTCCCATATAAAACATGACGACCCAGTGCAAGCAATGAGGTAAGACGAGTTCCCATGTTTGTTTATCTATTAATGATGAATATACATTCACTGAGGGCAAAATTAAATGAAGTGCTGCTTGAGATTGAGTTCATTAATCTGTAACGAGAAACAGTGGGAGAGTAGTTATTGAGAACACAGCTCCCTGCTGTTAAGCTGTTCTGGTTGGCAGGCGTAATGATGTTAGTTTTACATTGTACATTAACTTGATAATATTCTGTCCCAGAGGCAATACTAAATATGCTTCCATCAGAGAGGATTTGGATGAAACAAATTCCGACTGATGTTAAAAGTGAGTGAAAGTGTGCAGTGATAGAGATACTACTCTGCTATGAGGCATACACTGGTGTCTACTCTGCTGAAGACATTCACAAGCTTGTACTGTACAAGGCATATGACACTTCCAGAACTAATGACAGTCTTGCATGAAACCTTTTGAATCATAATAGTAAATGGGTCCAGTTTCAGTCAAAACCTTGGATGACAGAAGATTCAAACATACACCTGCATGTGACCTGGAAGTATTGCCTTACTCCACACAACCATCGAGGCTTCTTTCCAACAGTTGCTTTTTCTGAGACATGATGTGAGTCATGCCCCATGATACTTCAAAAACGATTCATAGGATCATAATTGGGAACCTCATTGGGGTACCACAGTCAAAGTCAAGTCAAGGGACTATGAATTTCATGCCCACAGAGACAAGAATTCTTCAAGCGTGACCGCGAAATCATCCCATTTTTTACAGTTTTTTAAGCATTGGTGGTTCAGTGGTAGAATTCTCGCCTGCCACGCGGGAGGCCCGGGTTCGATTCCCAGCCAATGCAACAACAGCTTTAACTTTGTCATACAACAGTAGAGGGCGTGCAGTTACTGCCTGGGTCTAGGTTCAATCAAACTAGAACGAAACAATGCAACTGGAAAAGAGAATAGCACTATTTCCAAAACCAGGACACCAAAGTTTTGTAAAGTCATTCTCAGGGGAACATGAATGTGTGCGCCAATGTTTACTACAATCCCACCAGTAGTTTTCCAAACTTTTCGCATACGATCATAATTGGGAACCTCATTGGGGTACCACAGTCAAAGTCAAGTCAAGGGACTATGAATTTCATGCCCACAGAGACAAGAATTCTTCAAGCGTGACCACGAAATCATCCCATTTTTTATAGTTTTTTAAGCATTGGTGGTTCAGTGGTAGAATTCTCGCCTGCCACGTGGGAGGCCCGGGTTCGATTCCCGGCCAATGCAATGACAGCTTTAACTTTGTCATACAATAGTAGAAAGTGTGCAGTTACTGTCTGGGTCTAGGTTCAATCAAACTAGAACATAACAATGAAACTGCAGCGACTGGAAACAAGAATAGCACTATTTCCAAAACCAAAGCACCAAAGCTTTGAAAATTCATCCTCAGGGGAACATGAATGTGTGCGCCAATGTTCGCTACAATCCAATCAATCATTTTCCAAACTTTTCGCATAGGATCATAATTGGGAACCTCATTGGGGTACCACAGTCAAAGACAAGTCAAGGGACCATGAATTTCATGCCCACAGAGACGCCAGACAAGAATTCTTCAAGCGTGACCGCGAAATATTCCCATTTTTACAGTTTTTTAAGCATTGGTGGTTCAGTGGTAGAATTCTCGCCTGCCACGCGGAAGGCCCGGGTTCGATTCCCGGCCAATGCAACGACAGCTTTAACTTTGTCATACAACAGTAGAAAGTGTGCAGTTACTGTCTGGGTCTAGGTTCAATCAAACTAGAACATAACAATGAAACTGCAGCGACTGGAAACAAGAATAGCACTATTTCCAAAACCAAAGCACCAAAGCTTTGAAAATCCATCCTCAGGGGAACATGAATGTGTGCGCCAATGTTCACTACAATCCAATCAATCATTTTCCAAACTTTTCGCATACGATCATAATTGGGAACCTCATTGGGGTACCACAGTCAAAGTCAAGTCAAGGGACTATGAATTTCATGCCCACAGAGACAAGAATTCTTCAAGCGTGACCGCGAAATCATCCCATTTTTTACAGTTTTTTAAGCATTGGTGGTTCAGTGGTAGAATTCTCGCCTGCCACGCGGGAGGCCCCGGTTCGATTCCCGGCCAATGCAACAACAGCTTTAATTTTGTCATACAACAGTAGAAAGTGTGCAGTTACTGTCTGGATCTAGGTTCAATCAAACTAGAACATAACAATGAAACTGCAGCGACTGGAAAAGAGAATAGCACTTTTTCCAAAACCAGGACACCAAAGTTTTGAAAAGTCATTCTCAGGGTAACATGAATGTGTGTGCCAATGTTTACTACAATCTAACCAGTAGTTTTCCAAACTTTTCGCATACGATCATAATTGGGAACCTCATTGGGGTACCACAGTCAAAGTCAAGTCAAGGGACTATGAATTTCATGCCCACAGAGACAAGAATTCTTCAAGCGTGACCGCGAAATCATCCCATTTTTTACAGTTTTTTAAGCATTGGTGGTTCAGTGGTAGAATTCTCGCCTGCCACGCGGGAGGCCCGGGTTCGATTCCCGGCCAATGCAACGACAGCTTTAATTTTGTCATACAACAGTAGAAAGTGTGCAGTTACTGTCTGGATCTAGGTTCAATCAAACTAGAACATAACAATGAAACTGCAGCGACTGGAAAAGAGAATAGCACTTTTTCCAAAACCAGGACACCAAAGTTTTGAAAAGTCATTCTCAGGGTAACATGAATGTGTGCGCCAATGTTTACTACAATCTAACCAGTAGTTTTCCAAACTTTTCGCATACGATCATAATTGGGAACCTCATTGGGGTACCACAGTCAAAGTCAAGTCAAGGGACTATGAATTTCATGCCCACAGAGACAAGAATTCTTCAAGCGTGACCACGAAATCATCCCATTTTTTATAGTTTTTTAAGCATTGGTGGTTCAGTGGTAGAATTCTCGCCTGCCACGCGGGAGGCCCGGGTTCGATTCCCTGCTAATGCAACGACAGCGTTAACTTTGTCTTACAACAGTAGAAAGTGTGCAGTTACTGTCTGGGTCTAGGTTCAATCAAACTAGAACATAACAATGAAACTGCAGCGAATAGCACTATTTCCAAAACCAAAGCACCAAAGTTTTGAAAAGTCATTCTCAGGGGAACATGAATGTGTGCGCCAATGTTTACTACAATCCCACCAGTAGTTTTCCAAACTTTTCGCATACGATCATAATTGGGAACCTCATTGGGGTACCACAGTCAAAGACAAGTCAAGGGACCATGAATTTCATGCCCACAGAGACAAGAATTCTTCAAGCGTGACCGCGAAATCATCCCATTTTTACAGTTTTTTAAGCATTGGTGGTTCAGTGGTAGAATTCTCGCCTGCCACGCGGGAGGCCCGGCTTCGATTCCCGGCCAATGCAACAACAGCTTTAATTTTGTCATACAGCAGTAGAAAGTGTGCAGTTACTGTCTGGATCTAGGTTCAATCTAACTAGAACATAACAATGAAACTGTAGCGACTGGAAAAGAGAATAGCACTTTTTCCAAAACCAGGACACCAAAGTTTTGAAAAGTCATTCTCAGGGTAACATGAATGTGTGCGCCAATGTTTACTACAATCTAACCAGTAGTTTTCCAAACTTTTCGCATACGATCATAATTGGGAACCTCATTGGGGTACCACAGTCAAAGTCAAGTCAAGGGACTATGAATTTCATGCCCACAGAGACAAGAATTCTTCAAGCGTGACCGCGAAATCATCCCATTTTTTACAGTTTTTTAAGCATTGGTGGTTCAGTGGTAGAATTCTCGCCTGCCACGCGGGAGGCCCGGGTTCGATTCCCGGCCAATGCAACAACAGCTTTAACTTTGTCATACAACAGTAGAAAGCGTGCAGTTACTGTCTGGGTCTAGGTTCAATCAAACTAGAACATAACAATGAAACTGCAGCGACTGGAAACAAGAATAGCACTATTTCCAAAACCAAAGCACCAAAGCTTTGAAAATTCATCCTCAGGGGAACATGAATGTGTGCGCCAATGTTCACTACAATCCAATCAATCATTTTCCAAACTTTTCGCATAGGATCATAATTGGGAACCTCATTGGGGTACCACAGTCAAAGACAAGTCAAGGGACCATGAATTTCATGCCCACAGAGACGCCAGACAAGAATTCTTCAAGCGTGACCACGAAATCATCCCATTTTTACAGCTTTTTAAGCATTGGTGGTTCAGTGGTAGAATTCTCGCCTGCCACGCGGGAGGCCCGGGTTCGATTCCCGGCCAATGCAACAACAGCTTTAATTTTGTCATACAACAGTAGAAAGTGTGCAGTTACTGTCTGGATCTAGGTTCAATCAAACTAGAACATAACAATGAAACTGCAGCAACTGGAAAAGAGAAAAGCACTTTTTCCAAAACCAAAGCACCAAAGTTTTGAAAAGTCATCCTCAGGGGAACATGAATGTGTGCGCCAATGTTCACTACAATCCAACCAATAGTTTTTCAAACTTTTCGCATATGATCATAATTGGGAACGTCATTGGGGTACCACAGTCAAAGTCAAGTCAAGGGACTATGAATTTCATGCCCACAGAGACAAGAATTCTTCAAGCGTGACCGCGAAATCATCCCATTTTTTACAGTTTTTTAAGCATTGGTGGTTCAGTGGTAGAATTCTCGCCTGCCACGCGGGAGGCCCGGGTTCGATTCCCGGCCAATGCAACGACAGCGTTAACTTTGTCTTACAACAGTAGAAAGTGTGCAGTTACTGTCTGGATCTAGGTTCAATCAAACTAGAACATAACAATGAAACTGCAGCGACTGGAAACAAGAATAGCACTATTTCCAAAACCAAAGCACCAAAGCTTTGAAAATTCATCCTCAGGGGAACATGAATGTGTGCGCCAATGTTCACTACAATCCAATCAATCATTTTCCAAACTTTTCGCATATGATCATAATTGGGAACGTCATTGGGGTACCACAGTCAAAGTCAAGTCAAGGGACCATGAATTTCATGCCCACAGAGACGCCAGACAAGAATTCTTCAAGCGTGACCACGAAATCATCCCATTTTTACAGTTTTTTAAGCATTGGTGGTTCAGTGGTAGAATTCTCGCCTGCCACGCGGGAGGCCCGGGTTCGATTCCCGGCCAATGCAACGACAGCTTTAACTTTGTCATACAACAGTAGAAAGTGTGCAGTTACTGTCTGGGTCTAGGTTCAATCAAACTAGAACATAACAATGAAACTGCAGCGACTGGAAACAAGAATAGCACTATTTCCAAAACCAAAGCACCAAAGCTTTGAAAATCCATCCTCAGGGGAACATGAATGTGTGCGCCAATGTTCACTACAATCCAATCAATCATTTTCCAAACTTTTCGCATACGATCATAATTGGGAACCTCATTGGGGTACCACAGTCAAAGTCAAGTCAAGGGACTATGAATTTCATGCCCACAGAGACAAGAATTCTTTAAGCGTGACCGCGAAATCATCCCATTTTTTACAGTTTTTTAAGCATTGGTGGTTCAGTGGTAGAATTCTCGCCTGCCACGCGGGAGGCCCGGGTTCGATTCCCGGCCAATGCAACGACAGCTTTAATTTTGTCATACAACAGTAGAAAGTGTGCAGTTACTGTCTGGATCTAGGTTCAATCAAACTAGAACATAACAATGAAACTGCAGCGACTGGAAAAGAGAATAGCACTTTTTCCAAAACCAGGACACCAAAGTTTTGAAAAGTCATTCTCAGGGTAACATGAATGTGTGCGCCAATGTTTACTACAATCTAACCAGTAGTTTTCCAAACTTTTCGCATACGATCATAATTGGGAACCTCATTGGGGTACCACAGTCAAAGTCAAGTCAAGGGACTATGAATTTCATGCCCACAGAGACAAGAATTCTTCAAGCGTGACCGCGAAATCATCCCATTTTTTATAGTTTTTTAAGCATTGGTGGTTCAGTGGTAGAATTCTCGCCTGCCACGCGGGAGGCCCGGGTTCGATTCCCTGCTAATGCAACGACAGCGTTAACTTTGTCTTACAACAGTAGAAAGTGTGCAGTTACTGTCTGGGTCTAGGTTCAATCAAACTAGAACATAACAATGAAACTGCAGCGACTGCAGCGAATAGCACTATTTCCAAAACCAAAGCACCAAAGCTTTGAAAATTCATCCTCAGGGGAACATGAATGTGTGCGCCAATGTTCACTACAATCCAATCAATCATTTTCCAAACTTTTCGCATACGATCATAATTCGGAACCTCATTGGGGTACCACAGTCAAAGACAAGTCAAGGGACCATGAATTTCATGCCCACAGAGACGCCAGACAAGAATTCTTCAAGCGTGACCGCGAAATCATCCCATTTTTGCAGTTTTTTAAGCATTGGTGGTTCAGTGGTAGAATTCTCGCCTGCCACGCGGGAGGCCCGGGTTCGATTCCCGGCCAATGCAACAACAGCTTTAACTTTGTCATACAACAGTAGAAGGCGTGCAGTTACTACCTGGGTCTAGGTTCAATCAAACTAGAACATAACAATGAAACTGGAAAAGAGAATAGCACTATTTCCAAAACCAGGACACCAAAGTTTTGAAAAGTAATTCTCAGGGGAACATGAATGTGTGCGCCAATGTTTACTACAATCCCACCAGTAGTTTTCCAAACTTTTCGCATACGATCATAATTGGGAACCTCATTGGGGTACCACAGTCAAAGACAAGTCAAGGGACTATGAATTTCATGCCCACAGAGACAAGAATTCTTCAAGCGTGACCGTGAAATCATCCCATTTTTTATAGTTTTTTAAGCATTGGTGGTTCAGTGGTAGAATTCTCGCCTGCCACGCGGGAGGCCCGGGTTCGATTCCCGGCCAATGCAACGACAGCTTTAACTTTGTCATACAACAGTAGAAAGTGTGCAGTTACTGTCTGGGTCTAGGTTCAATCAAACTAGAACATAACAATGAAACTGCAGCGACTGGAAACAAGAATAGCACTATTTCCAAAACCAAAGCACCAAAGCTTTGAAAATTCATCCTCAGGGGAACATGAATGTGTGCGCCAATGTTCGCTACAATCCAATCAATCATTTTCCAAACTTTTCGCATAGGATCATAATTGGGAACCTCATTGGGGTACCACAGTCAAAGACAAGTCAAGGGACCATGAATTTCATGCCCACAGAGACGCCAGACAAAAATTCTTCAAGCGTGACCGCGAAATCATCCCATTTTTACAGTTTTTTAAGCATTGGTGGTTCAGTGGTAGAATTCTCGCCTGCCACGCGGGAGGCCCGGCTTCGATTCCCGGCCAATGCAACAACAGCTTTAATTTTGTCATACAACAGTAGAAAGTGTGCAGTTACTGTCTGGATCTAGGTTCAATCTAACTAGAACATAACAATGAAACTGTAGCGACTGGAAAAGAGAATAGCACTTTTTCCAAAACCAGGACACCAAAGTTTTGAAAAGTCATTCTCAGGGTAACATGAATGTGTGCGCCAATGTTTACTACAATCTAACCAGTAGTTTTCCAAACTTTTCGCATACGATCATAATTGGGAACCTCATTGGGGTACCACAGTCAAAGTCAAGTCAAGGGACTATGAATTTCATGCCCACAGAGACAAGAATTCTTCAAGCGTGACCGCGAAATCATCCCATTTTTTACAGTTTTTTAAGCATTGGTGGTTCAGTGGTAGAATTCTCGCCTGCCACGCGGGAGGCCCGGGTTCGATTCCCGGCCAATGCAACAACATCTTTAACTTTGTCATACAACAGTAGAAGGCGTGCAGTTACTGTCTGGGTCTAGGTTCAATCAAACTAGAACATAACAATGAAACTGGAAAAGAGAATAGCACTATTTCCAAAACCAGGACACCATAGTTTTGAAAAGTCATTCTCAGGGGAACATGAATGTGTGCGCCAATGTTTACTACAATCCCACCAGTAGTTTTCCAAACTTTTCGCATACGATCATAATTGGGAACCTCATTGGGGTACCACAGTCAAAGTCAAGTCAAGGGACTATGAATTTCATGCCCACAGAGACAAGAATTCTTCAAGCGTGACCGCGAAATCATCCCATTTTTTATAGTTTTTTAAGCATTGGTGGTTCAGTGGTAGAATTCTCGCCTGCCACGCGGGAGGCCCGGGTTCGATTCCCTGCTAATGCAACGACAGCGTTAACTTTGTCTTACAACAGTAGAAAGTGTGCAGTTACTGTCTGGGTCTAGGTTCAATCTAACTAGAACATAACAATGAAACTGTAGCGACTGGAAAAGAGAATAGCACTTTTTCCAAAACCAGGACACCAAAGTTTTGAAAAGTCATTCTCAGGGTAACATGAATGTGTGCGCCAATGTTTACTACAATCTAACCAGTAGTTTTCCAAACTTTTCGCATACGATCATAATTGGGAACCTCATTGGGGTACCACAGTCAAAGTCAAGTCAAGGGACTATGAATTTCATGCCCACAGAGACAAGAATTCTTCAAGCGTGACCGCGAAATCATCCCATTTTTTACAGTTTTTTAAGCATTGGTGGTTCAGTGGTAGAATTCTCGCCTGCCACGCGGGAGGCCCGGGTTCGATTCCCGGCCAATGCAACAACATCTTTAACTTTGTCATACAACAGTAGAAGGCGTGCAGTTACTGTCTGGGTCTAGGTTCAATCAAACTAGAACATAACAATGAAACTGGAAAAGAGAATAGCACTATTTCCAAAACCAGGACACCATAGTTTTGAAAAGTCATTCTCAGGGGAACATGAATGTGTGCGCCAATGTTTACTACAATCCCACCAGTAGTTTTCCAAACTTTTCGCATACGATCATAATTGGGAACCTCATTGGGGTACCACAGTCAAAGTCAAGTCAAGGGACTATGAATTTCATGCCCACAGAGACAAGAATTCTTCAAGCGTGACCGCGAAATCATCCCATTTTTTATAGTTTTTTAAGCATTGGTGGTTCAGTGGTAGAATTCTCGCCTGCCACGCGGGAGGCCCGGGTTCGATTCCCTGCTAATGCAACGACAGCGTTAACTTTGTCTTACAACAGTAGAAAGTGTGCAGTTACTGTCTGGGTCTAGGTTCAATCAAACTAGAACATAACAATGCGACTGCAGCGAATAGCACTATTTCCAAAACCAAAGCACCAAAGCTTTGAAAATTCATCCTCAGGGGAACATGAATGTGTGCGCCAATGTTCACTACAATCCAATCAATCATTTTCCAAACTTTTCGCATATGATCATAATTGGGAACGTCATTGGGGTACCACAGTCAAAGTCAAGTCAAGGGACCATGAATTTCATGCCCACAGAGACGCCAGACAAGAATTCTTCAAGCGTGACCACGAAATCATCCCATTTTTACAGTTTTTTAAGCATTGGTGGTTCAGTGGTAGAATTCTCGCCTGCCACGCGGGAGGCCCGGGTTCGATTCCCGGCCAATGCAACGACAGCTTTAACTTTGTCATACAACAGTAGAAAGTGTGCAGTTACTGTCTGGGTCTAGGTTCAATCAAACTAGAACATAACAATGAAACTGCAGCGACTGGAAACAAGAATAGCACTATTTCCAAAACCAAAGCACCAAAGCTTTGAAAATTCATCCTCAGGGGAACATGAATGTGTGCGCCAATGTTCGCTACAATCCAATCAATCATTTTCCAAACTTTTCGCATAGGATCATAATTGGGAACCTCATTGGGGTACCACAGTCAAAGACAAGTCAAGGGACCATGAATTTCATGCCCACAGAGACGCCAGACAAAAATTCTTCAAGCGTGACCGCGAAATCATCCCATTTTTACAGTTTTTTAAGCATTGGTGGTTCAGTGGTAGAATTCTCGCCTGCCACGCGGGAGGCCCGGCTTCGATTCCCGGCCAATGCAACAACAGCTTTAATTTTGTCATACAACAGTAGAAAGTGTGCAGTTACTGTCTGGATCTAGGTTCAATCTAACTAGAACATAACAATGAAACTGTAGCGACTGGAAAAGAGAATAGCACTTTTTCCAAAACCAGGACACCAAAGTTTTGAAAAGTCATTCTCAGGGTAACATGAATGTGTGCGCCAATGTTTACTACAATCTAACCAGTAGTTTTCCAAACTTTTCGCATACGATCATAATTGGGAACCTCATTGGGGTACCACAGTCAAAGTCAAGTCAAGGGACTATGAATTTCATGCCCACAGAGACAAGAATTCTTCAAGCGTGACCGCGAAATCATCCCATTTTTTACAGTTTTTTAAGCATTGGTGGTTCAGTGGTAGAATTCTCGCCTGCCACGCGGGAGGCCCGGGTTCGATTCCCGGCCAATGCAACAACATCTTTAACTTTGTCATACAACAGTAGAAGGCGTGCAGTTACTGTCTGGGTCTAGGTTCAATCAAACTAGAACATAACAATGAAACTGGAAAAGAGAATAGCACTATTTCCAAAACCAGGACACCATAGTTTTGAAAAGTCATTCTCAGGGGAACATGAATGTGTGCGCCAATGTTTACTACAATCCCACCAGTAGTTTTCCAAACTTTTCGCATACGATCATAATTGGGAACCTCATTGGGGTACCACAGTCAAAGTCAAGTCAAGGGACTATGAATTTCATGCCCACAGAGACAAGAATTCTTCAAGCGTGACCGCGAAATCATCCCATTTTTTATAGTTTTTTAAGCATTGGTGGTTCAGTGGTAGAATTCTCGCCTGCCACGCGGGAGGCCCGGGTTCGATTCCCTGCTAATGCAACGACAGCGTTAACTTTGTCTTACAACAGTAGAAAGTGTGCAGTTACTGTCTGGGTCTAGGTTCAATCTAACTAGAACATAACAATGAAACTGTAGCGACTGGAAAAGAGAATAGCACTTTTTCCAAAACCAGGACACCAAAGTTTTGAAAAGTCATTCTCAGGGTAACATGAATGTGTGCGCCAATGTTTACTACAATCTAACCAGTAGTTTTCCAAACTTTTCGCATACGATCATAATTGGGAACCTCATTGGGGTACCACAGTCAAAGTCAAGTCAAGGGACTATGAATTTCATGCCCACAGAGACAAGAATTCTTCAAGCGTGACCGCGAAATCATCCCATTTTTTACAGTTTTTTAAGCATTGGTGGTTCAGTGGTAGAATTCTCGCCTGCCACGCGGGAGGCCCGGGTTCGATTCCCGGCCAATGCAACAACATCTTTAACTTTGTCATACAACAGTAGAAGGCGTGCAGTTACTGTCTGGGTCTAGGTTCAATCAAACTAGAACATAACAATGAAACTGGAAAAGAGAATAGCACTATTTCCAAAACCAGGACACCATAGTTTTGAAAAGTCATTCTCAGGGGAACATGAATGTGTGCGCCAATGTTTACTACAATCCCACCAGTAGTTTTCCAAACTTTTCGCATACGATCATAATTGGGAACCTCATTGGGGTACCACAGTCAAAGTCAAGTCAAGGGACTATGAATTTCATGCCCACAGAGACAAGAATTCTTCAAGCGTGACCGCGAAATCATCCCATTTTTTATAGTTTTTTAAGCATTGGTGGTTCAGTGGTAGAATTCTCGCCTGCCACGCGGGAGGCCCGGGTTCGATTCCCTGCTAATGCAACGACAGCGTTAACTTTGTCTTACAACAGTAGAAAGTGTGCAGTTACTGTCTGGGTCTAGGTTCAATCAAACTAGAACATAACAATGCGACTGCAGCGAATAGCACTATTTCCAAAACCAAAGCACCAAAGCTTTGAAAATTCATCCTCAGGGGAACATGAATGTGTGCGCCAATGTTCACTACAATCCAATCAATCATTTTCCAAACTTTTCGCATATGATCATAATTGGGAACGTCATTGGGGTACCACAGTCAAAGTCAAGTCAAGGGACCATGAATTTCATGCCCACAGAGACGCCAGACAAGAATTCTTCAAGCGTGACCACGAAATCATCCCATTTTTACAGTTTTTTAAGCATTGGTGGTTCAGTGGTAGAATTCTCGCCTGCCACGCGGGAGGCCCGGGTTCGATTCCCGGCCAATGCAACGACAGCTTTAACTTTGTCATACAACAGTAGAAAGTGTGCAGTTACTGTCTGGGTCTAGGTTCAATCAAACTAGAACATAACAATGAAACTGCAGCGACTGGAAACAAGAATAGCACTATTTCCAAAACCAAAGCACCAAAGCTTTGAAAATCCATCCTCAGGGGAACATGAATGTGTGCGCCAATGTTCACTACAATCCAATCAATCATTTTCCAAACTTTTCGCATACGATCATAATTGGGAACCTCATTGGGGTACCACAGTCAAAGTCAAGTCAAGGGACTATGAATTTCATGCCCACAGAGACAAGAATTCTTTAAGCGTGACCGCGAAATCATCCCATTTTTTACAGTTTTTTAAGCATTGGTGGTTCAGTGGTAGAATTCTCGCCTGCCACGCGGGAGGCCCGGGTTCGATTCCCGGCCAATGCAACGACAGCTTTAATTTTGTCATACAACAGTAGAAAGTGTGCAGTTACTGTCTGGATCTAGGTTCAATCAAACTAGAACATAACAATGAAACTGCAGCGACTGGAAAAGAGAATAGCACTTTTTCCAAAACCAGGACACCAAAGTTTTGAAAAGTCATTCTCAGGGTAACATGAATGTGTGCGCCAATGTTTACTACAATCTAACCAGTAGTTTTCCAAACTTTTCGCATACGATCATAATTGGGAACCTCATTGGGGTACCACAGTCAAAGTCAAGTCAAGGGACTATGAATTTCATGCCCACAGAGACAAGAATTCTTCAAGCGTGACCGCGAAATCATCCCATTTTTTATAGTTTTTTAAGCATTGGTGGTTCAGTGGTAGAATTCTCGCCTGCCACGCGGGAGGCCCGGGTTCGATTCCCTGCTAATGCAACGACAGCGTTAACTTTGTCTTACAACAGTAGAAAGTGTGCAGTTACTGTCTGGGTCTAGGTTCAATCAAACTAGAACATAACAATGAAACTGCAGCGACTGCAGCGAATAGCACTATTTCCAAAACCAAAGCACCAAAGCTTTGAAAATTCATCCTCAGGGGAACATGAATGTGTGCGCCAATGTTCACTACAATCCAATCAATCATTTTCCAAACTTTTCGCATACGATCATAATTCGGAACCTCATTGGGGTACCACAGTCAAAGTCAAGTCAAGGGACCATGAATTTCATGCCCACAGAGACAAGAATTCTTCAAGCGTGACCGCGAAATCATCCCATTTTTTATAGTTTTTTAAGCATTGGTGGTTCAGTGGTAGAATTCTCGCCTGCCACGCGGGAGGCCCGGGTTCGATTCCCGGCCAATGCAACAACAGCTTTAACTTTGTCATACAACAGTAGAAGGCGTGCAGTTACTACCTGGGTCTAGGTTCAATCAAACTAGAACATAACAATGAAACTGGAAAAGAGAATAGCACTATTTCCAAAACCAGGACACCAAAGTTTTGAAAAGTAATTCTCAGGGGAACATGAATGTGTGCGCCAATGTTTACTACAATCCCACCAGTAGTTTTCCAAACTTTTCGCATACGATCATAATTGGGAACCTCATTGGGGTACCACAGTCAAAGTCAAGTCAAGGGACTATGAATTTCATGCCCACAGAGACAAGAATTCTTCAAGCGTGACCGCGAAATCATCCCATTTTTTACAGTTTTTTAAGCATTGGTGGTTCAGTGGTAGAATTCTCGCCTGCCACGCGGGAGGCCCGGGTTCGATTCCCGGCCAATGCAACAACAGCTTTAATTTTGTCATACAACAGTAGAAAGTGTGCAGTTACTGTCTGGATCTAGGTTCAATCAAACTAGAACATAACAATGAAACTGCAGCGACTGGAAAAGAGAATAGCACTTTTTCCAAAACCAGGACACCAAAGTTTTGAAAAGTCATTCTCAGGGTAACATGAATGTGTGCGCCAATGTTCACTACAATCCAATCAATCATTTTCCAAACTTTTCGCATACGATCATAATTGGGAACCTCATTGGGGTACCACAGTCAAAGACAAGTCAAGGGACCATGAATTTCATGCCCACAGAGATGCCAGACAAGAATTCTTCAAGCGTGACCGCGAAATCATCCCATTTTTGCAGTTTTTTAAGCATTGGTGGTTCAGTGGTAGAATTCTCGCCTGCCACGCGGGAGGCCCGGGTTCGATTCCCGGCCAATGCAACAACAGCTTTAACTTTGTCATACAACAGTAGAAGGCGTGCAGTTACTACCTGGGTCTAGGTTCAATCAAACTAGAACATAACAATGAAACTGCAGCGACTGGAAAAGAGAATAGCACTTTTTCCAAAACCAGGACACCAAAGTTTTGAAAAGTCATTCTCAGGGTAACATGAATGTGTGCGCTAATGTTTACTACAATCTAACCAGTAGTTTTCCAAACTTTTCGCATACGATCATAATTGGGAACCTCATTGGGGTACCACAGTCAAAGTCAAGTCAAGGGACTATGAATTTCATGCCCACAGAGACAAGAATTCTTCAAGCGTGACCGCGAAATCATCCCATTTTTTACAGTTTTTTAAGCATTGGTGGTTCAGTGGTAGAATTCTCGCCTGCCACGCGGGAGGCCCGGGTTCGATTCCCGGCCAATGCAACGACAGCGTTAACTTTGTCATACAACAGTAGAAGGCGTGCAGTTACTACCTGGGTCTAGGTTCAATCAAACTAGAACATAACAATGAAACTGGAAAAGAGAATAGCACTATTTCCAAAACCAGGACACCAAAGTTTTGAAAAGTCATTCTCAGGGGAACATGAATGTGTGCGCCAATGTTTACTACAATCCCACCAGTAGTTTTCCAAACTTTTCGCATACGATCATAATTGGGAACCTCATTGGGGTACCACAGTCAAAGTCAAGTCAAGGGACTATGAATTTCATGCCCACAGAGACAAGAATTCTTCAAGCGTGACCGCGAAAATCATCCCATTTTTTATAGTTTTTTAAGCATTGGTGGTTCAGTGGTAGAATTCTCGCCTGCCACGCGGGAGGCCCGGGTTCGATTCCCGGCCAATGCAACGACAGCTTTAACTTTGTCATACAACAGTAGAAAGTGTGCAGTTACTGTCTGGGTCTAGGTTCAATCAAACTAGAACATAACAATGAAACTGCAGCGACTGGAAACAAGAATAGCACTATTTCCAAAACCAAAGCACCAAAGCTTTGAAAATTCATCCTCAGGGGAACATGAATGTGTGCGCCAATGTTCGCTACAATCCAATCAATCATTTTCCAAACTTTTCGCATAGGATCATAATTGGGAACCTCATTGGGGTACCACAGTCAAAGACAAGTCAAGGGACCATGAATTTCATGCCCACAGAGACGCCAGACAAAAATTCTTCAAGCGTGACCGCGAAATCATCCCATTTTTACAGTTTTTTAAGCATTGGTGGTTCAGTGGTAGAATTCTCGCCTGCCACGCGGGAGGCCCGGCTTCGATTCCCGGCCAATGCAACAACAGCTTTAATTTTGTCATACAACAGTAGAAAGTGTGCAGTTACTGTCTGGATCTAGGTTCAATCTAACTAGAACATAACAATGAAACTGTAGCGACTGGAAAAGAGAATAGCACTTTTTCCAAAACCAGGACACCAAAGTTTTGAAAAGTCATTCTCAGGGTAACATGAATGTGTGCGCCAATGTTTACTACAATCTAACCAGTAGTTTTCCAAACTTTTCGCATACGATCATAATTGGGAACCTCATTGGGGTACCACAGTCAAAGTCAAGTCAAGGGACTATGAATTTCATGCCCACAGAGACAAGAATTCTTCAAGCGTGACCGCGAAATCATCCCATTTTTTACAGTTTTTTAAGCATTGGTGGTTCAGTGGTAGAATTCTCGCCTGCCACGCGGGAGGCCCGGGTTCGATTCCCGGCCAATGCAACAACATCTTTAACTTTGTCATACAACAGTAGAAGGCGTGCAGTTACTGTCTGGGTCTAGGTTCAATCAAACTAGAACATAACAATGAAACTGGAAAAGAGAATAGCACTATTTCCAAAACCAGGACACCATAGTTTTGAAAAGTCATTCTCAGGGGAACATGAATGTGTGCGCCAATGTTTACTACAATCCCACCAGTAGTTTTCCAAACTTTTCGCATACGATCATAATTGGGAACCTCATTGGGGTACCACAGTCAAAGTCAAGTCAAGGGACTATGAATTTCATGCCCACAGAGACAAGAATTCTTCAAGCGTGACCGCGAAATCATCCCATTTTTTATAGTTTTTTAAGCATTGGTGGTTCAGTGGTAGAATTCTCGCCTGCCACGCGGGAGGCCCGGGTTCGATTCCCGGCCAATGCAACGACAGCTTTAACTTTGTCATACAACAGTAGAAAGTGTGCAGTTACTGTCTGGGTCTAGGTAAAATCAAACTAGAACATAACAATGAAACTGCAGCGACTGGAAACAAGAATAGCACTATTTCCAAAACCAAAGCACCAAAGCTTTGAAAATTCATCCTCAGGGGAACATGAATGTGTGCGCCAATGTTCACTACAATCCAATCAATCATTTTCCAAACTTTTCGCATAGGATCATAATTGGGAACCTCATTGGGGTACCACAGTCAAAGACAAGTCAAGGGACCATGAATTTCATGCCCACAGAGACGCCAGACAAGAATTCTTCAAGCGTGACCACGAAATCATCCCATTTTTTATAGTTTTTTAAGCATTGGTGGTTCAGTGGTAGAATTCTCGCCTGCCACGCGGGAGGCCCGGGTTCGATTCCCGGCCAATGCAACGACAGCTTTAACTTTGTCATACAACAGTAGAAAGTGTGCAGTTACTGTCTGGGTCTAGGTAAAATCAAACTAGAACATAACAATGAAACTGCAGCGACTGGAAACAAGAATAGCACTATTTCCAAAACCAAAGCACCAAAGCTTTGAAAATTCATCCTCAGGGGAACATGAATGTGTGCGCCAATGTTCACTACAATCCAATCAATCATTTTCCAAACTTTTCGCATAGGATCATAATTGGGAACCTCATTGGGGTACCACAGTCAAAGACAAGTCAAGGGACCATGAATTTCATGCCCACAGAGACGCCAGACAAGAATTCTTCAAGCGTGACCACGA
The DNA here is from genome assembly GCF_965226575.1 of Pagrus pagrus. NCBI lineage: Eukaryota > Metazoa > Chordata > Actinopteri > Spariformes > Sparidae > Pagrus > Pagrus pagrus. The sequence goes on from NC_140187.1 coordinate 13,733,839, forward strand.
AATCATCCCATTTTTACAGCTTTTTAAGCATTGGTGGTTCAGTGGTAGAATTCTCGCCTGCCACGCGGGAGGCCCGGGTTCGATTCCCGGCCAATGCAACAACAGCTTTAATTTTGTCATACAACAGTAGAAAGTGTGCAGTTACTGTCTGGATCTAGGTTCAATCAAACTAGAACATAACAATGAAACTGCAGCAACTGGAAAAGAGAAAAGCACTTTTTCCAAAACCAAAGCACCAAAGTTTTGAAAAGTCATCCTCAGGGGAACATGAATGTGTGCGCCAATGTTCACTACAATCCAACCAATAGTTTTTCAAACTTTTCGCATATGATCATAATTGGGAACGTCATTGGGGTACCACAGTCAAAGTCAAGTCAAGGGACTATGAATTTCATGCCCACAGAGACAAGAATTCTTCAAGCGTGACCGCGAAATCATCCCATTTTTTACAGTTTTTTAAGCATTGGTGGTTCAGTGGTAGAATTCTCGCCTGCCACGCGGGAGGCCCGGGTTCGATTCCCGGCCAATGCAACGACAGCTTTAATTTTGTCATACAACAGTAGAAAGTGTGCAGTTACTGTCTGGATCTAGGTTCAATCAAACTAGAACATAACAATGAAACTGCAGCGACTGGAAAAGAGAATAGCACTTTTTCCAAAACCAGGACACCAAAGTTTTGAAAAGTCATTCTCAGGGTAACATGAATGTGTGCGCCAATGTTTACTACAATCTAACCAGTAGTTTTCCAAACTTTTCGCATACGATCATAATTGGGAACCTCATTGGGGTACCACAGTCAAAGTCAAGTCAAGGGACTATGAATTTCATGCCCACAGAGACAAGAATTCTTCAAGCGTGACCGCGAAATCATCCCATTTTTTATAGTTTTTTAAGCATTGGTGGTTCAGTGGTAGAATTCTCGCCTGCCACGCGGGAGGCCCGGGTTCGATTCCCTGCTAATGCAACGACAGCGTTAACTTTGTCTTACAACAGTAGAAAGTGTGCAGTTACTGTCTGGGTCTAGGTTCAATCAAACTAGAACATAACAATGAAACTGCAGCGACTGCAGCGAATAGCACTATTTCCAAAACCAAAGCACCAAAGCTTTGAAAATTCATCCTCAGGGGAACATGAATGTGTGCGCCAATGTTCACTACAATCCAATCAATCATTTTCCAAACTTTTCGCATACGATCATAATTGGGAACCTCATTGGGGTACCACAGTCAAAGACAAGTCAAGGGACCATGAATTTCATGCCCACAGAGACGCCAGACAAGAATTCTTCAAGCGTGACCGCGAAATCATCCCATTTTTGCAGTTTTTTAAGCATTGGTGGTTCAGTGGTAGAATTCTCGCCTGCCACGCGGGAGGCCCGGGTTCGATTCCCGGCCAATGCAACAACAGCTTTAACTTTGTCATACAACAGTAGAAGGCGTGCAGTTACTACCTGGGTCTAGGTTCAATCAAACTAGAACATAACAATGAAACTGGAAAAGAGAATAGCACTATTTCCAAAACCAGGACACCAAAGTTTTGAAAAGTAATTCTCAGGGGAACATGAATGTGTGCGCCAATGTTCACTACAATCCAACCAATAGTTTTCCAAACTTTTCGCATATGATCATAATTGGGAACGTCATTGGGGTACCACAGTCAAAGTCAAGTCAAGGGACTATGAACTTCATGCCCACAGAGACAAGAATTCTTCAAGCGTGACCGCGAAATCATCCCATTTTTTATAGTTTTTTAAGCATTGGTGGTTCAGTGGTAGAATTCTCGCCTGCCACGCGGGAGGCCCGAGTTCGATTCCCGGCCAATGCAACGACAGCTTTAACTTTGTCATACAACAGTAGAAAGTGTGCAGTTACTGTCTGGATCTAGGTTCAATCAAACTAGAACATAACAATGAAACTGCAGCGACTGGAAACAAGAATAGCACTATTTCCAGCACCAAAGTTTTGAAAAGTCATCCTGCTTAATGGTGCTAAATGAAAAGTAAGAGGATCACCAAAGTGATAACAGTTCACCCTCTGGGGACTATGAATGCTTACACAAACGCTCATAATAATCCAACCAATGGTTGTCCAAACTTTTCTCTCAAGATCATAAATGTGAACCTCATTAGGTCACCACAGTGAAAGGCAGGGGTTGCCCAAAGTCACTTGGATTCATCTTCTGGGGACCATGAATTTTGTGTACAAGAATTCCTAGATATACAATCAGACTTTTGCAGCACTGGTGTTTCAGTGGTAGATTTCTTTGCTGCCACACAGAACTTGGGGGTCTAACACCCAGTCAATACTGAGACAGTATTAACTTCATCAATTTGGTACTTATTTGCCTATTACCTATTTTCTCAGACATTCACGTGATTCTCTCATTTGTTTCTATCTTCCTATGTAACAGTAGAAACTGCACATTTCAGTCTGGACCAAAGTAGTTGACCGACCACTCAACAATTTGGTATCTAAGGCCTGGGAAACAGTGGATGTTTTATTCTACAACCTCTAAATTGTAAAAGTGATTAAATGAAAATAGATTTTTCAACAGCTCTTTTGCTCACATTTGTCCCTATCAATGACAATCCTGTCTTCTTTTTAATTTAGATCTTACAGTCATTATTTTTTCTGTACTGCCTTTCACAGCTCATGTTTAATTAATTTGATATTTTTTCTACCACCACCCATGGGTACAGATACTCTAGTGTATTCATGGTTGAGCTGGAACCTGCAATTAATCTGTCACTTTCAAAACAAGTCCTTTGTGTATCAAAGGGGCCAGTGGGCTACCAAAATACACCCACACTCCACACACACACAAATCCCTATGCACTTCAGTGAGGTTACCTTCTACAAACCCAGCATTTCATAATGTATGTTATTGTTCCAGAGAGAGACAGGTGCTCCCCTGGTACCTTGACTGAATGGCCTCCCTCAGATTTATAGCAGGTTTGTGCTCTCCTCTCAAGCTGTATGATTAATGGTTTACCACCATAAATGTAGGTCACCAATGACAGCCTTATTATGACATTATGTGAATAGACTGCCATTATTTATATAAAGAAAATTAGTTGTCTGTCTGGGAATATTGAGCATGTGGTTAGTGGACCAATCATGGCATTGTCAGTTTGTCAAAATGGCTCCATAAGTAATGCTAAACGATGCCATATTTTACAATAAGGTTAAAAAACAAAAGGAGGTAGCCTATTTGTCTGTAAGTCATTCATTTCACTATTCGCTGGGGTCTCAGATTTATCTACAACATTGCCAGTTCAGTGCTGACATCATGAAAATTTGAAATTGGTAAGTTAATTCACGAACATATTAGTCTTTGCAGAAATTTTTATCTCTGTCTTTCAAGCATTCAAGCTCTGCCATTCAAGCTCTTCGTGAGTATGTGAATAGAACTAATTGTACATCCATTCACAACTTTAAATTTGTTCCATCAGCATTGTGTTTGCTGTAAAATTTCCCAATTCTTTGCAAAACAAGTACATCCTCTCTGAATATTTGAAGTTGTATATAAAATACTGTTCAGTTGATCAGCCTGTTTTTAATGTTATTTAGCAACTGGCATGTTACATTGTGGGTTGTATTTCTTATAATCTAAAATGTAAAAGTGGAAAAACATGTTTTATTTTACATCTGCCTGGATATCAGATTAAAAATAACAGGATGTTGCAACAAAAATACATTAGGCCATAAAACTAATTACAGTAATTACTTGTTTGTATGTTTGTGTTTTCATTTCCACAGTTTTCCTCCATGGTCTTTTCAGCACGGTTTACAAGACAATAATAAAAGAACCTACAAAAGTAAGTTAGGTGACGCTTAACTCACAGTGAAATATAGATTATGTTGTTTAGTTGGACCACTCCTCGTAGGTCTTTTGTAATGAAACAAATTACTATGTGGGTCAATGACGTGACGCAATTTTTTTTGTGTTCTTATGGTTCAGTTGAATTTAAAAAGGTTAAAATTTGAAAATAAACGTACAAATTACTTGCATACATTCTCTTTTTACAATATATAGTGCAATATAGCATAATGTAACAGAATGAAGCGGGTGAACAGCGACAATGTTGAACATGAACAGCAGCTTTAAAGACTTAAAGTGAAACTCTCGCCAAAAAGCAACCGAGGCTTTATTTATGATTGGGTATGAGTCAAACCTTCACGTACAAGCACACTCATGACCAAAGAGGCACTTTTAAGATTTACCGTAGTTTCGTTTTGGGGCAAGCTCATTTTGAACGGGAGTACATAGGGCATACCACGACGGCATCAAAATGTCTATTTTTAGACCACTAAGAAGGCTCCACACATCATGAAACTTTACTGGTAGCATCACCAGGGTCTCTACTCATGACACGAGCAGTAAGAACATTGTTTGTGTACACAAAGTGTGTGAAAAAGACGGTTTTGAACTACTTACGCTTAGCTACTGGGACTCCGGCGCGCCGCCGCCATTCCAGGCAAAAAGTGTCGATCTCCGAGTGCGGCCATCATGACGGAGAGTAACGGTGGGACGCTCTGTAATATGTGGCTCCCTTGTCAACATGGACGTCAGTGTTGCTTTTGACTAACGACAGAACAACGAATTATCCGCGAATTCATCTGGAAATAAGCCCGAGGAGCGTCCCACCGTTACTCTCCGTCATGATGGCCGCACTCGGAGATCGACACTTTTTGCCTGGAATGGCGGCGGCGCGCCGGAGTCCCAGTAGCTAAGCGTAAGTAGTTCAAAACCGTCTTTTTCACACACTTTGTGTACACAAACAATGTTCTTACTGCTCGTGTCATGAGTAGAGACCCTGGTGATGCTACCAGTAAAGTTTCATGATGTGTGGAGCCTTCTTAGTGGTCTAAAAATAGACATTTTGATGCCGTCGTGGTATGCCCTATGTACTCCCGTTCAAAATGAGCTTGCCCCAAAACGAAACTACGGTAAATCTTAAAAGTGCCTCTTTGGTCATGAGTGTGCTTGTACGTGAAGGTTTGACTCATACCCAATCATAAATAAAGCCTTGGTTGCTTTTTGGCGAGAGTTTCACTTTAAAACTCCAATAATATGAGAATTTTCCAACTATGTTGCCTTAAAACAGAAAAATACTACTTCTGCCCTGAGACCAGGAGAGATTCACCTGCCCTCAGACAACTTCTGCCCTGAGACCAGGAGGGATTCACCTGCCCTCAGTGAAAATAAATGACTCTATAACATTTTTCACATTAGAAACTAAAACAAACCACCCATTCAAGAACTATACCACGCATCTTTAACAGTTCTTTTTAAGGAACACAAGCATATCTACTTTATCTGGCAAGAGCCGAGCCCATTCCATGCTGCCTGTGTCCCCAGCTGTGTCTCCTTAGCCTTTCTGAATGGAGTCACCGTTGCAGCTCTTACTGTAACTGAGGGGCAGGTAGAGAATAGGGCAGACGGACCTGTAGATCAACATAACCCGCAGATTCCACTGGATGCGGTACAGCCAGGGTACAGCTGCGTTACGGCTCCGGTACGATTGTGCTCCGTCGTCCTCGTCCGGCAACCCCCACCAGTTGCGTTTTGAGTCCGCCACGGCGCAGCTCCGCCAATCAGCTGGAGAAACGAAACCGAAGAATTCCCGCGATAATTACATAATCACACACGACCACAATTATCTGTATGTGTTATAAACACAACAACACCAAGTGTTCCCGACCGACGGATTAGAAGAAGAGCTCGTATTTGTCTCTTTTTTGTGGTTTTTGTTTGTATCAACACGGAGTGTTTTATTTTGAAAATCAACCGGATGTCTTGTTGTTGTTTCGTGTCTGACTTCCTGTCTGCTCTGTGCTAAATTCGGCTGAATTGCTGCGTTGTGTTGCGGCGTCCGCCAGAATTGAAGTCCTGCGTATCTGCTCCGCAGGGCTGCGGACTGTCGGAGCTGGGACGCAGCAGACACGCAGCGCAGCGGACCTGGTGGAAGTTAACACATAGACTAGAGTGCTACGGATCAGCTCCGCCGCCGTGGCGGAGCCGTAACGCAGCCGTACCGTATCCAGTGGAATCTGCGGGTAAGAGTGTAACATTACGTTACGTGGAACCGAGCCGATTATAACAACAATTGCTTATCAAATTGCAAAGTCACTTTAGCTAATTATTTAGCCTACCTGGAGCCGACGAACTTGATGATGATGCCTCGCTAATTGAGTCGTGATCGTAGGCGTCGTCATCGATTTTTGACGGCAGATCTTCTCCCGCGATGCTGGCTGCAGGTGATGAGCCGCCGGCTGCTACGGTGCCTGCTGTGGGAGTCATAGGGGCCTGTGTTTTAAAGCTCTCGAAAACGGTGCTCTTCTGCGTCCACTGCCGTCGCAGCGACTTCCGCTCTGACTGACGCCCGTGAAGGTGCGTTCAGGTACCGAAATGTGGTACCGATTGACTTCACGTGAGTCAATACTCAGTACTTCGGGGGGAATTCGGTCGGTACCAATAAAAGTACCGAATTCGGTACCCATCCCTAGCCCTGAGACCAGGAGGGATTCACCTGCCCTCAGACAACTTCTGCCCTGAGACCAGGAGGGATTCACCTGCCCTCAGACAACTTCTGCCCTGAGACCAGGAGGGATTCACCTGCCCTCAGACAACTTCTGCCCTGAGACCAGGAGAGATTCACCTGCCCTCAGACAACTTCTGCCCTGAGACCAGGAGGGATTCACCTGCCCTCAGGCAACTTCTGCCCTGAGACCAGAGGAGACAGTTGACTCCCTTTTGTCCAACTACGTTGCCTTAAAACAGAAAAATACGACTTCTGCCCTGAGACCAGGAGGGATTCACCTGCCCTCAGACAAAATTGTGGAAAACAATGGTCTCTGCCCTTGGACCAGATGAGACTAAACAGCCATGAAGAAAATCCTACAAAACAACTTCTGCCCTGAGACCAGAGGAGAGAGTTGACTCCCTTTTGTCCAACTACGTTGCCCTGAGAACAGAAAAATATGACTTCTGCCCTGAGACCAGGAGGGATTCACCTGCCCTCAGACAACTTCTGCCCTGAGACCAGGAGAGATTCACCTGCCCTCAGACAACTTCTGCCCTGAGACCAGGAGGGATTCACCTGCCCTCAGACAACTTCTGCCCTGAGACCAGAGGAGACAGTTGACTCCCTTTTGTCCAACCACGTTGTCTTAAAACAGAAAAATACGACTTCTGCCCTGAAACCAGGAGGGATTCACCTGCCCTCAGACAAAATTGTGGGAAACAATGGTCTCTGCCCTGGGACCAGATGAGACTAAAAAGCCATGAGGAAAATCCTACGAAACAACTTCTGCCCTGAGACCAGAGGAGACAGCTGACTCCCTTTTTTCCAATCACGTTGCCTTAAAACAGAAAAATACGACTTCTGACCTGAGACCAGGAGGGATTCACCTGCCCTCAGACAAAATTGTGGGAAACAATGGTCTCTGCCCTGGGACCAGATGAGACTAAACAGCCATGAGCAAAATCCTACAAAACAACTTCTGCCCTGAGACCAGAGGAGACAGTTGACTCCCTTTTGTTCAACTATGTTGCCCTGAGAACAGAAAAATACGACTTCTGCCCTGAGACCAGGAGGGACTCACCTGCCCTCAGACAACTTCTGCCCTGAGACCAGGAGAGAGTCACCTGCCCTCAGACAACTTCTGCCCTGAGACCAGGAGGGATTCACCTGCCCTCAGACAACTTCTGCCCTGAGACCAGGAGAGATTCACCTGCCCTCAGACAACTTCTGCCCTGAGACCAGAGGAGACAGTTGACTCCCTTTTGTCCAACTACGTTGCCCTGAGAACAGAAAAATACGACTTCTGCCCTGAGACCAGGAGGGATTCACCTGCCCTCAGTCAACTTCTGCCCTGAGACCAGGAGGGATTCACCTGCCCTCAGACAACTTCTGCCCTGAGACCAGGAGAGATTCACCTGCCCTCAGACAACTTCTGCCCTGAGACCAGGAGGGATTCACCTGCCCTCAGACAACTTCTGCCCTGAGACCAGAGGAGACAGTTGACTCCCTTTTGTCCAACCACGTTGCCTTAAAACAGAAAAATACGACTTCTGCCCTGAGACCAGGAGGGATTCACCTGCCCTCAGACAAAATTGTGGGAAACAATGGTCTCTGCCCTGGGACCAGATGAGACTAAAAAGCCATGAGGAACATCCTACGAAACAACTTCTGCCCTGAGACCAGAGGAGACAGCTGACTCCCTTTTTTCCAATCGCGTTGCCTTAAAACAGAAAAATACGACTTCTGATCTGAGACCAGGAGGGATTCACCTGCCCTCAGACAAAATTGTGGGAAACAATGGTCTCTGCCCTGGGACCAGATGAGACTAAACAGCCATGAGGAAAATCCTACAAAACAACTTCTGCCCTGAGACCAGGGAAACTAAAATAAGTTTAACTGACCTTGTTCACTGTCATGCTTGATTTTTAGTGCCAGTTTCTTCAACAAACAATGGCCTTTGACTGTAGAAGCAACATAGTCAGGTTTGTGTCAATTGGTGTAACCAGTATTATTCATAAAAATATTATAATATACAGGAAAATTCATAAGATGTAATCCTCTATTGCAATGTACTAATGTTTTTTTAACAGATTATACATAATTTGTCAAATATTATTTAGAAAACACAAAGTGTTTTCAGCATTTGTCCTGCTCTATATTACAAAAACGCATACAATTTTAATTTAAAATAATACTAATACAATCTATTTTCATGTGATATTTTAAAATTAATTAACCGTTTTCTTAAGTACACTTGCATACACTAATAATAATATTATTATCATTAATAATGATTAATAATTAGAAATAATGGCTTGGTCATTTGGTAAGGCTTTTGATGCTCAAAATAAACAAATCCTGGTGCACTTTTTAAAAAAAAGCAAACACATATAGTAGTAGTTACACATATAGGAGCTGAGCCAATATGGAATTACTAACAAAAAATATAATAAAACATGCCACAGGCCTCAAGAATACTCACTAGACTTACAATGATAATTGAAGTCTTGTCATTTATGTAATAAATAAATAAATAAATAAATAAAAGCAGGCATACAGTACTGTACATAATACCAATGCTTCGCAATCATGCGCCATTGAGGCTTGAGAGTCCTCTGGTTTCCTTCCGGCTGACACTATAGCAGCTGATTTCACTGATTACAGTTTCAAACTGAGTCACAGAGCATGATGGCTTTCAGTATGTGCATTTTGTTGCAGTTTTAAACATATTTCCTATGCAGATTTTTTTTTTAAACTTAATTCTCATGCAAAAAGCGAACAGAAGAAAATCAAACTGCACTTATATTACACAATATTCAACTTTTAAAACAGTGAAGACACAATGAAGAAGAGTAATTAAATGGCTTATTCTGCAGAGGCGGATGGTAACATTTTTGATTTTTATTTTTTTTTCTGCAAAACATTACATTACGTTTCAACAAAACGTATCATATCAAGTCCACATTACATGTGTGTCACCTGCCTTTCATATCGGGAGGCGGAACTGACGTCAGTGTTCAGGCCACGTGGCTCTCTGGACATATCCGGCAGTGTTTGTGGCGACAAAACCAGGTATTTAAGCCAAAACATGATGTTTTTCTGCCAAGCGTTTTCTTTGTGTGTGAAAACTTAACCAGACCATAAGCACAGCATTGTCACAAGGTAAAACAGAAACATTAGCTAAACCAAAAGAAAGTTGCAACCTAAGACTGAGGACTGAAAACAGCCTGAACATCAAACCTCTCTGAAAAATGCTTCAAATGAATCATACCTGTCTTAATCCAGGCTGCGTGTGATCCCGATGGCTGGAAAAAGAGGCAGGGAAAACAAAACAAAGACTACTTGTTAATCCAGCTCAAAAAGACGAGTGAATCATCTTCCTCTGGTCCAGTTTAAGCTATCACATCGCGCCACTCGCTCTCTGCTGCCACCTGCTGTGTAACTCAGCTAAATGCCTGCAAACTCCCATCTCTTGTATTGGCTCCAGGCCGGAAATACGTCACATCTCACTAACATTTTTAATCTACATTTTTATTGCAGATTATATATTTAACTCACTAACAATATCATATTTCCTCTGCTGATTTATAAATATATATAATAAACTAGTTTCATAAAGTCAATGAAGGTCTGTGTGATTCTATTGACCAGCCGTCACAATATGTTGCACGTCATATGTCTCTATACATGTTGATAACATTCAACACAGGTTTAAAAGGCTTCCAATGCTATGTCTTCACAGTGAACAAATCACTATTATAAAATTAATGAAACATAAGAGTGTGAAAATATGTAATCATAAAGACAACACAGTCAACAGTCGCGTAAGTGATGTTGTCTCGTTGAACGGTCGTCAAAACCTGTAACTGAAACATTGTAGAACTGCTCCTCCATTTAGCTTGCTCACAAACCCGATAAAAACTACCCTTTCACATAACTGCAGTTGTCATTATGGCCAGATTTGTTGTTGTTGTTTCATCTTTTTTAGTACCTTTTCTGTACCGAGTCGGTGGCCATGTTGGTGTTGTCAACATGTGTCAAGCTAGACGATGTACATGGTATTTTGCTTTAATTACAACAAACTGCGACTTTCTTGACTTGAAAAATTCTATTTTAAATCGACAAACATAGTCTTTCCTCATTCACCACCATCCAAAGTTTTTTCCGAAATAAGGTCCCATGGCGTCCACTGTAAGGGGCGTGACTTCGGCTCTCTATAACCTCCAGCATTTAACAAGCCTTTGAGAGTGTCCCCAAAATCTAAAGGGTCAAGGTTGTTCATGATATTATAAAAGTTTAGGATACGTTTAAGATTATAAATACACCAATGCCTGTGTTCTCTCTCAGTTTGCAATTGCATCAGTGAAGAGAGGGCATCATGAAGTAGCTACAGCAAATTTTGTGTGATTTTGTGCACACATGAGGTTTCTTAAGTTATATCAACACACTGTTAAGCAAGTAACAAAAAAGAATGATGACAAGCCTCAGTGCCTTGCTGAAACAAATAGCACACTGACCCATGGTTAAGGCTTGGGACACATGGCCACCAGGTTGAAACAAAATATAGAGGACACAAACCATAGTCCAACATCCACATCCTCACATTTCAGTGTGCTGCTGATATATCACTGAGGCCATTTTAGGCTATTTGAAAAGAGTATCAGCGCTTTCATCTTTCCAGAAAGAGCAGTCTCAAAAACATCTTGATGGTGGCTCTTTTTTATCTTCTTCTCCATTTTGACAGTGTCACCTCTGCAGTGGAGCCTCATGTGGTTTTTCAAAGTATAAAGGTCAGGACATAATTTTACACCTCTTCCTCCTGACTTGCAGGATAGCTGTCACTTCTGGCCATGTGAAACTTAAAGGATGTCTGCCTGCAGAAAGCATATCTCAAAGGTAACATTATTTAAAACAATGCATCGGATTTTATAAGATGATCATATGTCTTGTCTTAATCTGCAAAGGTAAGTATTAACTACAACTTTCAGATAAATGTAGTGGAGTTAAAAGTGCAAAATTTCCCTCTGAACTGTAATGAGGTATAAAGTAGCCCAGAATACCTCATTTGGTACTTATTTTCCCATTACCTATTTTCTCAGACATTCACATGACTCTCTCATTTGTTTCTATTTTATTTTACTTTTTTGTTTTCATTCATGTGGTGAGGTTTTATTTCTCAGCGTGAGTGATTAGTGGCTCTTTGTTCCCAGTCATTTTTCATGTTAAACTCATGCTGTTCGCTTTCATGCCAAAATAGGTCACAGGTCTTGTTCTGAATGGCTAACTACCCTGCAGTCTCCACTCACACATTGCATCCTCTCTTCAGCAGCTTGCCTCAATATCGACCTTTGTTTTGTACAGTAAGTGTGAATCGAGCTTCTAAATATCTCACACAGGAGCGATATATTAAACAACTTTCACAAACACATCACACTCCAGCTGAATCATATTGTTTCACAGCTGTTATGCAAATCATCTTGATGTTTTCTGTTCCTTGTTAACACAAGGTCAAAATCACATTTGGATAATCTCAAATCCGTCATCCTCCTCATTGTTATGATAAACAGTCAACATAAAATATGCTGAGTGCTGTACTGAATAACACCGGGGTGCCATTGCAGGATGACAGCGCCATTGTTGAGGTGGAATAAAGCCATAAAAGGTAATAATTGAGTGGTTCCTTCTTTTCTCGCAGCCAAGATCGGGGCTCAAACCGCCGCACAACAAAGTGCTATAAATCAAACTGTCTTTCTGTAGAACAAAGATGAATTTGACTGCACAGTAGGGATCACTGACTCTGAGTGTGTGACAGGAAGAGAGGAAGTGTTTGTAGGGGAAAGATGGATATGTGTTTATTTGTGAGAATGGGTGTGGTCATGTGAGATGTTTTGGTCTGTAAATGTACCTCTGAAGGGCTGTTTCTTTATGTGTTTCAGGGCAAAGGGACAAAAACAATTTGCTAAACCATGGCCATAATATTGGAACTTCTGTTAATATAGGAAGGCATAGATTTTTTTATGATTATGGATATGGTTGTCTTTATTAATCCCTAATCTCAGCCATTATAATACATACAATAAAACATTTTGTCCCCTCAATGTCGACTCCCAGGCGACTGCCTTCATGTGTCTGTGTGTTTCCTTGGATGGGGTTGAGGTCAGGTGCCTGTGAAGACCAGTCAAGTTCCTCCAGACCAAATTTTTAAAACCATTTCTTTTTGGACCTCATCTTTTTGCACAGGAGGCACTGTCATTTTTTTTTAAAATAGCCAAATACTAAGTTGGGAGCAAGCTATTGTTGAAAATACCATTGTATGTTGTAGCACTGAGATTTCCCTTAATTGGAAAAGACCAAATAACCGTGACATCCCACTTACAACAGTCACTTCTGGGTAGACGACTGGCAGTTGATTTGCATTGCGGAGAGATGTGAAATCTGCAAACCAGTATAGTTTTCAACTTGGAAGTCTCTGTGTGTGTGTCATCGTGTCAATAATGTGACCCTGGAGACACTACTATAGGGGGAGCTACCACAGAAGCAGTTATGAGTATTTTGGCAGGTGTTCATGTCTATCTGTCTGTCTGTGGACAGATTTTTTCAGCGCGATAGCATCAACACTCTGTAAGATGCAGTCAGGAAACATTTCAAAATGAAGGCTGAGTTCAAAGATAGGTGTGGTCCGACCCACAAGTACTGAGTACTCATGTAATAATGTAGTAATGACCACTGAGCAGTCAAGGGTCAGAATGTGAACACGTTGACGGACGTTGGGGCTGTTGAGATCTCATCACAAGATGGTCTCTGCATTATTTCTGTTGTGATTTTCAGCTGTAACTGTGTAACGTTTAAAGATTTAAACAGTAGTTCGACCAATCTTATTTATGTGATGTGTATGGAGCCAGAACAGTGACATTGAACAGTGGCATCGAAAAATGAAATTTGTCATTGAAAACAAAACCTAAACTAACAAAGGAAACACTAGCATTGAAACATTAGTATTTGAAAAAGTTGTATTGGCACTGAAACAAATATTTGGCACTGAAAATAATGACAGAAAAAACAGACATTTATCATTTCATTTTACTTTGATATCTTTTTGGATTTTGATGTGTTTTTCAATGACAATGTTCAGATTTTTCCTTCACCCTTGTCTTTTTTTAGTAACAGGATTATTACGATGTCTGTATCTTTTCAGTGTCAACTTTCTGTCACCGTTTTGGCGTGGAGAGGAGTCTGATGGGAGGGGCAAGGAGAGTGTGATTTGCATATCTGCATACTAATGATGAAATCTCCATAGATGAGTTGCTTCGCTAGCGTCTTTGATAAGCCATCTCTAAACAACAGCATCATCTCAACCCTGGTCAGACTAACTGCTAGTTTTGGGTACACTCAAGGTCACTTTTCTTTAGTCTTTGGCCCAGCAGGCAAATTATGCCTCCAACCTAATGTTAGTGAATGTGCTGCATTTTAGATGTATGAGACACTTTAAATTACGTCATAAAGAAAAAAGAAAGTGAAATTGCATGTAAGCTACAGGACGCAGGGGTTTTCTAACTGGAACTTATTGTAAACAAACATAATTAGCCCTTAATTAAGGGCCCAAACTATAGAAAACAATCTCAGATCAAAAGTAAACAAAAGGATGTGAATGGTGTGTCCACATACATTTGGCCACATAGTGTATGTACTTAGAATTTTATTTACAAAGATACCATGTGAACCATACTATAACGAAACCTTGACGATACAGCCTCACCATGAGGTTGAGTCAGTAGCTGTTGAAGACACACACAGATGTCAAGGTAGTGAAAGCTTGACAATAGCTACTGCACGGACCTTGTGGGGGGCTGTTTACTTAACCGCTGTTTCCAAAGTCTAAAAGAACTTAGAAACTTAAACTCAGATATTTAAACCGAGAACAACCCTTTGTGGTCTTTGGCATATTCAGAAACAAAAAAAGTGTGGCAAAGTTGTGCCCAATACCAAGTGAGCGAGCGTCACTTTATGTAAGGGGAGCTGTTTGTTCCTGAAGAACACATTTTGTGTCAGAGGAAAAATAACTCTTACGACTAATTCTCTTACTCTGTTTGGATTATGGATGACTCATTTCCCCTCGTCTGTACACATAATATTTGTCTTGTGAATTTTTAGTCAACAACTCGGATGCACTTGCTCACTAAATTTCCATTGTATGTCAATTGTAGTTCAAGACAAAAAAAATACAAACAGAGAATGAGAGAGAAAAAGAGTGAGGCAGAAAATAGGAAGAAGAATGGGACTGTCTTCCTCAATAAATGCACCGACAATAATCACTTCCACTTAGCATATATGCAGACAAAGAAAAATGCACCATTCCTCGGTCGCTTCTTTGGCGAGTCTTCAAACATCATTAAAATTTGTTACGACCGTCCGTCAGTGCTCTGCTAAACGGGTATATTTCTACAAATACAAAAAGGAAAACAGACACAGCAAATGTGTTTTTTCTTTCTCCATCCATTTCCCCCTCCTTTTCAAACATTACTGTAATGAATTGGCATGAATGACAAGAAGGCAGTGTAGTGAGAAGCCTTTTCCTTGTCTCCATTAGCAGGTCCTGTGTTTCCAGAGAGGCATCAAAGAGAGAGGAGCAGGAGAACGCAGGGGGGAGGCAGGCTGTAAGCTTCAAGCTGCACACAGAGATAAAGACCAGACATATCTGAGTGTGTGTGTGTGTGTGTGTGTGTGTGTGTGTGTGTGTGTGTGTGTGTGTGTGTGTGTGTGTGTGTGTGTGTGTGTGTGTGTGTGTGTGTGTGAGGGATTAGGCTGACTTTGACTGGCTCGGCTCCATTGTGACAGCAGCTCCTAAGAAGCTGCACACTGCCACATGATGGACAGGGCTTGGAATTGCACAGATAATGTCTCTCTCTCTCTCTCTCTCGCTCTCTCTCTCTCTCTCTCTCTCTCTCTCTCTCTCGCTCGCTCGCTCGCTCGCTCACTGTGTAGTGTCTGTGTGATAATGTCTCTTAGCCCCAGGACGCTCGAGCTTTACAAATTTGTGTGACTGGAAAAACATGCAGTATGGGCCCTGAAGGTCAATGGCTCTTGAAACTGTGCAATTATATACATTTGGTTCTGTATCTCTGTGAGTGCTTTAGAAAGAAAGTGTGTAAAGGCCGTGACACGCCTAACTGACAAAGAACGAGCTGCAACAAGGCTTGTGTCACATCACATCTCCGTTGACTTGGCCAAAAAGCTGCACTTAACTACACCGCAAAGACTACAGCCGACAGCCATCTAGCTTGTACGATCTGCACCTCCGAGAAAGGAAATACATCCCTGCTGAGATATAAACCGTCTTTATGATTAAGCAGCACACAAGTCTTGCTAATATAGCTGCCTCTAATTGGGAATATGTCTGATAAAAAGTAGCAAACAGCACAGGCAATGAGGCGGATGAAAAAAATAAAGAGAAATGGTATTCATACACTGAAAAGGCTGCCATACAAGGTGCCAACCTGCTCATCAGTAACAATTTGGGGTTCAGTATCTTGCTCAAGAATACTTCGATTTGCAGGCAAGGAATCGAGCCAACAACCTTCAGATCACTGATCGACCCGCTCTACTCCCTAAAGCTACAGATACTTTCAAGGAGACCTCGGGACAATTTCCCGCTGTGTTTTTGGTGACAAAACCAGGTATATTAAGAGAACATGTCTCAAACATCTTTTCCTAAATCTAACCACTTGGTTTTTGGGCCTAAACCTAACTAGAGCATAAGCACAGCATTGTCACAACATAAAATAGAAAATTGAACCTAAAGAAACATAAAGCTGCAACATAAAGAATCCAAGATTCCTTGTTGTGCAGGAACAATCATTGCCAACATGACTTCTGGCAATCGGGTTGCTTTGGTCACAACAGTCTAAGTTGCCTCAAGTGATGTCACTTGAGTCATTGGTTGGGTCAGAGGACTACAAATTAAAAAAGTAAATATAATGTGAAGGTGTGGAGTTAGAAAGAAGTCAGATTACCAGACCTCTGTAGCCCGCTCCTCATCTCTGCTTGAGGCTCAAGGCTAAAAGCCACATTAGGTGCTGCTAGCATAACGCACCTGAATAGCCTGAACTGAATTCTCAGCAGTCAAGTTGCTTTGTGGGTAATGAAGACTCCATGCTTGGAATGAAGATAATAATATTTCTTGTTCTGCTGTTTGTGTGTGATCCTTTTGATCAAACTGTCCAGTAATTTTATGGTGCAATTTCTGAAATAGTCTTTTAAATTTATGTGGAAAAATAGTGACGAAAAGATAGACAAGAGACAGAAGTAGACGGAGACGGAAATTGACCGGGAGGAATGAAAAAAGAGGTAGAGAGAGGTTTGAGACAGTTTGAGTTGGGAAATGAGAGAAACAAAACAAACAAAAGATGAAAATTTTGACGTCTGAAAGTAAAACTAGCCTAAACAAAGTCCCCTCTTCCTGTTCTCTTCTTCCTCTCTTAGCACAACTGAATTAGACATCACTGCACAACGTGCTTTAGGAGTTTTCTTCTGTGCTTTAGTTGGAATGACATAAGCTTGTTTCACCGGTCAGAGTTTCTAATGTTTGACTAAAAACCCTCTGCTAAATCCTGCCACGCCTGACCCTCCTCATTACCTTCTTCACTAAATGAAATCAGCAGTGGCACAACGCTGTAATAATTCTGCAGTGTAACTTAACAGCTGCCAGAAGGACTGTGTGCTGATGCGTCTTCACCTTTATTCCACTTACAGTACTTATCCCTAATAAAGTGGCAGATTTTCTTAATCAGGTTGAAGAGGTTACCAGTAAACAAATATATTGTTTGTTGAAAGGTAATATGTCATCAAAAGTCCAAGTGCCAAGGTTTGTAGATTCATCTTTATACAAAATGCAGTTTTAGCTAACCTGTTCTGTAGTCAGTTTGCTCACATTTAATGTGAAGAGATTCTGTAATATTGAGGGTAATACAGATTTTATACAGATTGTCAATCAATCAAAAACGACTCCCCCTCTTCATGGCAAACCTCACTGCAGGCCTTATCTGTAATGTATAGTTCACCTGCTGTCGTGTCCATGGATAAACTTAAACAAACCTGCCTTGAAAATAATGTTGTAGCCCAGTCGCCAGGATAACATGTTGGCAGTTAAGTTCCTGCAAACCACTGATATGTCCATGTGTCATAGGCTACATACCATATTGGCATTTCTACAACATCTGTCGCATCATACTCACAGTACATGTTTATAACCTGACTGTCATATCCAGAGGTGGAGGTGGTGGTGGTGGCCTTATGGAGTGACAGTTGAGTAGGCTGCCAAGTCAGTGACAGCAGTTCGAGACTGCGTTTCAACATATGTATGTGTGACACCGCTGGATATTTTCCGATAAGGGACCACAGTTTTTTAACATTTGTAAGCGTGAAACCACTGGATATTTTTCAGGAGAGCTCAGGAGAATTTGTGTGCGTGGCGACAAACATCTCCAACCTTGTCTGTGAGGCCAAAACTATTTTTTTCTTTTCTTTTTTTTTTTTTACGTGACTAAAACGTGATCTTTTCTTAACCCTAACCAAGTTTTGTTTTGTGCCTAAACCTAACCAGGCCATAAGCACAGCGTAAAATAGAAATTTTAACCTAAAGGAAAGTTGCAACATAAATAAATGTACAGTTTAATCGTCTATGGTTTGCAAAAACAGAATTGCCAGCTTTTCTCTCATTCTCGTGATGGGTTGAATGCTGAAACTGCAAAATGATTTTTCCAAATTACTACTTCTGTTTCCATTACAAACTCTTACACTGTGACTCGTGCTTTCTGTATTTCATTAAAGAGTTGATCCCAAATATGAAAAAATACACACAAATGCATCTTGTTGTTTCATGCATTGCATTGCATGTTCAGGAATTCGTATACTCGATAATCTGGTAAACATCTACAGACAAAATTAAACAGTTGAACTGTTGAATCTCTTGAAATGTTCCAAAAATACTTTGTAAACTCTCTGTAGGCGGTAGTGTTACCAAAATTATTTGTAACATATGGAGCATTTTCATGCAGTTGCAAGTTTGATGCCAGCAGAAAAACCATTAACTCTCTTATCTCTCAGTGTCATGTCGCTGTATCACCGTGTCACCATGCTTCAGCGCCAGAGGCTCATCATATATGGCTTTAGCAGTGGTGTTTGACATGCAGCGTACTGCTGAGCTCTGAACTGCAGACTTTTCGCTTGAAAACACATTTCAGGCTGCCAGCAGTTGCGTGACAGCGAACGAGAGTTGGAGGGGCCATCAGCACCAACAAATCAAGGAGTCGTTGCGCATTTGATGTGTAGCCTACATGCGTGCACAACAGCAAAAATAACGGAATAATGCAACATCTAACCCAGAGATGATTGTGTTGGGTTATTTTTGCAGCAAACGAGCGCTCAACTTCAGAATCTG
The DNA here is from genome assembly GCF_965226575.1 of Pagrus pagrus. Taxonomy (NCBI): domain Eukaryota; kingdom Metazoa; phylum Chordata; class Actinopteri; order Spariformes; family Sparidae; genus Pagrus; species Pagrus pagrus. Next base: position 13,752,801 of record NC_140187.1, read on the forward strand.
TTATGAAATGTGAAATGCAAAGAAGACTTGATGATAATGAAACTAATCTTTGTTTGTTTGTTTTTTCATCTTTTTGCTATTGATCAAAGATTATGATTTTTTTTTTTTCAACAACCATTTTTATGTAAACTTTCAAGGTATGTTTTTTTATGATAAAGTTAATGACTTTTTCTTGTTATTGTAGGAGCCTAATTTGTTTGTTAACCTGGGGCATAAAGTCAGAAACATCCCTGGGGACACTTACAGCTGTCCTGTCCAATAAAACACCAAAGCAAAGATACCAAATCCCTGAAGGACATTTCAAGTATTTTTTTTTTTTAACTCCCCAGCACCCGCTCTGCAGTGTGATAATGTTCAACTCAAGAATTAAGTATGTCATTTCATTTTAATTATTTTAGTAATTATTTCATTTTATTATTATGGGATCCAGCTGCATTTCATCTTACTTTTACCTTTTGGTGAGCATCTCAAAACATGAAACAAGCATGCCTCTCTATCTGCAGATATGTTTGTGCAGGCTTCGTTTGTATTCCTTGTATGTGTGTGGCTGTGGACCGTTGTGTGTGAGCTATTAAAGGCCAGAAACTGTTAATGGGGCCTGCAGGATCTCGCTGTGTGCACCCATGGGTATGTGTCGTAGGTGCACGTGTGAGTGTGTACAATGCATGACTGTGTGTAACAATAAGGGTGCATGTTTGCCCCGTGTGTGTGCGTGTGTGTGTGTGTGTGTGTGTGTGTGTGTGTGTGTGTGTGTGTGTGTGTGTGTGTGTGTGTGTGTGTGTGTGTGTGTGTGTGTGTGCATGTGAATGAGAGTGCAAGGCTTTTGTCTGTGTCCAGTGCACTGCATTATTCTTCATTAGAAACAGATGAGTGAGTCTGTCTATTCCAGGACTGCCCCTGGGTTCAAGTCAATCCACCACCCAGGCACCCACACACAGGCAGACACACATGCAAAGAATGCACACACGTACACACACATGCACTCATACGCACATTTGCATTATGCACAGTGTCTGTCTTAGACAGCGAGAACTGAGTCAGATGCTCAGTGGAAATTAGCTTTGTGGAGCTGTAGCTCAGCCAACGTAGGAGATTCATGTCTGTAAATGAATACCGACAGATCGTGAGGTGCACCGACGTTTCAGTGAACTCCTTTAACATCCTTTTGTTTTCTTTGATAATTATTTACCTTTAAGATCCTCCATCACATTTGGTCTTTTAATTAATCCTTAAAGGGCGCTATGTTGTTTTGGAGAAGAAATTCAAACTCAGAATTTTAACATTTACAATATTCATGAGGTAATAATACAAACTCAGAAATATTCATTTTATCCATAACTGAATAAACAAGCTCTTCTCAGAGGAAAATAAGGTCCCCAGAACACTGTTTGAAGCTACAAAGGTGGCAGGGTCCGCCACATATAAACAAAGAAAAGACGTATGAAATTGTGTTGTCCATTAAGGTCAGTTTGTTTATTCAGTTTATTCAGTCATGAAAACGAAGAGAGGCTGTTTATCTAGTTCATTTAGGCATAAAGAATATCAGTCAATGAAGATCTTTCTCCTCTGATTAAAATGTCCTTCACAAAACTACAGAGTGCACCTTTAATGACAAACTACCTCCAGTATTATAGAAACGCTTCTGGCAAAAACACACAAGAGGCGAATGCAATCTGTAAACTTTTGCAATTTCTTCTGCATTTATTTACAATTCAGAGTATCACACACATATATATCACTTATGCGGGAGCTCATGTGATGAAATACCTTAAGTCCCCAGTCAGCCACTTCTCAATCAGACCAAGTTTTCCTGAGGTGCGACTGGAGGAATATAAATTGAATTTCAGGATGGATAGACTTGCGTGATGAGCCTCTCTGCTATCTATCACGCGGATTTGACTGAATATTGCCTTCCTCCACGTTGCCGGCTATTTGCTGGGATGGAATTATCCAATATGCCAACACCTCACTATTTCTGCTTAGTCAGGATGGATTAAGCTTGTGGTTTGTTTGGCATTTTTCCCCCCCAACATTGACCTTTTTTTCTGCAATTGTAAAAGTTAATTGCCTGCTCATCAGTGTTCAGCACGACATCTTAAAGCAGGATAGGAAGAGATAAGACTGCACGTGTCTGTAATTCCTCAGAAATATATAGAATTATTTTGATTATTTATGTCATCTTGAAGAAAATATACATCGTATATCAACAAAAGACTGTGAAATGTCATCACAGTCAGTTGACAATACATCCAGCTGTGTGCATTCACAATAGGATTCATCTGACATTTGCCTCTGCTTCATTGTTCAATTAGCCCCACTGTTGAGAGAAAGACAGTAAGACAGAAACAAAAAAGAGGCAGAGAAACTGTATGGAGAGAGCAGATTACATAAGTCCTTCACCTCACATGCCTGACTATGTGACTGCAAAACGCCCAAGAGACTGAGGGATGGAGGAAGGCAGCGAGAGGAGAGGAGGTGGGGGAAGCGGAGTAAATTGGAGAAAATTAAGTGGAAGAGGGGAGAGAAGAGGGATTTGAGAGAGAGAGACGGGGCGAGCGAGAGGGAGAGAGGGAGGCTGATGAGAGGTTTATAAAAAGGGAAAGTGAAGATGATGTAGAGGGCGTATGAAGTGGGCCTCTGTCATTCTAGTTAATGCCAGTCGCCTCGCCTCAACGACGGCAAAAAGACTGCCGCTGAAAAGGGCTCTGATACGCAGCCTGACAAATGCACTTATCAGATGCAGCACGGCTTGGAAAATGCTGACATGACGACAAAATGTTGAAATCAAGTCAACTGGGAGGCAGATTGATGACCTTATTCAAATGATGAAATGTGCCTGAGAACATGTTTTGTAATAATTGTTTTACTCATTTTGATTGATTGATTTTGAAATTGCTGCATTCATCCTCCATGTTTTTAATTAAAAAAACAATTCAAACGATGTGACGAAATATATTCTGCTTTAAAAAAAAAAAAAGCTCACATCCCTTTTATGTTCTGATGTGGTTTCATGTTGAAGATAAATGTGTCATCAAAGTAACATGACTAAGTGCAGAAATTACATGTTAACGCAGTTCTCATTTAAAGAGATTTGGTGCAGCTACACAGAGACTGTTACAAATCCAAATCAGCAGAGCTGCTGAGGATTAAGTGTCTTGCTCAAGGACACTTCAGAAGGACAGATGCTTTTTTCCCCCCCTCTAGTTGAAAGGCAAGCTCCCTGCTGACTAATCCACTCTAGCGGTGGAATCTCAAGTACTGCACAAAAATACACATTTGACGTATTTGTACTATATGGGAGCATTTCCATTTCACATCACTTTATACGCATGCAGAGGTAAATATTTGACTTTTTATTACACTGTAAATATTTTACAGCGACATGCAAAACATATGAAAAGCTTGCAATATATGATGCATTATTATAGATTAAAGGTGTAATGTGTCAGAAATAGATGGAATTTAAAGGTAGCTTCAGAACTATAGAGCGAAGCATAACTGCAAACAGCTGCTCACTTTACTCTTCGCAGCTATCTTTGGATGCAGGGGCTGGCTGCCATTAGCAAGTAGCTCAGTTAGCCATGGAGCTAAGGGGCCCTATTAGCTGAGCACAAGCTCGTAAGCTTGTCTTCATTAGGTCTCAGGCAAAAGAAACCTGAATTTAGATGATATATGGATGTCACTTTGTGCTCTGGGGTATTGTGACATAATTTCTCACAATTTTTGGGTGTTTTGCAAACATAACAGTTGAGGAATTTATTGAGATAATAAACAACAGCTTAATCCATTTTGAAAAAGAAGCTTCAGCCCTGTGTGAAATAGTTACAAAAACAGCTCCAGAAAAATGCTGTTCTAATGAAAATGCATAATCGTATTACAGTTACAGCCGATTTGGCGCCCCCCACAGTTCCTGAGTGCAACAGCACAATCGTAACAGTCTGTCAGACGTAATGTAGGCGCTAACAAAACTTGAAGTAAACATGTATGTAACGCTGTGATCCTACCCTCTCCTACCCTCTCACTCTTCACAATGATGTTGAAGCTGTTATTTTAAGGTTACATAATGTTGCTTTAAGTACCATATTCTCAATGCAGGACTTTTACATGTAAATGAGTACTTTCATACATACAGTATCCTCATCCATCACTGTCTCACTCTGCTGTTTCAATATTATTAGGTTTGGAGGCACACTGCCTGAAACCACCTGACAAAGTGGCATGCATTCTGTAATTTTGATGATATCAAGAGTCTCGGAAATAAGAACATCTTAAACAAAGTGAACTGGACAGGCAGGAAGTAGCTGCAGTGAAAGAAGTAAGGAGGTGTTGAAATTGGCAAGAGAAAAGAGAGAAGAGGGAGAGAGAGATGCCTGGAGGGGAGAACATGTGAGGAGGAGTAAAGGATGGGGAAAGGATGGGAACAGGGGGAAGGAGCAGTCATAGGAGGATGGGAGAAATGAAGGTCAGCTCCTCTTCCTGCAGTATATATTGTAAAATGAAGAGGATAAAACACTGATTAGCAGCCTGGAATGAACTACTGTCATTAAGGTTGATCTTTCTGACTACTTTAAAGACTTAACTATTGATGGGTTTGTTTACCGAGGCTGAACTGAAAGGTTACAAAGTCAACTCCCACACGTGAAGGGAGATTAGCCAGAGATCTTCACCTCAAGTGCGATTGATGGTAGAGATAATCTGACTGGACTCGAGTTCACAAAGGATTTAGAAAAGATTATAATGATTTAAAGTACAAACAGGAGCTTGTAGCATCACATAAAAGGTGATCACTCCTTTGCCAGGCCTCTTTTATGGAATATTACAGCATGTATAGGAGTGACCAGCAGATGTCACCATTGACCTGCAAAACATTGACATGGTAGTATGATTTTTCAAGTGTTGCTATGGCAAGGGAGCACAAAAGAGACATGTAATATTGCTTTTTGTGCGAGCGGTAAATGTTTAAGGTCAAAGAAAGCCAAAGATTTTTAGTTTAGTTTCAAATAATAAATGGAACTCAGCAGCATAAATAATACACTTGACGTCTATGACCAATGATTGACTTCCATTAGAAGCATCTGGCTTAATTCGGTAGATAGGATCACGCCACGCAACAATGCGCTGTAACTGGCCTGTTTCTTTCCCTACACTCTGTAATTATGGGCTATTATGGACTCCCATAGTACAGATTCACCCTAATGAAATTAGGGAGACCTCTGTGCTCATTCACACGCACAAGACCGTGTACACACATTCTCACGTTGACTGCGCAGACACTACAAACAGGTGCACGCACACAAAAGAAATCAGATTACTCACACACAGCTGTGCAGCAGGGATGGGAAGCAAATCTTGTCACCGCTGCGCATCCATATCCCAGTCTGCCAGTTTAAATCTTCGTTTATGTACAGTTTGGATCATGGTGATGACATCTTACACTGATTTTATTTGAATTATAGAATGTAGATATTGATCAGTCCATATCAGTTTCCTGGTGGCTCATGTGTCACAGCTACCCTGCTCATGTCCTTCTCCTCATATGAAACTAACATCTTTATCCAGAGGAGGCGAACTAAGCATTCACAATTTTTATAAACAATGGCTGCCTTCCTGTTTTCATGAAACTATACTCGACTACCTTGACGGTATTTGTTAAAAAAAGGGATTTTCCCCAAGGGCGCCAGGAGTTCAATATCTGGAGATCTTGAGGTCACTTCTGTCACAATCTTCAGTTTAGGTTACAATTTCCTCCTTGTCTTATCTTCTCCTCAATCCACACGCGCACACACACACACACACACACACACACACACACACACACACACACACACACACACACACACACACACACACACACCCCTGGTCCCTTTCTTCAAACCCTCTTTCCCCTTTTCATCTCATCCTTCTTTTCTCCATCTCACTCCACCCTCTCTCCCTTCCTCCTTTTCTTCCTTCCTTCCGCCCTTTCTTTATTTTCATCACCTCTTCACCCTGCAGCTTTTCCTGTAGGGGAGAGAAGGCATGGTAGCGACACAGTTATAATGATTTTGTAAGTGCATCCACCGTTTTGCACAACGAGACTGAAATAAACATCAAGATGAATTGTAACGACTCCCCTGCTTGAAAAGGAACAGGTGTAACACAAAATACCTTACGACATGTGTTTCCAGTTAGTCTTCACCAGGCATCTTTCAACTGTGACTGTCAAATAACAGCTAAGTTTCCATCTTGCATAGCCAATGCAGCTGTCTAACCTGGATGTGTAACAGTTCACAATTCATGCACACTTTATACATGTGACCCAGAGCCACTTTCAATAGTCCAAGTCTGCAGCTGTCTGACGGCAGACTAACAGCTGTCTTTATTGTGTAGGTGACACGTTGCATGCACCACATACACATACCTAGAAAAGGTGTTATTCCGAATGATTTTGAACTCTTCTCAAACTAAAGTTGGGCAGAGTGAAGTCAGGGGAGTCGCAGTCCGTAGGGAGAGACTGAAAACATCTAAAACATCTGATGTTTATGATGTTGAGATAATACCTTTTTTTTTCTTTCAGGGATAATGCACATGGATCAACACTGTAAAGAGCCAGTGTTAGCCAAAAGGCAAATTTTCAGACGCTAAATTAGCGATTCAAATGATGAAACAAAGCGACACAAGATGTAATAACAGAGCAGGATACAGGATATAAAACTTAGAGTAAGGCAAACAACATGCAAATTAAGACATGTAAAATAATGTTACACAGACAGTCAGCGCAACCAGCGGAAACACAGCATCATATAATCACATCGCTTTATTCAAGACATTGGTAAATAATAAATTGAGCTTGGAAATTTGACCTTCGAGAATAATATGCCTGGCTGAAATGTTCATGTTCATTTGAAAATAATTACTACCTTTTGCTGCATGTAAGGGTTACTTAACAAATATCAGTTAATACAATTTGATTAAAGTTGATTGTGGAAGCTGTTTTGTGACTGCATTGACAGAAATATAAAACATACCAGTAGGGTAACACTTTACAATAGGAGTACATTATTTAACAACATTTCATATAGCAGTAAGCATTAACTTCCAGTTAATGAATCCAATAATAGGAATGAATTATTATTCACACTTTATTAAGAGTTTACATGCTATTCAAAGTATATCAGTATATGGTTGATAAAGCTGTGAATTAACATAGTAATGAAGTTCACAACTGTTCCATATGTGTTTATTTGAAGGTAATTATTATCCACTTACTTGTCCATTCACAACTTGTGGCCTATTTTTGGTAAAAGTTATGATCAGTGGACAGAGGGAGTGCAGCCTTTTCCACAGAGACCACCATGTTACGCTACCATGTTTCTACAGTAGCTCAGAACAAGCTAAACACTGGCTCAAGAGAGAGGCTTTTTTCATTTTCTGCCTCGTGGAGGATGAGACGAGGAGTGTTCAGTTGGCTGCAATCTGCAACACCACCACTAGGTGCCACTAAATCCTAGATACTAGAACTTTAAGTAACAATTTGTAAATGCATCAGAGTTAAGAAACAGCATTACTTAACCGTAATTAAACATTTATTAATGGTCTTAATTAATTGTTAGTTAATGCTAATTACTCAGTAACTAATATTAATTAATGCACCTTTATTGTATGGTTTTACCCAAACCATAAGTATTCATATCATCAGAGCTCATGTTCTCACTGGGATATAGGGGGACCAATGAGCTAGTGAATATTTTGAGAACATTTGTACCGTATGTATTCTGTGTTTCTAATTCAAATTTGCCTCATCAGACAAAGCTCATCAAAACCTGTCACTTGTTATCTCAAGATTACAGCTAGATGAGTAATGTCGTACGTATTCTGACAATGACCAAACTCCTTTAATGGTAAAAGATTCATTAATGTAAATCTTTATCTATGATAGTCATTCTTGCGTATTACTATATTACTATATGTATGTAACATACTTAATAGTTAATAGTGCACTGACTTAGCGTAGCCATTGAATGTTAGTGTGAGATTTTTCACCCATATGAGGTTAGTTTCATGTTCAGTACTATACAAATTATCTTTGTATGAACCTCAGGTGCTACTGAGGAGCAGAGGTTTGTTTAGACATCTCAAAAACTGTGGAGAAAATCCAGTAGACCTATACACACTCCCACGAGGGCAACATCTAATGGCTTTAGTGTCTCTGTGACCTTTCTTGTAATAACATCATTTGGCCAAAGTTTTTATTTTCCAATGTCTGTATTTCCTGACCTTTTACTTGCATACAGACCAAACTTTGTTCACAGTTCACACTCCCAGCTTGAAGAAATGTCACCCTTTACTCCACTATCAGGCTTAACTTACAGTACAGTTTCTAACTGTGTATCTCCAGATACAGTTTCATCAATCCTAAATGTTTCCTGTCTGTGTAATGCTTGCAACAGAAAGAAACTACTTGAGTTTTCTGACTCACGAACTTTCACAGACTAATTCTCAGAATCAGCGCATGAGGAAGATCATTAAGAGCCTCGTCACATCACCGCCGTGAGATTTGCTGGATGTTATCAAACAGGCTTGATATTTTATCAGAGCTTTCCCAATGGGAAACCCGGCGCTGTCGAGCGAGAACACTGTCAGAACAGAAAATCATAATTCATAGTTGGCAAATGTCACGTCATGTTGATTGTGAAAGTAACAGCTAATGCTCAACATTATTAGCTCTCAGTGGATGAAGGTGTTCATATTGAAACTTTCATTCCTTTTGGTTTGCAGTTGTTATATTTTGGCAATGCATTATAAGGTGTTGCAACTCAAATGAAGTCAATACAAACAAGTATTAATTACCTCTGCCAAGGAGGTTATGTTGCCCTTTTGTTGGTTGGTTTGTCAGCAGGATTACACAACAACTACTAAACAGATTTCCATGAAATTTAGATGGCAGATGGGTCTCAGCCCAGAACAGACCCCATTAACTTCTGGTGCGGATTCAGTTAAAGGGACGAATCCAGGGATTTTTTCTCACTTACTTTAAAATTGGGATATAGGGTGCTTTTATAAATTTTTGTTTAAGCAACATTATGTAACTTTTTGACATTAAAGTAACAGCTTCAACATCATTTTGATGGTACAGTGTCTCATAATAGTGTGAATGGTGTCTCTGTCTCAGCCACTTCTCAGGGAATAATACATCAATCTTCGAGAAGTACAATTCGCTGTGGAGTTAAGTAGTTATCGGTGGTTTAAATTTTTTCAGTAAAACAGCTCTCAAGTTTGATATTGTGTTGGACTTGAATTAATTAAATTGTACTACTTGTCCTTGGCGGAGGTAGGCACTCTCCTGAGTTCCGCTCGAGTTATAATAGGCAAATAGCATGTACTTGACCTCGCATGGAGAAAAGTCCTTGACAGCCTGGTCTCGTCAATCCTCAGTCTTCAAATAGTTCTTGCAAAGAAACCTGTAGTCAAAAACTTTCCTCCATTCCAGGTTGAGTTCATGTTGTCATTAAAGCCAATGTGGGAAATATCAAACACAAACATTATTGTGTTTTGACAAGTGGTGTCAGACTCTCTGACGCCACTGTACACACTCAAAAACAAGTCTGCCCTAAATAAATATTATTCGGGTCCGGTACAGGTGTAATAAAAACTTGTGGCAATAAAAAAAGATAACACCTAAGCCCTTTACACCCTTCCTCCCACTTTCACTTTCCTGGTGTTGGGTTAACAGTGTTTCTCTAACACATTAAATGAGTATTTTTATTTTTCATAACTGATCTCTCTGTTGCAGGTTGCTTCCTCGGACTCTTCCCAAAGGAAATGCATCTGATTCACACCTCACTAAATATACATTTTTTCTTAACCTGACAACACGTCTGGTAGTGTACACTTGGGATAGCAGTCATCTATATGCTCAACATACACTGGAGCGCACACATTGGTGTGGGTGGACAGCTGGTGTATGGCTCACACTTGGAGCGACTGGCTCTTCAGGTGAGGAGATAACATGGAAAAAACGCCTGAAACCAGGATCATCACTCTCTGCTTGATGAGTGATCCTGTTGACAGAACAGCAGCGTGTTTCTGATTGACAACTGCTTGGCACACTGAGTTTCAGCATTTTTGCTTGTGTCTTGTGATTGGAGGAATATATGATGTTACCATGGTCCCTTGTTACCGCTGTCCTCATCTACCCTACTAATAATCCATGCAGCTCCCACTCTTACCTCTCTCTCTCTCTGATACAGGGTTTCCATTGACTGATGCAGCTGTACAAGTTAAGAGATTTGCATAGATGTTTTACAATACTGCAAACATTTAAATGTCCAGGTTTCATGGGGTCAGGAGAGGAAGTTACACCCCCTCCTCCTGCTTACAGTATAATCAACTGTGATGAGTGAATCATACAGTGAGTCAGTGTGCGCCACTGCATCAGGTAACCCTTTCCAGTGACGAGGTAATCTTTATGGATCATATAAACCTCAAAGTCTGAACTCAGTGCAGAGCTGTGGTAGAGGGAGGGAGAGAGAGAGAGAGGGAGAGCGAGAGGGAGGGAGGAAGACTTTTTCTTGTAATTCCAACCTCTGTCCTTCACTCGTTTTCTGACCCGGAATACAGGCTGGAATTAAAACGGACTTCCCTGGTAATTTACGCACGGAGCTGGTAAGTCGGAAACTCTCTCTGGAGAGACGCACTGGTATTACATATTATTTTTTAAGCCATGTTGTTGTCCGACTGAAATGTTGTCAAAGTTTTCATGCGTGAGTCCCCGCAGCGGCTCAACAGGTGGTTCGTGGTGTTTGGCACATTATTGGAGCCATTCTTCGTTTTTTGTTAGAGAGGCTCCCATCAGGTCTAAAACAGGGCAAAAGACTGCACGATTCATCTGTGTTCCCGCTCTTTTGTAATGAAATCAGAGAGGCAGTGGTCATTACTGATAATCACATTGAACCATTAGTGTTGGATAGAGATCCTGACCCTTTATGGTGCGACGCGCAGAAAACGCGCAGCGATTTTGTCTTTTTTTTCTGCTTTTCATCCGTTTTTGTTGTAAATCTTTGTTATTCTTTGCGATTTCGGTGAGTAATAAGGATATTAAATATTTATGTTGCGCAGGCAGTTAATGTATAAACACAGAGGCTGTAAACAGAGGGAGGAAAAGGTTTGCAATCAAACATCTCAGCTCAGATTCCGAGCCAAAGAGCATTAAGGAAGCTGATGACAATTCATCTGAGTGTTTTCAATTAAAGTTTCTTTTGTGAGGCTCCAGTGACTCAATGAAGGACAGCAAAGGCTTATACTGTATGTACATGGGTGTTTTCTTTGCCCTTCACACATACATCTTGGTCTGAAATGTGACTTTATCACCAATATGAACCTTTTACTCTTGGCATTATGCTCCTCTCACTGTCTCCTGAAGGTCTGTGGAGACTCCACCATACAGCATCCACAGAATACTTTCAGTCTTACTCATGTCATAATTTGGTGGAGGCGAATATAGGTAAATATGGGGACTGATGGAAGCAGACAAACTTGAATTTTCCAACATTGCTCCATTTTCATATCAAAACCCCGACGACAGTCAGGATGAGTCAGTTTGTGATGATGCACTGCTGAAAGCCTTTCAGCCCCCACTGCTGTTGTCAATGGATTTTTACTCCCACTTATCTCTAAACACTTGTGAATTTTTTTTCCTTTCTCCTCCAAATTGTGTCATCACTCATGAGTAAGCAGACGCAGATATTCAGACATAGTTAGAGAATGATATGGAGATGTCGGCCAGACAACAACGAGACACTAGATCAGTGGGAATGAAAATGTACTTTTTCTATAGGAATTCTGCTTAGTTATCAGCAAAAAGTGTTAGCTTCCCCTACAACTGGGCAACATATTGATATTATATCGTTATGATGAGATGATCTTCTCAGATTGATAGATGGATATGGCATAAGTCTTGATTTTTTTCCTGGTTTTAAAAGGTGAAATATGTCAGAATTGGCCGCCTCTTGAATTCATTCTACCAACAAATAAAGGGCAACATATCACCAGAGTAACTGCTAACTGCTGCTACCTGTATTCTGTTTATACATCCATGACCCTGCTACTGTTAGCTTGTTAGCTCAGTTAGCTGTGCAGCTAGCCGGACAACTGGGGTAGTGTTGGTTTTTACGCCGCTAGCACAAAGGTTTTCGGGCCTGGGGCTAGCTGATTAGCATGCTTACTTCAGTACATATCTCTGCAACATAGTACATAACGTCAAAACTGTTGTTTCCTCACATCCTGTTGATCATTTGAATGTTTTAAACTAAATTTGTTCATATTGCAACTTTAAAGGCTGGTCTGCTACAGTAAAAAGACTTTTGCCCACTTTATACCCACATTTCCTGTACCCATGTTGAATTATATCCACATTATGGATTATTCTTTATCATTATTGTGTTGCTCATTTGTGAAAGAACTAATAGTCCTGCGCAAGATGAGTGGAAGGATGAAATGAAACATGCAGACCACTTGGTTGTGGCGCAGGGAATCAAATACTCCCCAAAACTCAATTCCAATGAAAACGTTTAATTCCAGCAGACATATTTTTAAACCTCTGCATTGATTTATTCAAACAAGGTCGATGTTTCAGTCACGAAGATGTTTTATAAGTCTTGAGAAAGGCCTTTGTGACCGAAACGTCAACCTCTTTTGAATAAATCAATGCAGAGGTAATACAAAGAAATGTGTGCAGGAATTAATATTTTTCATCAGTACCAACTGTCATGCCAACAATATTTTTGCAATATCGATTTCACTGTATTTGGTACAATTGGAGATTTAAAGATATATATCATGTATCCCAATATAGCCTAAAAATATTGTCATATTGTTTTAAGGCCATATTGCCCAGCTCTACCCCTCCCCTTATTTGAGTGCCCGTGCCTTGTTTGCTTTATACTTTATATTTTTATATTTCTCTATATACATTTTTCATCTTTTATCTTTTCTTTCCACCCTGTGGGTCTGAGGGAACAACATTTCGATCCTCTGTATGTCCTGTACAAGTGGCAGAATTGACAAATAAATCGTTGACTCTTTGAATCTCGAGTCTTTCGATTTCACATATGTACATGTTACATATAAGTTTGGAAATCCATTTCTTTGTGATGCAACGCCAAACCTCACATGTCCATATTCTTAAACCTTTTACAGTTTTATTCTTTCATGTATTCGTTGGCTTTTGCTGTAGATCCCAACATGAGGATTCTGATTCACATGTACGTTGGCATTATTGAATCTATCACCCTGAAACTCCTTGTTTCAGTGTTGTGAAGAATTGAGTGGGAGGTGATGTTTGGCAAAAAAACATGCATGATAAGTAAAAAAAAAAAAAAAAAAAAAGGTGTTTTATATTGAGTGTGAAGGTGCCAAAAAGGCCGTATTACGTATTTGAATTAACACATTAATCACAGAAAGGCACGTCTGCAGAAGATACATAGAGAAACACCCATCTGCCTCCATGGCAACGGTTTATTTTCAGTCCACTCTCTTTAAAATCAATGCCACGAACGGTTGAGACCAGAGCTTTTCCAGCAGCATACATTGATATGTTTTACAATGAGAAGTCTTGCTGTGCTTTGCAGACTCAAAGGTTTGATCAAACATGGTGTAGTAAAGGATTTTTCCCAGACCTAAATTCCATCATAAGCCAACGGCAGCATGTCAGTGTCACCTATCCTCCAATCACGCAGTTTGTCTACTGCTGTGTCGATGATGGGATTTGCCACCCTCCCCTTATGTGAGTGTTAAAGGAAGCCAGCTGGACAGTGAGAAAGAAGGAGCAAAAGAGAGTTTAGCTTATTAATACTGCATATCCAAATCAGAAAAGTAAAACGAGTAGAGCAAGTGTGGCGCTGTTTTTAAGTTTCTTTATATAGGCATTTTCCACAAAACAAGTTACAAGTCAGTACATTTGTTCTGTACTATAGGATTTTGTACTTCCCTTAGTATTTTCATTTTGTGTTACTTCTGCTCCACTACAATTATCTGACATCTTAACAACTACTAACTTGTTATTTCTCAGATTAAGAGTTTACAAGTCTATGAAATATATTGTATTTTGAATGCAGTTTTACTTGTAAAGGAATACTTTAGATGAGATGTCTCCTACTTCACTGAAAAGTCCATAGTAGTTGTACAGGTTGTATATCAGACATAGATCAGCGCGTCTTAAACTTAAACTCAGGGAAGCACAGAGAAACTCTGCTCTTTCAGCTGCTGATTATGTAAACAGTCTTCTCATTTTAAACTCTGCACATCCATCTTTCCGCACGGTGATTGATGAACATTCAAGTGAAGTAACAGTAACTTATACATGTTTGAGTGAAGGACGAACGTGTTACTCATTGTAATGTTTTCTTTTTTCTTTATGTTTTCCAGGTGTTAACATTTTGGATTTCATGGATTTGCAAGACAACACAAAGTAACGCCTTTTCCAGTATTCAAAGGACGACCTTTTGACATAAAGGTCTGCTGCTGTAAGTGTTGGATCCAAACTTCCTCACCAGCTTGAAACCACACATGTCCTGGCTGACAGTCAAAGCCACACCGTCCTCAAATTTTCCACAATGTGACTGGATCTAGAGGTGACCATCTCACCTATCATGATGGATTCTGGTCTGTCTCCTACCATAGACCCTCCTCCCCTCAACAGCTATGTCAATAACAGCAACAACAGCCTCATCGATGGTGACCCACTTACGAGCAATCACACCCTGACCCTCCATGACCGCGTCCACAACGCCCTTCTGGGTGTCATTCTGGGCCTCCTCTCCCTCCTGACAGTCATAATGAACCTGCTCGTTCTCTACGCCGTGAAGAGAGAGAAGAGCCTCCACACCGTCGGGAACCTCTACATTGTCAGCCTGTCTGTGGCAGATCTCATTGTGGGCACCACGGTCATGCCTCTGAACCTGGTGTATTTGTTAGAGGATGAATGGAAGCTTGGGCGGGCCGTCTGCCAATTCTGGCTTATTATGGACTACGTGGCGAGCACAGCCTCAATTTTCAGCTTGTTTATCCTGTGTTTGGATCGGTACCGCTCTGTCAGACAGCCGCTCAAGTACCTGAAATATCGGACGCGTGGAAAAGCGAGCGTGATGATTTCTGGAGCCTGGCTGCTGTCCATTATGTGGATTATTCCAATTTTAGGATGGAGGTCTTTCACTCATGTAGACCTTAAACCCGAGGAGGAGAGCAAGTGTGACACAGATTTCCGCTTTGTCACGTGGTTTAAGGTTATTACTGCCGTCTTCAACTTCTATGTACCCTCAATTTTGATGCTGTGGTTTTATACGAACATCTACTTGGCAGTAAGGCAACATCTCAGGGACAGGGAAAGAATCATTCATCCGACAGACTCATTTGGGGAAAATGAGAATGTACAAAATGCTCAATCACCCGTGAAAAGTGACACTAAATCACCCAAGAGGGAATGTGAGGTTCCACTGAAACTCTCCAAAAAACAACGCCTGTTGGACCAAAACACTCTCGATCAGACGTATTCCCTCGAGGATGCTGATAAATCTAAAACGGCTTCATCCAGATCTCACAGAAAAATCGGTGTAAAGTGCCAGCAGACGTCATTTCTTGCCATCACAACAAAACGACTCCGAATGGCACAAAAGGCCAAAAGGTGCTCCTTGTCCCCTGAGGACAAGCATTCAGACACTGAGACTCCCCTGAGTCAATCTTCGGTGCCACAGGATGTCGTTTGCCCAGAGGGGCATAACGAGAACAAACTTCAGGCGTCTTTGAATGAATGTCACGTCACGGTGCCAAACTCAGTGAGCGGCGTCTGTGATATCAGTCAGGTGTCAGACGTGCAGAGATTCCCCTCTGTGCTCTATAACAACTACGACCCCAGTCACGCTCTGCCCTGGACTGACGAAGGGGTCGAAGATGCCAAATTGGACCCAGCTAACGCAGTGACCCTCAGACAGACGTGGCAAAGGTTTATCGGCCAATCACGTCAGCGAATACAGAGCCTGAGGATCCATAAAGAGCACAAGGCGGCCAAGCAGTTGGGCTGCATAATTGCTGCATTCTTGTTGTGCTGGATCCCGTACTTCATTGTTTTCATGGTCATGGCGGTCTGCAAAGAGTGCGTGCACCATGACCTTCACATGTTTACCATATGGCTCGGTTACATGAACTCCACTCTCAACCCTTTTATATACCCGCTCTGCAACGGCAACTTTAAACGAGTCTTCAAAAACATTCTGAACATTAATTTGTGACAAGAAGAGAACACAATCTTAGATGTTTAAATGCTGCTGGTGTTCACAGAAGAGGAGGAGAAGACTTTTGCATGAATTACATGTCTTATACACCTTTGCATAGGTGAGCTTTTTAAGTGTAGATTAAACTGTAAATGTATTTTGAGTGTCAGTTTTTTATGTCTGTTATTTTTATAACCTACTGCCCTCTGATTGAGATTGAGCAGCAGTTGAGGTTCATGTCTGACTTTAATGTTATTTATTTTGTCTCTGTCACGCTAGTGATAATAAAGTGCGTCTAGGACTGGAGAGCTTTAAACTCACAAGAATTTGATCTCTCCCCCTGAGAGACAGAAGCCTGAATGTCTTGGCTCTGGTCCAGAACGGAGGGAAAAAATGTGTTTTTAAAGAAAATCTTTGTGTTTATTTATTTTTTAGCTTTATCAGTGGATCAAACCAGACATGTGACATGATACAGCATGATCCTGAAATATGTAATAATTGTTTTCTCATCATTAAAACAGGATATAGGACATTAGTCGTCCTTTTTAATGTCAGTCCAGGAAAAACACAGATATTGCCAAGTGTCTAATTAGATGCTACCCATGGGAAGGTTAGTTTGGGATCTGTGCAGTTGCAAGCTTTAAAGGACCAGTGTGTAGGATTAAGTGGCTTGTAGCGGTGAGGTTACAGATTGCAACAAAATAAATACACCTCACCTCACCCTCCCTCCCACCTGCCGACCCTGGAGCCAGTGGTTGGTTTGTCCTTTCTGGGCTGCTGTAGGAACATGGCAGACTCCATAGAAGAGGACCCACTCCCTCTGTTGATATAAAAATCTCATGCTATGGTAACAAAAACACAAAAATCACCTGGAAAATTCCATTTTACAGGTGATTATACACAAATTTTTGTTATGAAAACAATTATGAAAACATAATTATGACTATTGTATTACATTTCTGCTAATAGGTCCTTCTAAATCCCCCTAAACCCTGCACACTGTGGCTTTAAATCATTTTATTGTGATTGTAACACATTAAAACCACAATTTTAACAATAATAATGGAATCTGAAATCTCCTGGTCTTGTTTCACTCATTTGTGCTTTGCCATCTCTTCATTATCATCACATAGAATAAATGAGTGTATCAGCAAAAACGTAATGTGAAGACAGAACTACTAAGAAGTACCTTATTAATCTATAAGCCACATGAAGGGGTTTTGTTTGCATGGTGACTTCTTAAAGGGTAACTCCACAAGTTTTACACAATCTAAGAGGTCTTGGGCAGGACTACTGCATGTGAAAAAAGTGGTATAAAGCCTTTTGTGGCTCCAGAGGAATCTGCATGTAATCTGACAAACAGCCACCAGTGATGTCACTCATTTGCTGAGTTGCATTGTGGGTAATGTAGGCTCCAGGTACTCCCATAACACTGTTAGATTCATTATGGACGGTTTAAAAGCAAATTATCAATACAGCAGAACCAGAGTTATCAGCTTTTTTATTCCACACGTTCTTCTTCCTTCTAACAACCTGCCAACTATACTACCCACAATGCAACACAGCCACTGAGTGACATCACTGGGAACAATTTATCAGACTACATGCAGCTTCCTCTGGAGCCACAAAAGGCTTTCTACTACTTTTCCACATATACAAGAGTACTCTCCAAGACCCGTAAACACACTTTAATGAATACAGTTGGTGGAGTTACCCTTTAAATGCACCTGCCAAACTGTTCTCTTCTATTCTGTTTTGTGATGAAGCACTTTTTGTCATGTCATTAGCCAAAGAGCATCAGATGTCATTTCACAATCCTGTGGGCAAGCAACCATAAATTTGGGACTCATGAAATGCATCTGTATTGATTAAATGTTTGGAACAAAGACGCATCAGACAAATTGCATCCATCAGGCTCTGGAGACAAAGCATAACAGCGCAATTATGTCCCCCAGCTGAAAAGGTTTGGCCTGCGATCCTATTGAGATGTTAAATAAGGTTGCACATTTTACTGTCCATTCAAACAATGTTTTCAGATTTTCAAAAACAGTTTGTCATGTTCAATAAATGACATCTTTCTCACATCAGAGGCCTACGACTGTTGCTGTGTCCGAAATAAGGTTGTATAATAGGTTAAAACTGCCATGACTCCCAACAAAATGGAGATCAAGAAGCCCGTTATGTTTCCTGTGTCTAGTGAATGCAGACGGGTTGGTGAGTCACTACTTAGCCAAATCAAACAAATCAGAGGGGGGTGGAAGTGAGCAGGGAGAGGTGATGATGTGCACAGACGAAGCATGTGTGTGATTGCACTCTACAGTAGGTCTCGGTCAGCAAGTTGGAGCCAGTGCCAGGGTGGTGTTAGGACAAAACAATGATTTTTTTAGATGCTCTTTTTTAATTTGTTCACAGATTTAAAGCTGTTGAGTTCTGCTGGTTTGCAACCGTCATCTGGCACTAACTTGACTGCGTATTCTGTCCCACTGTGTCAATTCTCTCATCATGCGCCCACTGAATGTTTTGATGTTCATGAAAAATCATATGGACATTTGCGCACAAATGGATTTTCAATTTTAACAATTTTAACAATCAATTCTAGCAGCCGTCTTGGCTTAATTTAATTCCCTCTGAGTTTTATTAGCAGCAACAGAGAGCAAATTTCCTGGTAATTTAATTTAATGATGAAGTTTTTTTTAAATAATGTCTTAAAAATGAAGGATAGTAGTCAAAGGGCATAAACTGTGAGTGTGAACGCACGCTATTATGTACATAAAGCATATGCTGTCTGGATTAACCTGTCTAGGGGCTCTGGGGAGAGCCCTCATTGCAGGCAAGTTCCCATCCCATCATTTTTCTTTCTTTTTGTTTTGCTCAGAGATGCACAAAACTTCACCCAACAACCCGCCTTAGGTTTCCTTTTTGTCAATTAGTTTGTTTTTTACTTGATGAAATACTACCTTTTCTTAGGAAAATGCACCATGTGAGCACAATATAAATTAGAACGACACTCAGTAGAGCGCATACCTCCGCAAAGCCCCAAAAGTACCCTTTAATTTAATCAAGCCGAATCCATTTCAGACCTTTATAGCCCTGTATCACTCACTTAAACCACCCATAACTACTTAACCATAATTTGAGCTCACCAGTTCTAAGATTTGCATCAAATTGTACACACTCATAGATACCAGCCACCTAAATATGCCTGATTTTTGTCATCAAGATCCATACATTATTCCGAGAAATGAACAAAAATGTTGACATGCTCCATCTCACAATGTTTAAGAAAGTAAGAAAAAATTCATGGGCCGAGACCCATCCTCCATCAAGTTTCATTGGAATCCGCTCAGTAGCTTTTATGTAATCCAAACACCTTCTAGCCTTAGACCTTCAGTTTGAATTAAGTGTAATCTGTCCACACAAACCTTCAGGCACAATTGTGTTTTTCAATGTAGCGAAGAAAAACATTGTGCTGGTTGTAACCATGGGAACAGTGAAAGCAGGACTAACAGTGACAGCTGATTTTGATATCACTTACTGAAACTTGACTTGACTGTGGCTGGGTTGCACCTACAACAATTAATTTTAAAACCTGATTGAATCATGGCTAAACTTTAAAAAGGTGCAATATGTAAAAAATGATAGTTCGAAACATTCGAAATTAAACTAAAAACTATCAACAGAATGTGTTGATGTTATGCCAAATATCGTCACCCTAATAAAATAATGGCCTAAGTCAGTTTTTTTTTAAAAAACGAGTTTTTGGCCTAAATAAGCTCCTGATAATGCTGGCCACCTCTGGTAAAATCACCATCAGCCTTAGTTGAAAGGATCATGCTCTTTTTTCCCAATAAGACAATTGCCTTTGTCAAGAGGGTGACTTAGGCCATTTTATTGGTTGCCTAAGTCAAAATAATTTAATCTTTTAAAAAACATTTCTGACTTAGGCAATTTAAACAAGCTTTCATGATGGCAGCTGCTGCAAGGAGCAGTAGACATTATAGCACAGAAGAAGCTCAAGAATTTTTGAGTCAATATCTACTGGTGAGTGACAAAGTTTGCTATCATAAAGGCTAGGCTGTAATGTCGTGTAGCAATTTAGTCTAAATTTCAAGTTATAATTTAATTCAAAAGCTAGCTATGTTCTGTTTAATTTAATTCAGGGTAATTTCAGTTTTGAGTGTGCAATAGGGAATGGAATGGCAGTTTATGACAGTGTTAAAGTTGCCTAAGTCACACTATAATGTTTGAAAATTGGCCTAAGTCACTTTTATTCTTTAATATTACATGATTTAGACACAACGTTCTATGTATCTCAAGAGTCATCCACTATGAGGGCCTTTTTGAGTGAAATGATTAATAAATATGGTCTGCATTTGGTGAAGTTTTTTGTGTTTTCCCAAAAGCTTGAAAAAATGACTAAGGCCATTATTTTATTAGGGTGACGATATGTCCATGTGTTGTTCTGAAGAGATACATAATGAAGTTAGCATGCTGACCAAATATCTTGGGCCTGAAAACCTCTTTCTCCCAGCAGTCCAAAGCTCCTGTGCTAGTGGTGTAAACACCAACATTACCCTGGCAGTCCGGCTGGCTGTACAGCTAACTGAGATATAAACTAACTGCAGCTACAGTCATAGATGTATAAAGGAACACAGTCAGCAGGTAATCTGTTGTTAGCTGCCCATATTTAATGGGAGTATTAATTCAAGGTGTCCAAGTCTTACTGTAAGTATTGCACCTTTAAATTTTGTTGCACCAAACTTTTAAACTAGCTCAAAACTAACATTAAATTTAAAACCTTTCTTAAACCTCAGTTTAGTTTTGACTCTGCAGGTCAGGAAGACGCACGCTGTTAGTTGTACAAATATAGCTCGCATGTGCATATTTGCCAAAACCAACACGAACTGTAATAAAAAATGTGGAGAGAACGGAAATCTGAAATACAAGCTATCCTTCCAGCTGAAACAAAATCCATTGTAAAAACAATTTAAAGTGGTAAACGTGTCAAAGTGGTTCACTTGGTTTATTAAGCCTCCCTGTCTCACTGTCAAGTCCAGTGAAGTATTATCTGTCAGAAGAATGAAATATCTTTTATTCTTCATGTTATGGCAATGAAACCTCAGCCTGGCATTAATATACTGTTTTTACATCATAGAACCCGTATTACTTTACATGTTGTAGCATAGACCTGCAGTACATAGTGGCCATGGGGGCTGGAGCTCTTCAGATGAATTATCTCCTCGATCAAACAAACAGAAATATAATTCATACTATTTTACTGTTATTGTAAGAAAACTTGCCAGAATCCAATCCGATGAGCGATAACATCACCACCTTCAGTGTCAGCTTTTATTTCTTTGAGTGAGTGAGTCAGGAAGGCTCTCTGCACTTTATCCCTCTTCATCTTTCTTTCTTTCTTTCTTTACAGGAAACGGGATTAAAGTTGTCCCTTATTATTTTTGCAGTTAATTTATGGTTAAGGATTTATAGTTGTTTTTCACGTTTGCCTAAAACAGTAATGTGCTCATTAATCAGATATACAGCAAACCACACCGAGACTGTTTGAGGCACTTGGTTCAGTGGTCATTGTGTTGAAACTGTTTTTAAAGAGGGCCTTTTTTTATTTCATCCACTGCATCTCAAAACATCTCTTTACAAATACATGGTAGTGGTCCATTATGGAAGCTCTTTGCCGCTCATTATTTTAAGATACTAAGTCATTATTTAGAGAAAGTTCCTCGTTATTTTGAGATACCAAGTCAATATTTTAAGAGTTTCTCAATTTTATGACTTACAGAATGTTTTGGAATGAAAAGGGCTTCAATAGTTTATGGACTCTGAAGTGTGGAGTCTATATGTGCAGTTTGATCGTACAGGGTATCTGTACTTTGTACACAGAATAATAGCCTACATGTAGAAAGAGAAATGGACTGCATGACAATGACGTCTGCCAGCAGCTAACTGCCTTAACTCTGCATTAACAACCTGTCTTTGCTGCTGCAAATTATGGCCCTACAGTATAAACCATTGACAAGCGTCCCACTCTAGTAAATTCCACTGTGACTCGTGCAAGTTTGTTTCGAAGAATTTACCTCATTTCGATCAAGTAAAATGAAGAGGCATTATTCTTCTGGCAGTGAAGAAAATTAAAATTAAAACAGGACAATGGTAAGTGTGAAGCAGAGGCTGACAACTGAATAAAAGCCGAGGAGGATGTGGCATTATCATTTTATTATGTTTCTGGCATTCACATGACAAGAGCTGCATTTGCTGCAGTAATCATGAAATCAATTGAATGAAAATTATGTTGATTTATTCTAATAATTGGCTGTGAGGAATGTAATGCCAACAGAAGTGTGTGGCCCGCAACTTGACTTTTATTCCTGGTTTACCTTTAAAACAGACAATTGCTCTAACCAGGGTGAATGACAGCTGAGTAAAACCACACAAATTGTACCCTTACATTACCCAATATAATTACTGATAATAATTATCTTCTGAAAGAACAAAAAAATTGTGGTTGGTGTAGGTGTACTGGATTCATGAGTGCAACTTAAATCCAGCATGTTATTAGGTGCGTATGAGGTGGCAACACAAGCCGGTTTGACCAGCAGTTCAGTGCAGGCTACGCCTTCATGAAGCTCACTGCAGATTTGTTGCCTTGTTTCACTCAACCAGTTAAATTTGTTCACAGAGCGTCACTGAACTTAAAATGACCCAGATGAGCGTCAGGTTCAATGAGGTCACTGCTCACAAGCAAACTGAGTGGTAAATCAATTTTCAGGCATTTTATTCCAACATTTCACAGCAATTGTCCAAAATTCCAACCGTTACTTAAACATTTTCCAATGCTTTAACTGTAATAACAAGTTAATTTGTTTATGTCACTTTTTGTTAAATATTTGTGACAGTTGCTGTGTTTTGTAGTTCGAGGAAGCTAGCCGTAGCCGAGAGTCAGATGGGTTTTCTTTTTCTAGTGATAGTGGATGCATTTAAGTTTCCATCCTGAGACTCAGTGTTTCTATACTATATTTGTATTTGAGTAGTCTTTTTTTTTTTTTTTGTACTTTCTATTTAATTTTCCTTTTCTACAGAGCATTCCTTGACATAGGACCTCCTACTAAAAACCGAAAATAACAATTGGAGTTTTAACTAATTAATAAATCGAAATGAATCTAAAAATGACCAAAAATTAAAATTAAATTAAATTAAACTATAAAGTAACAAAATACAAAAGTGAAAAAGGCTTATTATAGTGTGTGGAAGGCTTTGAAACAGCTTCTAGACCTTCATACTGGGAAATACAATGTACAGAAATTAAAGACTAACTAAAGAGATATATTTGGAAATAATAAAAAGAGACATTTCAATAACATTGCACTGGTCCTTGTTTGTGGAGTTTATTTTGGTTTCCTCATACTTACACAATATATAAAATGAGGTAGGAATATTGGGATATTTTAGTGTTTCAGTTGATTTTTTTATTCTGTGACATCTGAATTTTTACTTTGTGTGTTGTGAATATTTTTGGTCCCCAAAAATAATGTGACACATTTCATTTTACTTGTTTTGCATATCCATGCACATGCATATATGCACCCATTTTCCAATATTAAAAACAAATCAATTGCATACAAGAGCTTAAATAAAAGCTGATGTCGTCTTCCTGTCTTGCATTTCTGAACATGAACTAGCTACTTTGCGTTTTTTCCCAGCTGCGTAGTTTTGAGACGGTCCCTAACTCACTGTAGCAGTCAGGTGCCCAGATGAAGCTAATGTCTGACTTCCCGCCGATGATTCTGCTGAAAATTACCTCGTAGATCATTTTCCTATTGTTTTGGAATCGTGGACTTCTTCATGTTTAAATACAGTCAGGTTTAGTTTGTGATACAACCTGTTTAAACCTGAAACGGATGTAACACACCACACGTTACTTCTCGGTGGCTTGCACCCTTAACGTCCGCACACATCTGTTCACTCCGACATGAAAAGAAACGGCACGTACAAGTTTCTATCTGTTTTCTCCTGCTTTATCGTTTGCGTCTTCTTGTTTATATTCTGGTTCTTTATATTTTACTCAATGATACACGCTCCATAAGGCACAGAGCTAGACTGGTGTAGCAGCTAAGCTAGCGATAGCTGTCAGGCTTCTTACCCAGAGTGCATTGCTTTATTGACAACTCCCGCGATCACATGACCCACCTGACCAGGAAGTGAGGATCTCTGGTGAGTGTACAAAGCTCAGCTTGTTACAGTTTGACATATAAACGGGTTTCTGCCATGTTTGCCGTAACCCCAATGTATCTGGTTTGAACTATAGATGTGTCTTAATATTGTCGTTTGTTTTCTTGGAGATGTTCGTCCTGTGTAGAAGCGTTAAAGCATTTAAACTGTCAGCTTCCTCTCTCAGTTGGTGGTCTGTGTCAACTTGCTGCACAGAAACTGACAAGTGTGAAAGTGACATTTACAAAAGTAAATATAAGATTTGAACATAGGGTAGTTTACCTGAAACACTATAGAAGACCTTTTTAAGTGTCTTAAGGGTTAGAAGTGCCCATTTATTTAACAATAAGGAATGACAACATTACACAAGACTGGTTGCATTTCTGGTTTACACTACTCCAACTAAGTTAGGAATATTGGGATATGGGTGCATATATGGATGTGCATGGATTTTATGGAAAAATATTCTGACAGAAGATATGTCACAGAATGAACAGTCAAGTGAAACACTCAATATCCCACTATTCCTTACTAATTTTGAGTATTTGAGTTGTATCAAAATATTGATGTGAGCAGTGTTAGATGTTATCACTATAGCAGGTGGATGTACAGATAGTATGATGAAAATGTAATGGTATGGTAAATGGTAAATGATTGTCACAACTTACCACAGAGTCTAAAGAAATGTCTCTAAATTGTTTCTTTAGTCACAAACATAGTGTCAGTCGTATCCTGGTGTGCACTGGAATATTGATTTTTTTTAATTTACTGTCGTTTGCCCTGTACCGGCTGCACCCAGAGGAGAAGCACTGCTGTGTATGGGGTATCTAGTATTGGTTGGGCTCTAATTATATCTTTGATTATGTATATAATAAATCACTAATACATTTATTCAGATGTTAAGTTTAGATACATTTTATTTGCTGTCAACAGTGTTACTAGCATAACTATATAAGATATCCATGCATATGGTTGACTTACTGTATGTCATGATATGTTCAGTCAAATCATCTATATGTGTGTAGCCATAAGTCACAAGTTTGCCACAAAAGGCTTTACAATCTCATATCACAACACCTATCTTGATCCTTTTGTGTGAATGATTTAAAAATGTGTTTTGTTTACACCCGACTATTGAAGATGGTAAAAGATGTAGTGTATACCAAATGCTCACTTTTCCATGAGCACTAAACTGGGTTGTTCGTCTGTTATTTGTTTCTTGTTGTATTAATTGACTGATTGATGAACTGAGGGAATTAACTCAATCATTTCACTATGTAAGTGATATACACTATTTCTTTACTGGATTGTTTTATCAGATTCAGACAACTTTATTAATCCCACCAGGGGCAATTTGTTTGAACAGATTGTACACACAAGAAAAAAAAAAACACACAGTAACATATACAGTAGACAGATAAATAAGTAAATAATTAATATGAAAGGAAGCTCAGTGGAATAAAGAAAATCTATAAATACATGATGTTAATAAATAGTTTTGATAAAATCAATTAAAACATCTACGGAGCATTTTAAAGACAAATTATGTCTATAAAGTATAATAGAGTATAAAAGATTTTGAGTGGGGGTTAGTTTTACAAGCGAGAAAATGAAAATCCCTGTAGCTGATAAGTTATTGTAATTTTATTCTGCATTTATGTTAAGCCTGTTAGTTACAATATCAATGTGAATGTAAGCGTGAAACTAAGTGTGTCTAATGTATGAGCCTGCGACTGTTTTGTAACCCACAACTGTTTATTTCACAGCTTATAGTACTTGGCTTCTTGGCCTGTTAGTGAAGTTGCGATGGCGTCCGACACCAGTGAAGCAGCGTCCTCTGCTGCAGACCTCAAGCTGCAGTTTGCTCCCTTCAGCAGTGCTCTGGAGGCTGGCTTCTGGCACCAGCTCACTCAGAAGAAACTCAACGACTACAGACTGGATGAGAGCCCCAAATCAATCAAAGGCTATTATTACAATGGTGAGTCGTTACAATGACGACTGTACAGTTGCTGTTTTTCATTTTTTTGACAATGCTGGACATTTTATAATACATACAGTATGTTTATCATTCAGTATCGCACACACGGAAACATGTTGACCTAGATCAGTATATTGTAAATAACAACTGTAAAAAAAAGTTTCATTTCATCCACATTTCCCTCCTGTAGGTGACCCACTTGGTTTGCCCACTCGTCTGACGTTGGAGTTCAGTGCTTTTGAAGCGTAAGTATGACCCTACTCTAACCCAAAGTTCTTCTCTTGTTATTTAGTCTTTTTATGCTTTAGGTTTTTTTTAATTTGTACATTGCAATTTTTTTTAGAAATTAACCAGCGGTGAATTTTTTCTATATAAAAAAAAAACAACTTTAAAGACATGTCAAGAAATCAGATGCACTTATTGTGGTGGTTTCCTTTTTAAAGTGTCTGAACAGTGCTCAAGCAAGCTGAGAGAAGTTTTCTTTTGTTGTATGGCTAAATATCCTTGAAACATTTTTGGGTTCGAAGCCTCCAATAAAACAACTGTCTTCATGTTGCACACAGACAAGTTTACATTTAGTTCATACAGTTTCCATTCATTACAATTAAATGCAAAATTCTGATGTGTTTTGCTGTCAGGGATGGTCCGACACCAGCGCGTTGCTGTCCAGCCATCGGAACTCTGTATAACACCAACACACTCGATGCCTTCAAGACCACCGATAAGAAGGCTCTGCTGGAGAAAGAGGCCAAGGAGGTAAAAGACATCCGCAGGAATTTTCTCACTCACACAAACATATTCACATACAGACATCTGTTACAGGAATGGTCTCTAAAGTTGTGCAACTGAGAATTAAATGGTTGGACGAATTCAGTTTTTCATCTCTGTTCTTTCGTAGATATGGGATGCTATACAGTCTGGTGCTGCTTTGAAGGACCCGTCCATCCTCTGCAGATTCAATCTGCTGACCTTTGCAGTGAGTATGAAAAATGCCTTATAAACGTGTTGGTTCTGTATATCAATGACTTTATATGTGACTATTTTTTTCTGTTTTTCTTTCATTTTCTGACAACCATTCTTCAGGATTTGAAGAAGTACCATTTCTACTACTGGTTCTGCTTCCCTGCACTGTGTTTCCCAGAGGGAATAAAGATTGTCCGACAGCCTTCTGTCCTAGAGCAAGTTTTCTCAGCAAAACAGGTTGGCTTTTTGAAGATTATTACAAAACCACTGGAATGAATAGTTTGGAAAATACACGCTGAAATTATACTACAGGTGCATTACTTCTTTCTCTTTTCTAAATTTGGGGTTCTCCAGTGTTCTGTTCAAACGGTATTCTCTAAATCTGCCTGTTCTATAATAATGAGTAGGTTACAGAAAAGTATAATGAGGTGAGGTGCACTGTTTCCTCTTATTTCTGTGTCAGGATTGAAAAAATCCTCATTAAGACAGAGTTAGAATGACTCATGAACAGCATGATCTCAACTGCAGGTCACAGCGACAGCGACTTCTCCGTGTGTTGCTGTTCCCTGTCTGCTCTCTCCCTCTGTCAACCTAAATTATCGATGTTATTTAACTCATGGACAGTTTGAAGCCGAGATTTATGAGCTGCAAGACGACATTGTGACCTTCAAACCTTTAATCAATTCAACACTAAGATGAAGCCAGAATCACAATATGACTTCACTGACCAGTGTCTCTCAGTCTGACATTAATCAGCTGTTGTGCAACTTCAGCAGAGGCAAGAAAAGGCTGCAAATGTCTTTTAAGGTTGAAAACTTTTTCTAACTTCCATGAACAAACTTGTTTTCAGCAGCTTTCAGATAAATGCAAGAACATCTTTGATTTTCATTCATGAATTAATGTAGATGTTTTGGAGATAATAGAACAAAACTTCCACTCCGAGGCAGCTGTCACTGTTGAAGACCTTTTGTATGTGTTTCGAGCTGATTATAGCTTTGTAACAATAATTGGTAGGTGTGTGCCTTGAAAGTGCAAATTATGTTGGAGCTGTTAAAAATCTGTCTTGTATTTTAAAAACATTTCCACCAGATAATTTGCATAGTTTTTGAAACTTGTAAAACATCCATAAAAGAGACATATTCTGCAAGTTAGAAATGAGTTTTAAGGACAGTATCTTGTGAATCTACAGTATATGAGCAGTTTGCATGAGTATAAATAAGCAGTAAAACAAAACAATGTTATTAATCACTAACGGCAAGAGTTATCTGTGTAAGTAAGTTTTACAATATTTATTTATTCATTTATTAATAGTGAAATGTCAGAATTTACTATATTATGTTTTATAAAACCCAGTAAGCAGCACAATAGCTCGGCCCCTGATAAATGGCAGAAAATGCTTTTTTAACGCTCTCTCTTTATATGTGTATTCTATTGATTTTTAATGTAGAAGAAAGTTTTTGTTGACATTTAATTATTTCTGTCTCAGATCGCAGCCTTGCAGGAAGCCTATGATGACCTGTGTGTCAAAAGAGAGACCACTGCCGTTCCCTACTTCCTTGTGAAGTACACAGATGAAACTGTTCAGATGGCCCCACTTTCAGACTGGGATGCGTTCTTCACTGGTGCTAAGAAGGTACTAACTCTTTTTTTTTGGTATTTTTCATAAAGCAACAAAATAAACATGCAGTGAGATTAGAATGGTTACAAAAGTCGAATAAAATCTCTGTGTTTAAAGATTAAGGTATTGTAGGATTGTTCTGTAAACGGAGTATCTATTGTGCTTTTTGTGGCTCATCCCAACCGTCAGATTAGATTCTGTATTATTACACTCCCTCTCACACACATACACACTCACACTTTGGTAATGTAAACACACCGTGTTTGGTTTTTCTAGGTTACTGTGGGCGTCTATGATCCCTGCACTCTGTCTCAACATCCGGGCTGGCCTCTGAGAAATTTGCTGGTCCTCTTAGCTTACCGATGGTAAGCCCTACCTCTGCTGTGTGGAGTGTGTTTGTGTGTGTGTGTGTGTGTGTGTGTGTGTGTTGGGAAAAGATGAGGAAGTTCTCTAGAGGACTCGATGCAGGTCCTCACGCCGTGACTGTTTTTCAGCTTACACTGCGACTCTTTATTTAGGCGCAAAGCCACAAAGTAAAAGAGGACGTCACTGCTTTACTAATTTCCTGTCTCTGAAGTGTCGGGAGCAGGTCACACATCGCTGTGATTAAAGATGCTGACATGAACTTCCAAAGTTAATGGAATAGCATGAAAAGCTTTGTAATATTACAGAAAGTCTGAAATCACATTTTCTGTGACACTCACAAAACTGTTTGGCTGTTGCTTAGCCACAGTGGTGTCGTGAGAGTTTAGTGAGGCCGAGATAAACTTGATGAATTACACTTGTTTCTTGATGGCAGCGCTGGCTTGCAGAACATGACTATTGCTGTAAAGATTGTACTACTTGTCTACAAAGCTGTAAATTTTCCTGATAAACAAGGTCGGTTTGGTTCAATATCATGTTGCTCACGTCACGCTCTTAAAACAACCATAAAATTTATTGATGTAGTCACCCTTGTCTATAAACACTTCAGTGAGGACTTTATTGCTTCATAGCCTCCAAGATCCACTTCAAGGTTTCCAACATTATTCAAAAATTTCTCAAAAAAATAAGTTTTCTCAGAACATTACAGTACATTCATATGTGCACTTATCTGTGCTCCTGATCGTTGCATGTTATTATTTGCAAAATAGGCCAGGCAACTACAACGGCTGGTTTGTTAACTCATACCAGACCCATCTATGAAACACACACAGCAGCTGCTGTATGTGGACACCAGAGGTTAGATTGTGTAAACACACACACACACACACACACACACACACACACACCATGCAGCATGCAGCATCTTGACACTCCTGAATATTGTAAGTTTTTTAGCTTCCCATTTCTCACTAACATCATTTTTGATAATACTATTTTGTGATACTTTAGGTGGCCGTTGATGTAAAGACTTTCTATCTGAATCTAGATGTGTTTGTGTTTTGAAAAGCAGGAACAGGCTT
Organism: Pagrus pagrus; assembly: GCF_965226575.1. Classification (NCBI taxonomy): domain Eukaryota; kingdom Metazoa; phylum Chordata; class Actinopteri; order Spariformes; family Sparidae; genus Pagrus; species Pagrus pagrus. The sequence continues at coordinate 13,783,272 of NC_140187.1, forward strand.
CGTTCTGCTTCTTCCTTCAAAAGTTAAAGGAGATGTCTCGTAGCAGGAACATGGGAGGGACGTTGGACCAGTATTAAATGTTTCTCCTAAGTAGCATAAAGGGACTCCAACTCAGTTTTGTTTTACAACCCTGATGTTGTAAAATGACACATAAATGAGCCTTTAACCTTTAATCTTTTAACCTTGTGGTGGTACTGGCAGTAAAATGCTTACAAACCAGCCCCAACCTACATAAAAATACAAACAAGAATTATGTCCATCTACAGGGAATGCCCAATGTCAACTACTCGGATAATCAACAAATGCCTCTTCAGGGGATAATTAGAAAAACAAAAAAGAAAGCAAAAGAAAATCTGCAGGCATCGGGCTATTTGCAAGGCAAGCAACACTTAAGGACATAAAGATGGCCCTGATGCAGGTAGCCTGATTGACTGGTAACTTTGTGGTCACTCAACTTGGCTGAAGAATAAACACAATTTTCCTCACTAGAATGAAATCAAAATAGGGGCCTGAGCAGACCAGAATTTCTTGCTGGCAATCTAACGAGATGAGTTCTGCAGTGTTTTAGAGACAGATTCAGACCCCGTACACACGTAGCCGGGTATCTGCTAAAACGAATATATTTTTCTACGTTTGGACCTGTCATCCACATGAAAACGCATCATAAACGAATATTTAAAAAAACTCCGGGCAAAGTGAAGATTTGCGAATACTCCGTTTATGCATTTGTGTGTGGACAGAGATAACCGGAGTTTTGCGTTTTCGAACGTCACAATATGCGCCAAAACAACAACAAATCTGCTCTGACATCAAACGTGCGACCTTTGTTTACTGCAGAAGCATGGCTCCGAGTGCCTTGAAAACTGTGGTGGTGTCAATTATTGTGCAGGCGCTGTTTACCTCTTTGATTTTACAAGCCCAACTACTGCTCCAAGAGCACAGGCGACGGATAACATTGTCGGTGATTTGTGATTGAAAACGCAGATGTTCGGTTATGTGTGGAAGGGTTTTTTTTCGAAAACGAGGTAGTGTGGATAAAATTTATTTTATAAACGGAGGGGGGGAAATATTCGGTTTTAAAAATACCCGGCTACGTGTGTACATAGCCTCAGAAAGAGGGTGAGATCCTCCTGGGTGCCATTCCCCACCTCTCTTAAGCCTTCACAAAAGGGCGTCGTCGCACCCTGATTGGTTGGGAGGGGAATTCCCCAAGCTGCTTCCACTCAATAATTAGGAGTCAGTCTCCCCGTCCTGTGCACAGATGATCTGAATCCACTGCAATCAGTCCAGAGGGATTTTGAAAATCAGCCCAAAACAACGAAAGATAGCAAGTGTTACACAATGGGACTGCTACAGCCTTTATTGGCCTAATGTGTCTTGAGATAAAGGCATGAAATAAGTGAAGTATAAACATCTGACCTCTTTTTCAGTGAATAAGATGAACAGATTTCACAACTTTATAATGTTAGAGCTCCGTAAGTGTTTACTGACTCTAGTTGTTGCAGAAATGATGGTGGTGTGCGGAGGCTTGTATGTGTTTACTGAAATATTTACAGAGGAAATATTTCAGCACGCCTGTGGGGGAGTTTTGGCGCAGGTTGTAAAATGTATTACTCGAGATTTAATCCAAGAATGTCTGTCTGAGCGTGTTTTAAATATTTACACAGGGTGACATATGCTGCAGGTGTCACTCAGACATCTTAATCCTGTGTCAGCTCCTAACTTTGCCAATCTTTCTTCTTCTTGTGACACAGTTCACAATGAGAACTTCTATTTCAACATCCAGTAACTGTAGTCTGATTAAAGATGGAGGAAAAAAAGACAATGGGTCAGAAACGATTTCAAAAGACTGGTGCAATGTTAGGAAAGAATGGATTAAACAATAATGTTACATGATGAAAGAACTTGGCTATCTACAGTGCCTGATATACTTCTCTGTTACTAATGTAGCAGACAGCAGGCTTATAGATATAATTTAAAAAGTTTATTGCCTTCCAATTTTGATATCATTTTTAAAAAAGTTCCTTATCGTGTTGCAGTCCAGATTAGGGGATGATATCCTGGAATACACAACCAAATATCTATATTTCAGCTACTGTTTTGCCATGACACTGTTTTTGCAAGGTGTTGCAGGTTAAGACAAATCACTTACCCTTTATATTCGTGCTGACCGTTTCCAAAGCGAGCTGAAGTGCATGTGTTTCACTAACCAAGATGGACATTGTCCATCAGTCTGATACAGAAGTGGTTTAATGAGCTTTAGAGAGTGATGAAACATTAAGTCAAAAGATACACACAGATTATAAAATAAACAGAACCAGCAGGAAACATGTTCTCTACTCCAGGGACATAAACATTAAATGTGAAATTGCCAGATTTTGAATGAATGTTTATTCTGTGAACTGACAAATCAAAGGTAATTGATTTCCGCGGCACTGCAGCTTGATGTTTGACTGAACTTTAACATGATTCTGATAAAAAAAATAACAACAGCCATGACGCATAACTAATCCTGAACAAGAACAAGCAATGACTAATCTCCCAGGTGTAAGTTGGTTTATTAGTATCTGTAGGTAAACAAACAACACAGAGAATAGACAAACATGATAAAAGTACTCAAGTCTCCAATAATCAGGACTCAGGAAGAGAAAAATAATGATAAAAAGCCACTAAAATAAAGAACCGCTATTATGAATAAGGTAAAATTCAGGTTTAAAGAACACGCTTCTACATACATTACATCACATCATTTAAAGTAATTGTTGCTGCATGTTCGACTGCTGTTCAGTTAGTTTGATGTGCTGTTCAGGATACACCTCGAAGTTCAGGTCCACAATCAGTCATTACTTCCCCGGTCACACTTTTCCCCAGAGAGTGCACTTTTTCCTGGCACTCGTCCTGCTGTTTCAAAAATATTTTTATTGCATAATTATTTTTCATCTAAACAAGGAACTCCCATCGAGGCCAGTTTAGCAACAGCGTCCTGCGATACCAGTGGCTTATCAGCAGCAAATACCTTAAGAGAGCTTAGCCTTCACGCTCTGTAGCCCGAGGCAGTTTTTATCCAATACAAACTTCATCAATCTTGTGCATGACTACACTTTCTCTTAGTGTTAAACACAAACTGTTGATACTGGCTGAGATGGGCGAAGATTGAATTACAGCGTAGCCGCGATGTCTCGCTTGTTCAGTTGTTTCACCGGCGTTCGATTGTGTAATCTGACTGTGGTTACTTAACACCATATACGGGGAGATGTGTTGGTATGTGGATATGTGTCGAGTGCTCGTTCACACGTGTGTCAGTTAGTCTTGTGGTCATGTTGCATTTCGATATTTTGTGAGATGTTTTTTTTTTTTATTTCTACTGTGCACTTAAATCTGTGTGTTAATGTGTTGTTTTCATTGTTTGACTTTTGCTTCTCCTTTATTCGTGTGTGTGTGTGTGTGTGTGTGTGTGTGTGTGTGTGTGTGTGTGTGTGTGTGTGTGTGTGTCTGTGTGTGTCTGTGTGTGTGTGTCAGGGGCTCTAAGCTGGACACGGTGGAGGTGCTGTGTTTCAGGGACAGAACTCTGCAGGGAAGCCGCTCCATCCAGCACAGTCTCATCTTCCAGATCAAACTGCCTGAGCTTCCCCTCAACTCAGGTAATTTCCATGTGAAGTGTGTGCATATTTATGCACGTGACAATGTGTAACGTGTGTATGTGTGCTGATATGTCACAGGTCTTTGTCTCTACATCCTTTTGTTCATCTGAATGTATGAGCAGCTTCTGTGTATATCGTTACTGATATGGACCCTCAGTCTTTGTTTTCGTCCTGCTGAGACTATTTCTTCCTTTTCAAGCTGCAATAATCTCACACAGCTTCTCTATTATTCCTTTATCTGTTGAATACGGCATGAAAGTAATTTAAATGGTAATGGTGGGATGGGGAAGGAGGCGGCTCTGTGATCTGCAGGGTTTTTTGTTTGAGTTCGTCTGAGGTGTCTCTGTTTACATCAGTCTACCTCTTCAGCACATCTTGGGTTTTAATGAACTCACAGATGATGTATTCATGCAAGAAAAATTGATTCTGTTTGGTTTTTGCATTGACAAATTTGGTCTTGTTTTGAAAGGGATTAATCAGTCTACCTCCACTCAACTTTTCAGATACACCAGACACAGTTCTTGCAACAACATTCACATTTGTTGGTCTAGTATTTACCACAAGCTAGCTATTTAAATTGCCCCATGTCCACACAACTTTTGCTGTTAATTGTGCACTGCATTAGACAGCGACAGTTGTGCAACTATCAGCCAGAGGTGACCAGTGAAGACGTAGTCTGATGTAGGATCAAAACTGTATAAGACAGAGAGGTATGAGTGAGCATGAAAGAAAAAAAATTGAAAATTGTATTTTGTTTATTTTTCACTAATATACGGCAAGTAAAACAAGTCTTTCCCTAACTATTACTGGATGCTCCTCCATGACTGACTGGCTGACTGACTGGTTCTGGCCACAACAGTCTGTAGCATATCATGCAGCTACAGTAAGTTATTGAAGTAATTCTAATGTATTAAATTTAACAAATTAAGTAATTACGTGATGAGAATTTTAAGCAATTTCTTTAATTAATAGTCTGCTGACTGAGCAATCGATTATCGGTTAATCATTAATATATGAAATATTTTGGACGTTTTTTCCATTAGAAAATGACTTAACCTATGTTTGATGCAAAATCAGAGTAAACTACATTAGAAGTTAATGGAACTGATAAAGTAAACATGTAAACATGATGAACTCAAATAACACAAAATAGTAATTTCACTTTAATTTAAAATCCAACTCATATTGAGGCTAATACATGGCTAAAATCTATAAATATCAGTTTGTATAGAATGTCTTTTTGTATTTTAAATTACAAATTACTTTTTTTAAATTTGATACATATCTCTTTCTAGTATGTTGTATTTAATTATATATATATATATATATATATATGATAAGAAAGTATTTTGAATTTGAAACAATATACTTTTTGATGTATTTGAGCCCATCTCTGATTGCCCTACATTTGTAACTGGTTCAATTCTTAAAGATGATTAATGATTATTCATTAACACCCCTTACTGAATCGCTAATTTTTGTTAAAAAAAAAGAACAAAAAACTGCAAACGGGCAAAGTTTGGCATGTTTTCTCATGTCACAGCCCTAGTCATTGTATGTTTAAATAGGCTCGAATAAAAGATCTGTTTTTCTCATCTGTCCTGCTGTCAGCACTTTCACAGGGACTATTTCTTCTTGACATACTTCCAATGAAACCTGGTGACAATGACCTCCGTGCATAATCCTGAATGACAATGTCGTTCCTGATAATAAGACACATTGTTGTTGTGTGTTTTCAATGCTGCGAATACTGTGAAAATCCATTTACCCCCATTGTATCGGGGTGGAGGCAGAAATCTCAGAGATGGATGTATTAAAACTTTTATGAATGGTTAGATACGTCTAGTGAGGTGAACACTTTTCACAGCTCTCACTTTGTAGTAGGGATGATTTACGCTTATTTTACAGTGTTAATGTGTTTTTTGTTGGGTTTTTTCTTTGTCTTTTTTTTCACAGCATGTCCTAAAAGTGTAGGTTGGGAGAAGAATCCTAAGGGGGCGATGGGACCCAGGATGGTCAACCTCAGTGAATGCATGGACCCCAAAAGGTAATAAGCACAATGCAGAATGTGCAGAAGTGTAAGGGTGTAACTGGACTGTCACTGACAATATGTAGGCAATCTAAGATCATCTACAGCAGAGTCTATAATTTTGATCCATGTACAAATGTAATTTATGTTGTTGTTAGCATTGTGAGCACTTTGTGGGCAAAGAGGGTCTTCAGAGGGTCGAGGTTTTCAGCACCCACTACATGGAACAATCTACAGATCGAACATAGACTTCAGAATATTGTACCACTGAACAGCTTTAAAACTATGGTGAAATCAATTCAGTCCACGTTGTCTGTGTGCAAATGTTTTATCTGATCATTTGAGTGTCTTTTTGTCTGTTAATTTGCTGTTGTAACTCTGTGTTGCTGCCATTCTTGGCCAGGTCTCCCTTGTAAAAGATATATGTGATCTCAATGGGACTAATCTGATTCAGTAAAGGCCAAATAAAAAAAATAATTCAGTTGTCTCCATTGACTGTCTGCAGGCTGGCAGAGTCCTCAGTGGACCTGAACCTGAAGCTCATGAGATGGAGGCTGGTTCCTTCCCTGGACCTGGACAAGGTGGTCAGCACAAAGTGTCTTCTGCTGGGAGCCGGGACTCTGGGCTGCAATGTAGCCAGGACTCTGATGGTAAGGGTGGAAGGCTAGAGGTAGAGAAGGAATTTGACAGTGTGACTTTAGGGGCTAGCAAACTGTACAATATCGTACACAAGCAAAAAGATTTAAGGAGTGTATTAGATCTTTGTTTATAATGTTTTCTCATCAGTCACGTCTTTAAAAGTACCCACTGGAGTTTGAGATCATTAGTGTCAGTGTGCCTTAGACAACAATATACCGGCCCAGATGCTGTAGAATCTATGAAGTGTCATTAAATCATACAGAGATTTGTGTTTTTCAAACCGGATAGAAACACTGGGGAAATATTTCACCAAATCTCCAGTGTCTCCTACCAGTGAGCTAGCTCAGCATAACACAGCTTTACAGGATATGAATTTATAGCTTACTCCGAACGTCAGTTTAATTTTCCCCACATTTCTTTAAAAGTGAATCCGTCATTTCATCTTGGCAAACAGAAGCTCAGTTCATTATTATTGATCAGTGAAGCGTTACCAGCTGTTCACAAAGTAATCATCATGTTGCACAGACTTTCACGAATCAGTACTGTACACACTCTGCAAAGCGTGCATCAACTTCATTGGTCACCATTCATCAACTGTTGTAAGCAGCATCTTTTCAGCACAGAGGGGACAGATTGCCCCCAAACAAAAATAACTGATGTTGTCTTCTTCTTGCCCAATGTCCACTGACTAAACTAGGCACAGAGGTGTAGCATGAAATTTGCTCTTAGATTTGCCTTGAACTTCGCTATTTGTCCATATACAGACCAGAAACACAAACATGTGTCACCTCTCACGGTTGTTATAACATGATCATCCTCTGTAAACTTGTCAGGAGCTGTGAGTTCTGGTAACTTAAATTAATAACTAGAACAAAGATTCATCTTTTTTGTGGCATGAATCTTTGTTTTATAACAGCAGACAACAGCAGAGTTCCTATGACTTTTATACAGTAACACTTGGAGTAACATAATGCTGATTTAAGAGAGAACCTCCTGTCATTCTCTCAAGTTCCCCCAGCATCTAATGAATGTGCACTGTTCAGTGACCAGATCCAAAAGGCTGGAGGTTTTTCCCACAATACAACCTGCGAGTTATGAAGTCAATTATTTATTTCCTCAAAAACGAATACAGACTTTCAGCTTTACTGTTGTTTGTTCAAATTTCACTATCACTGCTTCACACCTCCTTTAGATGCGCAAAAACACAGAATATAGTATGTTGTGTTTTTGGCGTAAATAAATTAGGTAAATGTGTTCTGAATGTTATGTTTGATTGTGAGAAACATAAAAACTAAGAACTACACTGGAGAGCTGCCAGTGTATCTTTGCCTGTAGTTATAGTGATCATATATATCATATCATATATCATATCATATCATATCATATCATATTATATCATATCATATCATATCATATATCATTATAGTGATGCTGCACTTTTTCCACCTTATATTTTTTTTCTGGGGGCACTTTAGGTAACAGTCACAGACAGCGTAGACACGATAAATACCCTGATGTAATGTATTTAATAGGGTGGCAGGACTTATTGTCAACACAGAGTGATACTAATGAAAAATAGCCTGATCAACTTAAGGTTGTTCCACCTGCACACTAATGCATCCATTATTTCAAGATGAATACTTAGACATTTTAATACACAGTGGGCACACAACCGCCCACTTGTCGCCGCTGACGCTGCTTACAAAATGCTGCTGAGGACGGTGTTCATGTCAATGATAATGATAGTGGTCAAGTGTTTCAAACTGATGTAAATTAATCTGAATTATGTTCTTCCTTTGCTCTGCAGGGATGGGGAGTGAGACACATCACATTTGTAGACAATGCAAAGATCTCCTACTCCAACCCAGTTCGGCAGCCGCTCTATGAGTTTGAGGACTGTCTGGGAGGAGGGAAGTCCAAAGCAATGGCGGCCGTCGACCGACTCACCAAAATCTTTCCTGGTGTGGTGAGTACTCTAAGTCAAAATAATGATATCTTTATATCATTTCCTATGTGAGGATCAAATCATTGCTTCTTCTCTGGAAGTCTGAGATCAGATCATCTTGGAAACCAAAAACCTCACTACTATATGACTGCATCAACATCACTTACCTGTAAATTGTTTATGCTATTTTTATAATCGTATTCCTGTTTGGTTGGTCGTGCCTGAGATGTGATGGCAAAAACCATGCAGGAAATGAAGAGACTTGTTACTTGCATATTAATGCTGCTGGCTTCATTACTTTGTTAATTAATGAATGGGTTCTCTGGGGAAGATATTTCGCTATATAACCAAATGATAAATCAGCCAAACACTCACAGCAGGGCTCTGTTTGGGTGTGAAAGAGTGCACCCATCTTATTAAGCCACTTGGAAACACATAGACCAAAATGCATATTCATGATGTGAATCATGCATGTTTTGTTCTGCAAGAAGGAGTAAGCAGTTTATGAAAGGATGATTAACTTTCCTTTTTTTCTGTCCTCCAGTGTTATGCAATGCTGGAAATAAAGATGTCACAAATGTTAACATTCTATCATGTGTGTAGTCTGTGTCTTAAGGGACCTGAAAATGTTCCAGAATACAGTCTTTCAGAAGAAAAAACAAAAATTTAGGAAAGCAATATAATCGTAAAAATCAACTTAATCATCTGGTGAGCACTCTTATTTATCTTGGGACCCAGCTGGCGATCTCAGGTTGTGGATCTGTAATGAAATGCTTAAAGTCTATAAGTACATATATTCAGTCATATTCACATTTACATTTACATGGACAGCTAAGTTACTCATTACATTTAAGATTCAGGTTTGGGGCGACTTGGTTGCACACCTGGTAGAGGATGTGCCCGATGTACTGAGGCAAGTGGCTCAGGTTCAAGTTCTGGTCACTCACTCCCTCATTTCCTTTCAAAATTCTAAGCTGTCCTATCTGAATAAAGGCTAAAGGCACAAAAAATGGTATACATAATATGATGCATTGTTATGGATTAAATTACCCAAATGAAGCAGTTAAAATTGGCTCCAAATTGGCCAAGAACCTTGCCCGAGTCTTTCGAAGATGACCCTTTCATACCCAATCATGATACTATCACCTGTTAAAAATGAACCTGTTTGCCTGTGAGGAGCATTCCACATCTTTCCCAGTCTTTTCTTGCCCCTGTCCCAACTTGTTTGAAACGTGTTTCGGCATCAAATTCAGAATAAGCAAATATTTACAAAAGTTGATGTGGTAAAACGTTGAATATATTGTCTTTGATCTGTTTATGAAAAAAAAACAATCAGCAAATGATCACACACTGTTTAAATTGTTTACATTTCGTCCCAAGTTTGTTTTTTTTAATCAGGTTTCATCATTGTTCTTCAGCTTTCATATATCACTTTTTAAAAGGGGCTCTGTGGAAATTCTGTGTTGTGCTGGACGCTGGATTTTAGTTTATGAGAGCTGCCTCCATTTCTAAACTAACATTATCTACTGTTGCTCTGTGTTAGCAGAGCGGAGAGAGACACTGAGATGAGGCATTCGAGAACGTGCATAAATTCAAATCCTTCCCACTGTTGTGGAAAATTTGACCCGAGTCCTTCACAAAAGTCCACAGTCCAGCGGTATTAAACAACTTAACCAAATCATCCACAGGCTTGTATAGGCAGCCGAGAGTGAGACAAGGAAGGTCTCATTTTTAACGCCACATAACGCTCATAAAAAGTGATTCATTAATATAATTTACTAAAAATTGTTACATAGGGCCCTTTTAAATCCATATTGAATGCCCTGTATCAGTAAAGTAGAGCACAAGCTGTGTTAGTAAATGTGTCCCCCCCTGGGCTTCGAGGCAGGAGACTTCCACTGTCTGACAGTGGCAGACTGGTGTCATTTACCTCGACGTCAGTTAGATTGATGCCTCATTTTGAAGTTATTGACCCTGCAAAGTTGCAATCACAGCTCAGTAATTGGTTGTTCCTGAAGCAAGACACAATTGGCCGAGATTATAGTGTCAAAGACAAGAAGACCTGTGATGTCCCATTTAAATGTGCACATACACACAAACGCACACACAAATAATTGTCTTGTCACCATGTCACCAACTCGATATTCGAGTCTCTCTCTGTGACCCCTCTCATTTTCTGACTGTCTCTTCTTCTTCTTCTTCTGGGAATTAAAAGTAAAGAACCGAGGCTTAACAATGGATGGATGACCCTGTGCTGTCATGATGTGTGGTAGCTGTCTAGACACTTGTTTGTCTACCTCGTGTACTAGCTGCATCCATAGCTGCCCTGCTATTTTTATCAGTGTGGGTGTGCGCCCGCTTCTCTCTGTTTCACGCTTGTTTTCAAACAAACACAGGGGCATCAGGTGTCGGTGTGAAAGATAGAAAGAAGAATGAATAGAGTGAGCAGAAATGCATCAACTGAGCCGAGACGAAGTGGTTCATATGAGGTCACGATGTTGAAAAGGTCATGAGCAGATTTCATATTTTGTCTGTGGACAAATACAGTCAGCTGACATTTACAGGATAGTTTGTAGTGTTAGCAACAACTTCTTCTTTTTGCTCTTGACATTGTGTCAACAGTCAGGTCAGAGCTGGTTGAAGATATCAACAGTGGCATTTTTGGATTGTCATGAAACGTTGTTTATCTTTTCAGGAGAGGATTTTTCCACAATCAGAATGATTTTCTTTTTGTCTTTCCTAGCTGCAAGAATAACTTGTTTACAGTGGAAGTTGAAATATAATTATCTTCCATGCAGCCCGAAACCAGCCCCTGCTTGCTTAGCAACACTTGCGTCAAAGTGAAATGTAAATTCAAGATGTTGGTCAATGACTCCCGCTCTTGAGATGAGGAGAGCAAAGGAAGGAGATGTACTTATTCTGTAAAAGTGGCATTTCGTTTTGTTAAGATCTGACACCTCAGCCTTGCCCTTTAAGTCCTTCTCTTGACTATGAAATTGCTCTTGACATTTCCATTTGTCTCTCTGACAAATCTGCAATCCCTGGAGATTTTCACAGTAATACAAGTTTGTCATTGGACAAAACTGTGGAATTGGAAGTGGTGATTCAAGGTTTCCTTTTTCATAATCTGCTTTCGACGTATACAGGTGATCCAAATCCACACTGGCCTCAGGTGAGCTGTGTCGATAACGTGATTGTACATCACACAAAAGAGCTGTTTGGTGATGGCGTCTGTTGTGCCCTCATTTATTTGTCTAGACTAGTATGTTCAAGACAAGAGTCAGTTCATGCAGACACTGCATTAAATTATCAGCAAAAAGTCGAAGTACCTTTCTCGAGACATATCAATCACAGCAATGCAGTGCTTAAATGGTAACTCCACCATTTTTACACATTAAAGTATGTTTAGAGGTCTAGGGGAGGACTACTGCATATGTGAAAACAGTAGTATAAAACCTTTTGTGGCTCCAGAGGAAGCTGGAGTATGTAATCTGATTAACTGCCACTAGTGATGTCACTCAGTGGCTAAGCAGCATTGTGGGTAATGTAGGCACCAGGTTTTGAAAAGGATGAATAATGTGTGGAATAAAAAAAGGTGATATCTCTGGTTCTATTTAGATTTTTTAGTGGACTGCTTTTCAAAACCTGGTGCCTACATTACCCACAATGCAATTAAGCTGCTAAGTGACATCCTGGAGGAAATTAAGCAATTGCAAAATTAAAATCCCCCCCCCCCCCAAAAAAAAACCATAGAGACAATTTAGCACAATTTAGCATAGAGAATAAAATTTAATATGATCTGGACATTTGACTGCACATCTGGGCTCAGTTTGTCAGCGGTGCCTCTTGTCTCTGTCTCTTCCTGCAGAATGCGGAGGGTTACAATATGAGCATCCCCATGCCCGGCCACCCAGTGAACTTCTCTCAGGCCACTCTCTCCCAGGCCCAGAGGGATGTCGAGCAGCTGGAGAAGCTCATTTCAGAACACGATGTCGTCTTCTTACTAATGGATACGCGGGAGAGCCGCTGGCTGCCTACAGTGATAGCTGCCAGCAAGAGGAAGGTAGGAAGGAACAGTGCAGATTGTACAACGAACAGAGCAGCATGTTTGGGGGTCAATGATGGGGCGGGATCATTACAACGGCATTTTCATTTCCTATGTAAACATCAATCCAATGAAAACTCTGCATGTCTGTGCGGAGATTTGAGCCTCTTTTAGTGCATTGTTTTAGTTTGCACATTTGCTCAGTGTCAACCTCTCTTGTAAAAACGGGGACAGACTGGTCACCCAAAGTGACGGCCTCTCTCATTAAAGGTTTTTTTAAGCTGCGGGAAACAGCTGTTAAACACTCTGATAAACCTACTGTCCAGCCGAACCTACCTGAAGTCAAACATGCAGCACCTGAAGATGTTTTCTTAGAAGTTGGAATAGACCAAAAAAAGCTAAAAAATGAGTCTGTCTATTGAATTTACACTCACCAGGTGTTGTACACAGTGACAATGATTGTTGTATGGTTTAAACAAAAGAGCTTTATAAGGCAGTTGTTATGACCCCTTGTGGTAAAAAAAGAAAGTGGTTGATGCAGCTGTTGTTGGAAAAAGATCATAATCTGAATTTGATTTATTTTATTTTAACCACACACTTGTATGTTTTGGTCATATTGCATTTCATATGACCAAGGCCAAGTTCTAAACATAACTTGTTCTTGTTTGATCTGTAATAGTTGGTCACAAATATAGACAAAAGAAAATGTTTTCCGCACATTATTCAGAGGATTTTGATGGCAGGTTGATTGAAGGAGTCAAGACTGAGGCTTTAAACACATCACTTTGCTCTAAGTGGACGTGGAGTCACAGTGCATCACTCTGACAGGAGACATTTATGTCTTTGCATCATCGTTCTGAAAGCTGGAGCATGAAATTGGGACTGTTTGACATCTCTTCCAGGAAATTGAAATTGCTTAAAAACATTTTCTGTTTCTATCAAATTTTCTGTTTACCAGTCGGAATTACATTTGTTGCCAGGCGACGATCGATAATTGAACACTGTGTCAGGAACTTGTGAGGCCTCCAGTGCTATCGCTGATGAAACTCTTATGTTGCTATATTAGCAGCAGTTAAGTGTTTCTTGGGCTGCTGATTAGGTTTTCTTCATGGTCTGCTCAGCTGAGCGCTTATTTGTCCATTTGTGCTGTGGGGCCGTTTCAGGCTTCACCGCAAATTGGCTTCACAATTTATTTCCATTGCTTCTACGAAAGTCTAGATGCTTTCAACATTGTAAAGTGCCTATTAATGCTTCATGTCATTACTCTCTGAAATGATTCAACACGTTGGGTTTAAACAAGCCATTTAGTTAATTTGATTTGGTTGGAATGTGCTGGGCTTTGTAAAAACCTTTTATCACCATGATTTATGATAACTTTTGTCTTTCACACTCCAGCTTGTGGTGAATGCCGCTCTCGGCTTTGACACATTTGTGGTGATGCGGCATGGCCTGAAGAAACCCCCCGTCAGTCAGAGTGTTTGTGCAGGACCAGACTCCTCTCCTTCCTGTTCTTCTGCCTCCTCTTCGTCTTCCACGCCGGCCGGCTCTGCGCCCTCCGTCCCGGGATCCTCTCTGTTCTCCAACATCCCAGGGCACAAGCTGGGCTGCTACTTCTGCAATGATGTTGTGGCACCAGGAGATGTGAGAGGAAACACACAGACAACAAGCATACAATCAACTAATTAACTCCCATAATGCACTGAAAAAAAACAAAGGAAAAAGTCACTTTAATAACTTTAGAAGGTGATAATGTCAAAGTACTGATGCAGGTCTGCTGATGCAATTATTTTGAATTGTCCTCTGAGCGCTGTGATATGCTGCAAAAACGGTAGCATTTTGAACTCATGTGTTTAATAATGATATAAAAAGAAGGGGAGACACTGAGACTTGACAACCTCTCCACTTGTGAGAAACACATTATTCTCGCCAACCACATTCTGCCTTTGCCCATTTTTTTGAAGCCCTGACACTCTTTCTTTCTCCTTTTGGTCTTTTCTCCCTCCTGACATTTTGATATGAGTAATTTATGTAAGAAATTTATCAGCTATTGAAGGCCACAGGCAGTTGTTAGAAGCTGTGCCATTCAGCTCTGGATTCTCCTACAAAAGTGGCATATTGCGCCAGCCCGCTGTCACAGATAATAGTAATATCAACATTTGAATTAAGGTCTGAAACTCTCTCACTAAATGTTAGAGCAATTTAGCTAACTAGATAAACCTAAGCCACTTTGGTTCAGACGATCAACCTGAAGGAACAGTTCACCCAAAAAATTTAAATCCACTCATTATCTGAACACCCTCATACCGATGGAAAATCGGGTGAAGTTTCGAGGTCCACAAAACATTTCTGGAGCTTCGTAGCAAAACAGCGTTGCAGCGTTCTCCTAAACAAGTAGATGGGGACTTGTTTTAAAAGGTGAAAACAAACCACAAAAAATCCAATATAAAATGGCTCCAAACAGCTCGTCTGGTGTAATCCAAGTATCCGGAGCCCTGAGATTCAAAGTTGCTGAAACCCTGTTTTGCTGTTAATCTCCGGATATGATTTGTGAACAATGAAACTTCACTTGACTTTCCATCTGCTTGCAGGGTGAGTAGATAATGGCTGTGTTTAATTTTTTGGGTGAACTTGCTGGAAGCTGGGAAAAAGAAAATATTAATATTTTCTGCCTTTCTAAACTTCTCTTCTCCACTTCTTTCCTTATTGCAGAAAAAACTCTTTAGGTTTCGTGGACTGAACTAATAGGCCAGTTGTTTATGTTTTTGTGTGTGTTTGTATGTGTGTGTGTATTAACAGTCAACCAGGGATCGGACTCTGGATCAGCAGTGCACAGTCAGCAGACCTGGCCTGGCCATGATTGCAGGAGCCCTGGCTGTTGAGATGATGGTGTCCATTCTGCAGCACAGTGAAGGGTGAGTGGACACAGCGGGCTTAAAAAAGTTATATAAGCCAATTATTATTATTACTAGAAATATAAGTGGTACTGTTAGTGTTATGGCAACACATTCAAAGTATGGAGTCTTGAGCACAGAGTAACTGTATGTGCTTGATACGGAAGGTTACAACGGGAAACCGCAGGCCGTTTAACGAAATGCTGTCTTATGTCTCATAGCACTGTAAGTGTAAGGATACAAAAACATAATTTATCATGCCCTTTTTGCTTGCATGCAAATGGAGCACTTCAAAGAAGGTTCTCCGATTAAATAACTTTGCTGACAGTTCAATTGTTCAATTTAATATTATACACAAAATGGGCTCATTCAATTCTGTGCAGTCAGAAAAACATGAAAACAATACTGATCCTTCATGGTGAGCCTCAGCCCAGTTTATCCTGTTGTTGTTAAGAACGACCTTTTGCCCTGCTGTTCTGTTGCTGACGGCGGCAGATGCTCCTGCCTCTGACCTGTCTGTCTGGATGCCCCCTGACAGCTACTAGAGTCTACTTGTGACCCCTGCAAACACATAGTTTCCACTAAGCAGTCAGGTAGTTATTTTTTCAGTTCCGTTATCAAAAGTTATGGATGGTACCAAAAGAGCCGCTCAATGCCATCGTGCTTCTTCTGTAGCCATCTGTTGATCTACCAAGCACACTGATCCAATACTCAAAGGTCAGGTCAAAACACTGCAGACCACTGATTGGTTAGTCGGAACAACCAGAGCCATCTCATCTGATTTCCCCCCCAAAAAAATGTTCAGCTGTAATTTGTTTTGGTGCCTGCAGCCTTTTCACAAGCAAAGCTTTTTCCTGTGCTGTAATAAACAACCAAACATGTGAGAGAGAGACCAGCAGAAAAGATGCAGTGAATGCAATGTAAAACCAGCATGAGGGTTTTGCAAGGTCAGACACTCACCTTGCTTAGTGAGCAGGCCCGATCACCAGTATCACCATGTAGTCCTCTCATCAAAGTTTCATGCTGGCACTATAACAGATTTTGACTTTGAGGTTCGGCTTTACATGTTTATTTTTGCTCTTTGATGGAGCAGCACTGCAGCTGAGGTCTTACTGCACTGCAGGTACTACAGTATGCTTAATTTGGTTGTTGCACAGCTCCCCGAATTTACTTGAGCCCAGAAGCTTGTGTTCACTGTGGAAGCTTTGTTGCAGTTTATAATCCGTCTCTGCTTTAAAAGCTCCAACACTGCGATTCAGTCCGCTCTCAAGTTCACTTGGCAATCTGCTCCAGCTCCATATTTTCAGAGTCTTAAAAGAGTTTTTTTTTTTCTTTTTTCAAACACTGATGGGGATGTTTTCATCTCTATTAAGTGTGTGTTTATTTGCACTGGTCTTTGTGTAGATGTTATTGTTTGTGCCTGTTCTGGTGAAAGTCATGACTAAGTGGCCGCTTTCTGGGCCTGATAAGACAGCCATTTTCTCTTAGAGTGTTTTTTTTTAGATGTTATAAGCTGTTACAGAACTGCGCTGCCTATCCTGGATGAAAAGCTTAAATAGGAAAGAAGAGAAGGAGAGTTTTCATGGACTCTCTGTACCTCCTCAGTTGTGTAACTGCGTGTCCTTCCTTACAACAAGATCTCCTCTCTTGTATCTGCCTCTCTGTGTCCTTGTTTTTCATTTCATAGCTGTTTATTCCCTCCATCTACTTTAAAGCCCTTATACCAGCATTTATATGAGTCGCCATGGTCAACGCTAACAAAGGGATTGATTTTGCAGCAGTTTGACTGACATTTCTTACTATGCAGAACCACTTTGAGCTCAGTTTGATACTTTTTATTCTCAGTATTGTTATTCAGAGGGAGTCAGATCTTTTCAACCTGGCTAGATTTACTGGTAAGCAGCAGCTCGCAGATGGAAAATGTCAACCTTTTGAGACATCATAGTTATATATAGTAAAACAAATCAGCATGCATTAGGTTTATTTTCTGCTCAATTGTGACATAAGATGGATAGTATTTGGGATGTTTTGGTTTTCAGTCAAAAAGGTGATCTTTGCATGGCAGGAAATTGTTGCATAAGTTGTGATTTGATCATCTGGAAATGGCAAATGGGGAAGAAAGTGTCAAGTGAAGTATATAATGTTCTTCTCCTTTTCTTTCTCCATCCTCAGAGGCTATGCAGTGGCCAGCAGCAGTGATGACAGAATGAACGAACCTCCCACCTCTCTGGGTCTTGTACCACATCAGGTCAGACATACTGACGCACAGTAAAACACTCACAGACTCAGTTACTATTCACATATTCACCTACACTTACCTGCCTCCTCCAATATTTGCCTGTCTTAGCTGTCATTCCATATCTAAGTGTAATTGTAAGCCTGAAATTCTGACACGGCCTCTTTCTTACCTTTCTCCTATATTTCTACTGATGGGGTTGCTATAGAAATAAAAACAGTTTCCTCATGATAAAACTTTTGAATCTCTAGAGCCAGTCACAATGTTTGTTTACAATAACTTCCTGGTAGACAACACCGGCAGCACGCATTAGCTTACTTGAAATGTGATTGTTTTTTTTAAACATCTTATTCATCTAAAATGCATGTTTGATGCTTTATCATTGCATTAATAACTGCAAGTTAAGTAACTGCTAAGTAACTGCTGTTGTTAGCATGTTGTTAGTGTGTTTGTGCGTGTGTGAGTTACTGTGTTTTATTTACAAATTTTACAAAAAATACAGTAAATTGCAGTAACTTTAACAAATAATGAGAAAGTCATCATAAGAAGTAAAATACATGTTACCACAGGTATAAATTTGTATATATAGCTATAAAATTGTCAGTATCTCATGATTTCACGCCCCTCAAAAAACAAATTTAAAAGCTGATTTTTATTTAACAAGCTACAACATTAGCATCTCTGATGTGTTCCAGAGGCACGGTGAGGAAAATGCTGTGGCTTGTTGCTTTTTTAATAATTGAGACGGAGTGTACATCCTGAGACTGTACGGACCCTCAATGACATATACATGTACTTGTACGGGGGAACAAGTGGTGACAAGGTACATATTACAAGCCCATGAAGTATTCAGCCAGATCTCACTGAAGGAGTCTGTAGTGTTGTTTATGTGTTACACTCTGGCCTTGGTGACATGTCATGCGTCAGGTATTTGAATGAGCTGCCTTTCACCAAGACTACAACTTTGATAAGGTCAATGAACAGCCATAGTCAAGTATAGAAGAGAGATGATTGCTCTGATGAGGTTCTCAGCATTCGGCACACAGTGTTTCCTCTGTAATTGTTTTGTAGCAGTGGTGGCAGGGGGTCATTTTTGGTGTTCTCCCATCGCTGTTGGTCTTAGTCTGGTTCTAGTTGCGCAGCACTAATTTTGTTTATACTTAGTTATGTGATCATGATGAATGATCAGATAATGACGAATGTTTTGATTATAACATGAAATTTTCCATTTTATCAAGCTGTGGACGTGATGTTCTTACTGTGGTGCTCCACCACTCCTGAATCAATGGAGAGGAAACAGTGGGCAGATAAAGAATGGGTATCAGTTCTATGGTACATTTGAAGCTGTACTTTTCTAATATGTTGTCGACCTCATTTGAACATTTTCAATTTCAAAATATTACAATATTACAGTTGTTTTTAATTAATTTGCAATGCACATGGGTTTTTATTTTGGTAATTTTAATGGTCAGTCAATGTGTTTAAATGAAATATCAGACACAAAAATAACTTCTTAATGGAACATAGAACCATTACAATTAAAAAAAGATAGAGGTTTTTGCATTGTCTGACCAAAAATATGAATCCCATTAACTGTGAGAGGAAGACATTCTATGATATGCAAGCTTAGTCTGCAGATATGCACGTCATTGTGTATTATCCATTGGACTGAATCTTATCCTAATTAGAATGCTGGAAAGTATGAATGGGCCGAGGATAAAGCCCTGTGGCTCGCCATTAAAGCCTAAATCTGAGGTGCTGTTGATGTGGAGAACAAGTTAATTCAGTCTCATAGGTGGAGGTCAAGTTAAGACAATAATAAGCTGGAAGCAGTGGGTCACGCAGCTCTCTAATGAGGAAACTCAGAGCTTAATATATAAACATTATGTATAGTCATTATCAGTGAGTTGGCTCATGCTTCCCAAACAGCTGTAGAGAAGAAAGGGAAGTTAATTTGTGTGCGCGTGTGTAACCTCTGCTTATCTGGACGTGGGCCTTTGTGTAGCCATTTTTTTTTTTTTATCATCCTCCCTTCCCATCATTTTTGTCTGTAACTCTATTTATGAGTAGTTTTTTAGAATGATGTGGGCCGCACACAGTTCATGGAGCTGCTACTGTTTGTTTTGTTTTTTAAACGTCCTTTCCAGTCAGTAAAGATTACACATTTCTGAGAGGCAGCGGATTTCTTTCACTAATTTGTTAGTTGATTTGTTTGAAAAATATGATCCGTCAAAAATTGCAGAATGTGTGAGGTCAGTGATGTGGCCATACTCACCAACCTTCCCAATTTTCCTGGGAGAATCCCATTTTTCATTACCCTCTCCCTCCTGGGGTCACAGTTCTCCTGTTTTTCTCCCAATTTACGGGAAATTTTCAAACCTTTTTCAGCTATTGTTTATTACAAACCTGTTTCTGGCACGGTACAGCGTGTAGTCTACTGTGCTGTTTTGCCTCGTCCTCCTCAGTGAGTGAGAGAGGGACAGAGAAATCGGGAGGGGAAGGACATACTCTGGCAAATTTAAGACGTCCTCGAAAGACTAATTCCTGTTTGTTTCAGTAGCTTTTCAAGCAAATGGGCATGCATTTTGGAAAATCTGATTTTTGGTGATTTTTCACTCACCATTGAGAGGCTAAAAAAACATGGGGCAGTGGCATGCACAGACTCTCTAAGGAGCAGGAGAAAAATGAATGAATGAGTGAATGAAAACGGATGCATTTTAGTTGATGCCAGAGACTCACTCAAGTCCACGCCAAGTATTTAACTTAAAATTTCTGTCTCAGTGTACTTATTATGGGGTTATTTTCAGTCTTTAAAAGTCATCAGAATGCAGGAAACAAAGTATCTGAAACTCCACTTTAGTTTTGAAATCCTCCCTATTTTCAAGAATGTGTGAGGATTTATGGGAAATTTTCAAACCTTTTTAATCTTTTATTTTTTACAACCTGTTTCTGGCACGGTACAGCGTGTAGTCTACTGTGCTGTTTTGCCTCGTCCACCTCAGTGAGTGAGAGAGGGACAGAGAAATGGGGAGGGGAAGGACATACTCTCTATCTGAAACTCCACTTAAGTTTTGAAATCCTCCCTATTTTTGAGGTCTCAAGGTTGGCAAGTACGAATGTGGCTCCCATTTCCTATTGTTTAATTTAAGGCACAGACACAAAATGTTCATAATATAAAAAAAAATTAAAATAATGTCGCTAGTTGACCAAGACCTGAAGGGAAGCCATATTGAAAACACTGGCAAATGGAACAACTTTGAAAAGAGCCTATATTTAAATGAATATTTGCTTTGTCATATACAAAACCTTTTCAGACTATAATAAGCATAATTAAAATGATAATGATGTACTCTGGACTGTGGGGGTCAGCAAATAGTCGAAGACTAGACGAGCTGCAGCTCTCCAAGCTGTGCCCTTTTACTTACTGACCGCTGTTACACTCAAGTGTCTCAGCACCTCCATTTGCATCATCATCAGTATTCATCACCCTGAGAATCTGAATTTTTGTCATTTGCTTGACACCTCTGCTGCTCATGGCATTTCAACTAAATGAATACGGAGAAAAATGGCATGCAAATGGGTTGTGGTTTGTGTGTGTGTATGTGTGTGTTTGTGTAGAGAGAGTGGGTGAAGGTGAGGGAACCACAGGAAGAGAAAAATGCTGGCTAAATAATATGCATGAGGGTGCAAATACAGTTGATTGGTGCAGAGTTGCAAGCGATCTTGTCTGTGGTGCCACAGTGACAACGTGTGGTGGTTTGCGGAAACTACAGGATAAGTTATTTATTCACAAGTGACACTTGACTCAACATTTTTGAGCGTTGTAACCCTTTTCTTTTATAAATGTATAATTGTTACCACCATCAGCTTATCTTAAAATCTTTTGTATAGTCTTGACACTTCAAGCTCCAAAAATAAAACTCACACATCAGTGACCAGCTCTTAAATCCACAGAAATGCTTTGTGCTTGTTTATGGGTAAATTTGTGTGTCTAAGCCAACTACAGTAATCTATATTAAGGGGCAATAGAAATATTTTATTGGTTAAAAGTAAGAGCTAATTAAACACGTCCCTAACACAAGTCAAATCAATTATATTTACAATGTATAGCCCAATATCACAAAGCAAAAATGTACTTCAGAGGGCTTTACAATCTGTACTGCATATGATGCCCGCTAACTGTAGATACTTTGGTTTGGATAAAAAAATCCTGAGAGAAATGGAAGAAACCTGAGGAAGAGCCACAGTGGTGGACTCTCCCAGGACAGACAGACATGAAATAGACAAAGGTGCCTTTTTTGATACAAGGACGTATCATGAAATGAAAAAAAGGGAAAGTTTGTACTTTGCTTTGTGGTCAGTAGGTCATAACCAAAAATTACCAAGGCTCTAAGCCCATTTATTAAAGGATTCTTTATATTTTTACAAAGCAGTGTGCATTGGTATTTTTTGGATATGACTTACTGACCACAAAGCAAATCACAAGTCTAACCTTTCTCTTTTCTTAGATGTCTTAGATGCAGTGCTTCAACTACTATTATTTATTTCCATGTGTTATCATACAGTGTAAAAAGAGAACCTACTTATTCACGATGCACAAATACCTAGAATCCTTTCCTCGATATAAAAGCTGTGCAGTTTGATGTTGAGCTCAAGTCCATCTCACTTTGCCCACGCTCACCCTTTGGTCTGACTCATCCTCTCACCTCTTCATTTGTTAATTCATCCACTGGACACATTCGCTCACATTCATGTTATATCGATTTCTGCAGCCTATTTCGGTCCCTCCATACCCTTTATTGCTCTCTTTGTGTTTACTTAAACACTACATTTTCACTGAAATGATCATCATACAGATGGGAAGATATAAAAGACGAGAAGAAATGAATATAATGAGCCTCGGGGGAAAGCTGTCATGCGGTACTGCACCACATTATACTTGTTTATCAGTCACACAGTGTGAGATGTACATCCAACCCTGGTAGCCTGAGGTAACCCCGCAGCCTGGGCTAGTGCACATTTAATTCCAGTGTGGGGTTTCCACCCTTGTCCACTTGTTGGTCGTTACGCAGGTACTGGTCACAAATGTTCAATATATTTGTCAGTTTCACCACCAGATAATTATAGCGAAGAAGAAGTCCTTTCATGCTCTGGCCCTCGCACGTCACCGGAGACATAATGGGTTGTGCTTTTAATAAAAAAACAGCAGGATGTGGGCATGAGAGAGGAGGTGGGGAGCAATGAAAGGAATCAGTTGGTGATGAATGGCGTTTTTTCAACATGTGCCTCTGAAGTGTTGTTGGTGTGAGTGTGTGTGTATATGTGGGTAAAGGTATTTAGCTGTAACTACAATAACCATAAATAGGAGTGTCGGCTTTCAGCAATGAGAGATGTGCTGTAAAAGCTTGTAGCCTCTCTGGCACCAGAGGGCGCTCTCAGCACGATTTTAAAAATGAAGAAAACAGAAATGGACACTGCCTCCTTTTCAAGCCCCAGATTCAATGTTTACTACTTCACAACTGTTATGTTTATGTTTGCCTCCTCTTCTCACTAATTGAGTATTCTCTGCCCGGAAAGCACTTGTTTAACATTAAATCAAGTCATTATTTCTATATTTTTAGTAGTAACATGATATTTAGAACCACTAATTACCCCTGCCTCTTTTTTATCTCTCTCTCTTTCCCTTCCCTCTCTCTGCCATCATTCATCTCACGCCTTACCCACACGCCTACCAAACCTACCTGACCAGCATATCATACAGATGTGCAAACATACACATACTTTAACCACATATAACCCAACTATTCTAGATAATTTCGATTCCTGGACTCTTAATATATCATCAAATATCATCGCTGATCACAGTCATTGTAATTGTGTATTGTCTATATATTTGTCCTCCGTGTCTACGTTTATGTTTTGTTTTTTTTGTTGTTGTTGTGTTGTTGTTTCCATGGAGTTACACAAAATTATATAATTTTGGTTTGAAAGGCCCCGTTTTGAGTGCTGTTATGCTATTTTGCCACCCTGTTTCACGTCAGTTTCTGATGTCTTGATTCCACAGATCCGAGGCTTTCTCTCGAGGTTCGACAACGTCCTGCCTGCCAGCCTGGCCTTTGACAAATGCACAGCCTGCTCACCCGTTGTAAGTAACACATGTTGCCGCTGAATAGTTAAAAACATGTCACTCCAACTCCAGTTTGCTAAGAAGACAGTGTTTCGATTGAAACATAGAAGTAGATGGACAGGTTCTGATTTAATATCAGATTCTGTTACTAAGTTACAGCGTTGTTTTTAAACACAAATTGCAGACTTAACAGAAATCTGGGGATTCCCATCCCTCCCATGTCTACTTTTTCAAGGCAGTGTGTTGAAATGTTGTTCCTTGAGGAATACTGAAGACACACGCACACACACACACACACACATACACACACACACACACACACACACACACACACACACACACACACACACACACACACACACACAGAAAAGCTGGTAAAACCATCTGGTAGCAATCAGGCAGCAGTTGCTCATTGATGTCAGTGACTGTCGTATGAGTGGAATTAGCTCCCACCACTGCAGTGTGTGTGTGTGTGTGTGTGTGTGTGTGTGCGTGTTTGTGTGTGTGTGTGTGTGTGCGTGTGTGCGTGTGTGTGTGCATGTAAAGACGGGTTGTTGAAGGGTCCACACATATCCCAAATCAGCCTGGTGGGGTGGGAGAGATCGCCTCCATGTCTTTTTACTGCATTGTCATTGGTCCACAGCCAACTGGCCAATCAATGCCCCAGGTGGCCCTGTGGTTAGCAGTGTCCAGCGATGTGATTGGTTGCATTGATGTAAGAGCAGGAGGGGTGAGGTGAGGCAGGGGGGCGACCACAACTTAGAGAGGGAGAAAGTTGGAAAAAAAAAAGTAGAAAAAGCAAGAGGTGGGAGGAGGGGGGGAGGGATAAAGAGAGGAAGTGCAGGGCTGAAGAAAGGGTGTTGTGATGAGTGGAGGGCTGGTTCACTCTCTCTTTCTCCCCTGATCTCAATGCAGTCTTTGTGTCTATAAAGAGGTCATAAAGCCCCAGATCTATCACTTTCATGAGAAGACAGAGCGAGAGAGACACACAGAGGGAGAAACCAAGAGGCTGAAGGGGGGGAGGAGAGGGGGGAGAGGGGGAGCTGGCTAGCTTGTACACTAAAAGTTTAAAGTTTTCTCCACCTACGCTGCTTCTGAAAAAAAAAAACATAGTTCCACCCCATCTAAAGGTGTCATGTTTCTGCCTGTGTGACGGATGAGATTATTCGGTCTACTCGGAGGGTTCACGAGGTTTGATAGGGATTGGGTGAAGCCTGTGTTGTCGGGAACAATGAGCGACATGGGTGAGGAAAGACGATCCTTTGCTGAGGCAGGGATAAAGGTTGTGTAGTGAAATTGGTGAATTATGTTTTGATTCTGTTAATCCCACCCACACACATATTGGCCCTCGCTTGTTTTGCATTCGCATATCTGCCTTTCGCTCTTTTCTACCAGCCCACTCCTGTTTCACCTCTCCCTCTTGTCCTCTCCTCTGTCTCACCTTCTCTCCCTTCCTGTTCTCCCTCCCCCCCACATCCTTCGTCCCTTTGTGTGTCCCCCTGTCCATCTATCAGTCCGCTCACTGTAATGTGTGTGTGTGTGTGTGTGTGTGTCTGTCTTTGTCTTCTGTGTGTGTGTGTTGTGTGAGTGTGTGAGCGAGTGCATGTCTGTCTGTGTGTATTCCTGCCGCAGTCAGCTGTGTGCTGCCAGGTCGCTATGGAAACAAAACAATTCAGCCCCTGTCTGGGCTGGAGCAGTTCCTGTAGAGTTGGGGCTTTTCACTGTGTGTGTGTGTGTGTGTGTGTGTGTGTGTGTGTGTGTGTGTGTGTGTGTGTGTGTGTGTGTGTGTGCGTGTGCGTGCGTGCGTGCGTGTGTGTGCGTGCGTGCGCATTTCCTAACTCTTTCTGGGGCTGCAAGCCAATAAAACTACACGCCAGAGAGTAAATCACAGCTGACGTGGCTTTGTCTTAAACTGTGCCAGACACCTCTTACTACAACTACTTGCACTAACACTACCAAATATGCTACCACTATTAATAGCAAAAACTTTTTTTTTTTTTTTTTACTTTTGTAGTGCAAAGTGTTTAAAATACACTTAACTGCTCACTAACATGGCTCACGATTTCTTCTTTATTAAAGTTTTCCTCCCGTCTGAACCTTTTATAACTGGAGTTGTTTTATTACCTTATATTGAATTGTCCTCATTGTCACACATTGTAAAGAAAAAAAAGCAGGAACCAAGTTTTATGGATGAGAAAACCCTCAGCAAAGATTAAAATCCCGCCAATGATTTGTTATTTTGTTACAGAATACACCACGTTAACTTGGAGCCTAGTATGACGATTATAAATGGTTTAAAAGCCCAGGCAGAATGAAAATGCTTCACTTAAACACCCCAATGAGAATAAACAGGCCTAAACCAAACAACATGGCATTCGTTACAGAGGGGTGGTTTAAACATTTTCATACATTTTCAAAATAAAATTTGTCCCACGTAAATGATACAACCAAGATATTTTTAAGGCTGCATTCTCACATTAATTAAGATTGTGTAGTTATGTACTTTCTCCACTTGGCAAAGATTCTAAGGTGAACTGGTCTACTGCGGAGAGTTTGTCTTTAACACAAACTTGATATAGGTGATGATGGATATCCATCTTGAGCTGATCAAACACAGGCCAGAAGAGATAAAATATCTGATGACTGGACATCACTTTTGCGAATGTCGCACAGCTATTCTGCATGTAAACACCTGACCTCATTAATCCCATCCCATGTAAACGGTTGACCTGAAATCTTCAATCGGAATGATTTCAATTGCGATGAAGAAATGTCGTCCATGTCAACATAGCTGATGAGCAACGCCTACACACTAACTTCATGCCGCAGAAGTTTGATGAAGACAATTGTGCAATCGTACTTGGACCTTCATCAAGTCAGACTGTGGGACCTGATAAAGATCTAAGTGGAGTCAAATCTTTCAGGCTAAACCAAGTGCCAACTGATCATGAGTTATGAATTTTTTGTATCAATTTTGTTTATATTTCCTTCAGGAATCATTCCATCTTTGAAAAGCACAGATTATTCTGTTCTGTATTACTGTATACACGACTGCCTACATACAGCTTGATCACCTGTAATGCTCTTTACATTTATACCGGCAATTATTTTCACACTTGTTTGAATTTCTGCAAACTCATTCAAGAAAATAACCTAGAATGGCACTCAGTAGAGTGCATACCTCCACCAAGGCCCTATAGTCCCCTCTAATTCAATCAAGTCTAATCCAATATCAAACTTGATCTCCCTGAATTTGCACTGTAAATTTTAAACCACCCATAACTGCTTAAAATATAATTAAGCTCACAGGATCTCTATCAAATTGAAGTCACTCGTAGATACCAGCCATCTTAATACGCCTGAATTTCTTTAATAGAGATCCATGTACTCTCCCCTGAGAAATCAATGAAAATGTTCAAAGTGAACAAAACGCCCTATCTTGCAAAGCTAATGGGGACTATTCTGGACCAAGATCCATCCAAGTTTCATGGAAATCTGTTCAGTAATTTTCTGTAATCCTGATGACAAACCAACCAGCAAACGGAAACTGGTGAAAACATAACTTTCTCAGCGGAGGTAATTTTTCGTTTTTACGTATACAGTAGACACGTGTGTGTGTGTGTGTTGTACAGAAACCGCAGTGTATTAACTACACATACTTAACAAGCTTTACTTCCTGTGTGTCGTGTACTGATTCTTGGAAATACCATAATGCCTGAGTGTTTACTTATTGAGTCAGTATGGAATTTGTGCATTTTCAGGGGAAGTCGAAGCCACTGAATCACCAGGAAGTGTTTACTCATAACACTGGTGTCACATCATAGCAAAACCACTGACCGAGAGTCTCGAAGCATTTAATTCATAGCTCTGCATCAGTCCTAAGAAATGTGTTGTATTCTGCTACCAGTAATACTACTACCAATAATACTACTTCTGTTACTGCTGGGACAGTTAGAAGATGAACTTGGAACCTTAATAATTTATGCATTTGAGAAATGCTTAGTTTAATTCTACGTTGCTGTCAGTGCAACGTGTCTACATTATATAGTTTGAATAGCGGTGCGGTGGGCCCTGTGAGCCACCAGGACCACCCAATGCATGTTTGATATGTCAGGACACACACACACACACACACACACACACACACACACACACACACACACACACACACACACACCCAGCTACCCGTTAATATACACAAATGGATATTGGTATGGATCCACAAACAACTTCAAAAACAAGAAATCGTCACTGTCAAATACAGCCTGAACGTAGAGATTTATGTGGCTCTATAAAAAGGATGCTTTCGGATAAGTGCACATGTGTGTGAATACATACTGTATGTGTACAGCACACCATCTAATCCAGATGTTGATGTCTCTGTGTTTATAGCTTGGCTTAATTGGTGCAATCCATCAACAGCATGCAATAACTACTGAATCCCAACATTGTAAAATCTTGTAAAGCTTCAGGTGTCTTCCGTTCTTTGTGTCCACAGATGTTCTTCATTTTTTTTTTTTTTTTTACAGCCTGAAACTTTGGTCACGGTCCTGTATGTCTGCTGTTGATATGGACACAAGAAAATGGTATAAACAGGGCTCCAGACTGACTCTTTACACTGGTTGCCTCAATTTTAATTTAATTTCCCAACACATTATGTATATGTTTTTATACACACATGCAACAAGAAAATTGCAATTACCTCAATTGTTAAATAAAAAATAGAAAAGTGCTGATGTTTAAAGAGCTTAGCAAACTCAAATAAATAAATCAAAGTCAAAAGTTTAAATTTAGTGTTAAGACTACAGTGTTTCCCCCCTTCTTACAGAGATACAGGCTGTATGTATGGCTGTATGTAGTGTGTGTTAGAAAATGTCAGACATGCCCGGGCAGGTGAAAATCCATCGCACGGGATCTCTACAAAGTAGCTAGTCCGACAGTGTGACGTCACTTTGGTCACGCAAACTCTCACGACTCACAGATGCATCTAGCATAAATCAAGCTAAAGTGTGTTTGGTGTGTCTAACTGTGTGTCTGTACGTGTTGCTTGGAGTGACTTCACTGAGGTTATCACGAGATTATCAAAGTTATCATGTTGCTTTCTGTGTCATGAGCAGCTATATTTCAACAAAGTGGGATTTTGCCGTTGGCGTCTCGTGTAACAGATATCACGGATGGAAGTGGAGAATCAAAGAAATAAAAGAGAAGGAAGGAAGGAAAGAAAAGAGAGGTTGAAAAGATGAACGGGGGACATGCCAGTGTGTATTGTGTGCAGTGTGTCTGGCTCAGAGACTAGACGCCAGGTCAGTCTGCGAACACACACACACACACACACACACACACACACACGTACACACATGCGCAGGCATTGATTCAACAGTGTGTTGATGTCTGAGCCAGAGGTAACTTTACACCTGCAGAGGAGGGTCTGTGGGCGTCCATAAAAGGTTCGGCCAAGCCTAGGAAGGTAGTCAAGAGGGCAGAGGGTGTGTGTGTATGTGTGTGTGCCTGTGTATGTGTGTGTGCCTGTGTCTGTGTCTGTGTATGTGAGTGTGTGTGTGTTTTGGAAAGGAGGTGTAGGTATTTGAAGTCTGTACTTGTAGGAGATCAAGGTAAATGTTACAGCGCATTTGCAGAGGTGCTGAGTGATGGTGATGCACAGGTTGTGCCTTTGAATCAGAGCAACAAAGGTGCATTTTTATTTCATACCATTAAAATATTATTATTATCTGCCTCCTCAAAATGGTTTTGATTTAAGTGGACACCCCTTCACAAGTCCTGATGCATTAGCATGACTCATCCCTCCACTAAAAGCATGTAGTGTTTAGTGAAGAAAAACAATCTGGTGTTTAAGCTTTCAGGTTATCAGGAAAACTTCTCAAGGAAATCATTATTGATCACATACAAAGGACCTCCATAAGCACAGCTACTTTTTTCTCTCTCTCTCTGTGTGGGTCCAAAAGAATAACCAGGACTGTACATCGAAATGCTACTTATAAGAAAAACATCTCTAAATAGATGATTAGATAATAAATAAATAATGTTTCAGGTGGAGTGCGAGAGATCAAATTTAAAGAATCTCACAGAAGAGAAGCTGCTGTAGTAACATTTTTTTCTTCATGTTGTTTCTTTGTCCAGGTCCTGGACCACTATGAGAGGGAGGGTTTCAACTTCCTCTCCAAAGTTTTCAATTCTTCCCACTCCTTCCTGGAGGACCTGACAGGACTGACACTGTTGCACCAGGAGACACAGGCCGCAGAGGTAATTTGCACTCATGCACCAACAGGTACAGACACACACACAAAATCGCTGCACTAGCAGACACAGATCAGTGTCAACACATATGTGGATGAAAACATAATGTCACACTGAATGTTTGCACAACACTGTTTGGTTGAGTATTAGACTGGTGTTTGATTTTTCTCTCAGCGCCGGGAGAAAATCGTATTTATGATTATCTAAACTTTATATATTTGATGGTCAGGTTTTTTTAAGTGTTTTGGGGACAGCTGAACCTTGCGCATAGGGAAGGGAATAGGGAAGCCGAGGCATCCAGTGGGGTAGATTGCAGGCACCCAAAGATGTATAGGGCCTGTGCCCACTACCTGCAAACGACAGGAAAGCAGTCTTGTGGGTTGCAAATGAGGTGACCAGAAGGTTGTATGTGCCGTAGCAGCAAACCTACTTGTTAACTGACTGTCAAGCTAAAGAAGCAGGCCTGTGGTTATGGTTTGTTCTTTTGAATCAGCTGACATATATCAAACCGCCTTAACAAAACACCAGTTTTGTGCTCTTGGAAGAAAAAACTGTGTTTTGAGATGTCTTGTCACTCATGTCAGTTTGACAATCTGGGATGCTCTCTTTAATGGCGAAGAGCTACTGACCTTGACTGGGAATATTGTTTTGTGAGAGAAGAAACACTTTGAGCAACTTCTAAACCTGACCGACATGTGCTCGGTGAGGGTGACTGAGGACTCAGGAAAGCCTTGCCCATCATTTTGGCAGAGGACACTAATAAACATAAAAAGCACTGCAGAAGCGAGGCACGAGGGATGGATGAATTTTGCCCTGAGGTGCTGGGGGTTCTGGATATTTTTGAATGTCATGAGTTGTCAGTTCCCATTTTAAAAACGGAGCAGAGAGTGTGCTCCAGTTATTGGAATATCACACTTCTGTGCCTTCCTGGGAAATCTTCATGTTGGAAATGAGGTTGCAGCTGTATGTGGAGCCTCAGATTCAGCAGGAGGGATGCCGTTAAGCTCTTTACTCTTGCAAGGATCCTAAAGGGGTCAGCAAGGTGGTGCCTCGTCTCCGATTCTGGACGGCTGAGGAATTAAGTTTTCACTTTGGTCATGTCAGGATTGCATCTCTGCCTATTGCAAATGACGTAGGATGTAAGGATCCACCTCCAAGTCTCAGACAAATGTATTCAGAAAATGGTGGAACAACCAGAAACCCTGAGCAAGTTGCTTCTTCATTTGTAGTGAAAATATATATAATCTTTCGACTTACCTGCTATTTTATGGGTTTACATTAGCCAACATGTGTCAGCTTTTTGCCGGTATCATGTGTAGTTGTACAGAAGAGGAATATATCAGTGGCCAAAATGACGTATCAGTAGGAAATATGCCAAACAAATACATTCATTAACAGCGTATTAAACAACCTGATATTGTGTGACCTATAAAATGTTGCCAAGACAACTTAACTATAAACTTAAAGCAGCTTTTTTCTCTCACCAATGGACATGAGATTCAAAAGCTGCATACTCCAGCAGCAGCCTCGTGCTTTGGCTCAACAGAGGTTAACATGAGTCCGAAATGTCGAAGGCGAGGCAGACATCCCTGGACCAGTTTTCTTAAAAAACATTAAGCAATGGAGCAACAAGTATTGCACTCAAGAAAGCAGTGTCAGTCGGACATGTCGTCTAGGGAGAAGGACTTGCGGACATTCTTGTTTATCCTGCTGGAACCATGACCTGGATCTGAATGTGGGCAGAAAATGGATGGGTAGATAGAGATTACCATGGTCCCTCAGGACCAGATTAAGTTTTATGACCCTGGGAAACCCGTACATAATTCTTCATACAGTATCAAAAAGCTTTGTCCTCCTCTGGAAACTAGGACCTTGTGTAAGAGTTTAATTAGTAGGATTTCTTGGATGAAATGTTTAATAGCATACACTGTTTAACTTCAAAGGCGGAGATATTTTTGTCCGGTACCATTCTTCTAATTATTCTGTCGACATAGCAGCGCGCAGTTGATGTCTGTGGAACAACGAGCGGCGCAAAGTTCCAACAAACATCCAGAACACTTGGTGGTGGAATATGGGTGGTTTTCCTCAAGACTCTCCTCTGACATGAGACAGAGGGAAGTGGAGGGAGAGACAGAAAATGAGTGGGTGTGGGGTTGGGTCTGGTCCTGCCGGGCTGTGGGAAAATCCCACGTACTTTCTCCCCGACTCCTACTCGCAACACACAGATGGAGGAGGGGAGGAGAGTAGAGGCAAGGGTGCAGGAGGGGTATGAGGGGGAAGGAGTGTAGATAAGAGAAACAGTAGAGGGAGAAAAGACAAGGAGAAAATAATGGAGGAAGAAAAGCAGAATCTGGCGAAGAAAGATCATAATTCCCCTTCTCTTCTCTTAAACCTCCTTCCTTTTTCTCTCCCTTGCTCTTCACCTCATTCCCTATCATTCTCTATCTCTTCCATCCCTCTCTATTCACCCCCCTCTCCGTGATGAAGTGTGTTGAAGCGTCTGGCGTTGGTCCCTCTCTCTTCAATCAGAAGATGGAGAGATTGTTTTGATTGCTCAGCCCACTAGCGCCAGAAGTCTTAGCGCCTGTTTCCTGTACACAGATTAGCTATTCTGAAAACTACTGCACTTGGAGGACGTCCCTTTAAGCCTTTTTTTTTTCTTTCCAATTCCAGGAAGGGACAGAAGTTCTCGTCCCGCTTGTGAAAGCATGTTATTACTTATTTCATGCGGGAACCCACTAGAAACAAGCCTGAGGCTCATTTCACGTCTATATTCCATATTTAAAGAAGTACTGGCCTGAAATAATGATAACTCTTAATGTAAAAATTAGGGGTTCAAAGGGTTCTTAAAAGAAGTTTAGAAGTCAGACTCACTGTAGGTTTGTGATTGTTAAACTTATGTGAATTGATGATATATTACATCATGTGTAGGCATGGATTTCAATGGGCTTAAATGACTTTATTTGCATAAAA
This sequence comes from Pagrus pagrus, assembly GCF_965226575.1. Lineage (NCBI taxonomy): Eukaryota > Metazoa > Chordata > Actinopteri > Spariformes > Sparidae > Pagrus > Pagrus pagrus. The sequence continues at coordinate 13,816,053 of NC_140187.1, forward strand.
GAATATTCTTTCATTGTTGCCGTTTCCCCTAAAGCATGGTACTGAATTCATTACAGGCCGTGTGTATCTGTGTGTGCTTTTGTTCGTTCAAGCGTGTGTAACCATTCTAAACTGTAATCTACGTCACCGGGTCGCAGTACTATGTACTTATGGCCTATTTTGGGCGAGTTTGTAACCTGAGAACTGCTTTTTACGCGGTCACCACAGGGTTTTGGAGGAGTTCAAGTTCGGTAAAAGTTTAGACTCACTGAGAGCTGTGTGAGCGCGTGTCCGTGTCCGCGCGTGTGTGTCTGTGTGTGAGCATGCAAAAGCGTGAATGGCTTCTTTGTGAGATCAGTCCTGTTGGGATTTCATACTCTGGTAGGAGCATGGCAGGGTGGAAAATGTACTACAAATCTGACGTCTGGATAAGTAGTTACATGTTTTTGAAACTTTGTTGAACATTTGTTTTTGTATACAGCATACTATATGTTAAGCCTCATGAGATCATTCATGTTTGTGGTGAGGAAAATCCAACGCGGCAAACCATTTTTAATATATTTATGACATGATTTGTACTTGTACTTGGGTTTTTTCCAGCATTTACTGTACAGTTCGGTATGGCCAGTTTCACCCTTGTAACTGTTCCCTCCACTGTCACTCCCCAGAGTTTAAGGCCTCAGTATACTTCAATGAACTGCTTGTCAGATCTTCAAACAGCGTCTGTACTGTAAGTCTCTTTGCTGGTGGCAAAATCTCTGTGACAAATATTATAAAAGACTCTTAAATGATTTGTAACAGTTTTGGAAAGAACAAACTATGACATTGTGCCGATAGAGGCATCACATCGGAAACTGAGGTTTAACGCTAAGGGCCCAGATACAACAAACCTACATCTAAGAACTAGCGGTGACGAAGGCACACTGATGTGTTGCCTCACATCACCTGTGTCTCGGCTTGCATGTTCTGCACCTGCGTGAGAGGAAATAACCGATTCAACATGCTCATTTGTTCAAAAAGCTGCCAACTAGTGCCAGCGGCGCAGGACGGCCCCACGTTGGCCTAATCGTCACTGCTTTCAATTTGGGGGACCTTTTGGACAAACCCACATCACGTCCACTTCACGCAGCAATTGGCCAGGGAGAAAATTTGAGGGAGTAGGAAGGGTTTAAACTTCTCTCTTAAAGGCACACTACGCAAGATTTGTTGGTTTTGCCATTTTGTAAACACACCATTCAAAGATGCAATAAGTGATTCTGGAGAAAGATTGATTGTAGAAAACAACTTTTTTTTTTAGGAAAATCCTGTGTAGCATACCTTTAAGCTCTCTTTTTTCCATTCATTGTCACTTTTCATGTGCTCAGCTAAGTATAACACTATGAATGCCTTTGACTAGAGGCAGTCTGGAAGTGGATAATTCATTTCATCATGACCAAAGACACACAGTGCTTAAAGAGCGATCAGGGATTTGAGTGTTAAGCAGCCAGACTCCATTTGGAACAGATGGATAAACATATTTTCTAGATATAAACATGTCAGTTTTTGAAATAAAACACTGGTGCTGACTCCGTATCTTGGTTAAACAGTAAAACTTTCAAAAAATTGAGCATCCATAATAGAAATACCTGTAAATGGCATGCATTGGACGGTCCATTCAGATCAACTGTGTGGTCACATTAGAGGTGTCGCCTGAACTGAACTGAGCCCTTTTACCCAGCATTTAAAAACATGTTAAATCAAGTAACTGTGTCTTAGTGGAGATCTGGGTTAGCATGTCAGAACACTGTTTTGTGTTAGCTGATTAACCTTCCTGAATGTAGCGTCATTGTGAAGGCCTGGGTCAGACAAATCAACACACACACACACACACACTCAGAGCATGAAAGGAAATGAGTGTCTGTACAGGACACTGTACCTCTCCTCTTACGCTGTCTTTAGCTCAGCAGATTTAAAAGTTATATTAAATACTGTATACATCCATATAGGCACATACAGTACAGGGATCAGGATAATCCATATTATGTAAGAGGACAAGGGAGATGGATTTTCTCCTCACAAAAATTCTGTTAGCACAATTTTAAAGGCCTGTACCAGTATGAAGACCTATATATGATATTAATTTAGTGTCTTTGCTTCAGCACAAATGTTATGCACTAGTGTACTGGGTCTCAACATGGGGTTCAGGACCCTCGAGGGGGTCAACAAATGTTGTAGAGAAAATAATTTAAAAAATTATTAACATATTTTAAACTGAGGTAGTTTTTCCATTCCATTGCCTGTACCAGTGATATAGTTTTGCCTTAAGTGATTTTTGGTGAAAACACACTATTTTAAGCCTAGAATTGGTTCCGTTTACTAATGGAAGTGTTCTTATTACATGGTTTGTGCAAGGACTGTCGGAAAATTGAAAATCCAATGATAATTCCCAATTTTACAGCTTGAGAAATAGTTTAATTTATTTATCCCAAAGAAAACTTGTTTAGACTCTTTTAAAGTTGTCCACGGGGTTTGGGGGACTTTTGGGCTTCTGGTGGTTAAAATAGATTTTATTGATGTGTTTGTGAGACTCAAAGTGTGTGTGAACATGAGATTTGATTGGACATGCACACAAAAACCCTCTTTTTTCATTTTGGTACTTTTAGGATGATGCGAGATGTTAAAGATGTGAGCTAAAGGTCCCAGTGCTGGGGGGGTCAGGAACACCAACCTGATTTTCCAGAGGGGTCACTGCTCGAAAAGATTAAGAACTACTGGCATAATGGGTCAGTCCAGCCCTTTAGAAATGTCCATGCTATTAAGTAACTTGGATTAAACAACTTCACACATCTGAGAAATGAAAGTTAAAGATGACGTGTGATTACTGTATTTTTCCAGTGCCACCATACTTACTTTTTCACTTGATATTAACGGAAGCTCGTGATCATTGTTCATTCTTCCTATTCAATATTGCTGTTGTCATATTCAGGAAGCAGTGCCGTTTGCTTGCGTGTATACATGTGTGTCTGTTCCCGCACGCATTAATCTGTCTAACTGTGAATGCCCCATACAGAGGATGTGTGACCCTCTCAGTACAAAGGGTCTTTCTGCAGAGCTCCACTCCCTTCCACCTACTCCAACCAGCGCTGCCAGTAAGTCACAAGATAAGGACGCTGACGGTGAATAATGTGTCACTTGTCACACTTTAGTCGTTGTTTTGGTTTGATCTTGTGACATGATTTTTATGAGTCTCATTTGAATAAGAAAGCCACAGCTACTCCTACAAAGTGATTAACATGAAATTGTTAAATGGGTGTTGAACTCGGCAGAACATTTTATAATTAAGGGTTTTCAAAACAATTTTGTGACAAGAACTCATGTGGAGGAAGAGCCTGCATGTGATGTGATTTTGTCCATAGATTTTGAACAGAACTGGGTGACATAGAGACGGTTTATATTGTGGATTTAGTTATGCAATAATACTGTTGAGGGTGTAACCTGTGTTTGTACAGCATCATCGTCTCACTGTCGTATTTTGAAATGAAATCATTGTGAAACTCCTTAATAATATGCGACCTTCCTGGAAGTTTCCATGTTAAGGACTCCTTGGGGTCTGGGGGCCCCGATTTGTTTTTTAGCTGATACTCCAGATATCCAGGGCAACTTATGATGAGTTCAGTGTCTTGCTCAAGAACAGTTCAACAAGACTCATTCACAGCTGGGTGTATCGAACATATGATTATTAAGTTTCAGGGCAATCTTGAACCTCTTTTTCACTCGACCAAAAACTCCCTAGCACCCACTAACAGGGTAACATTGGCTTTCATGGATATTCACCAACGCCAGCTTCGATTGGCAATGATGGAAACATGAAACCCTGGTTGACACGCTAATTTTGGCCCATTTTCCATTTCGATGCCATGAGGCAAGTTACTGTTAGGATGCTGGTGTGAAAAAAGTTTTCCATCCGTTGCCATTCAGGCAGTGCTCCAACATTGTTCATTCAGAGTTTGAAAGAGAGACTGACGTAGCACATACGCAAAAAGTGATGACTTTTCACTTTTTGATCACTGGTGTCCATGCTGCTTACCACTTTACCGTGTTCTCCAGGGTGTTTGTGATGTCAAACGTGACGCGCCAAAAAAACTAACAAACAGAGGTAAACTTGTCTACTGTCAGTGGGAAATGATTAAATTGCCTATTTTTAGCGAGTTTACTGCCAATTAAAAACCTGCATGTGTGCAGTAATTTTGGTATAAAAATTGCATTACTAGCTAAATTTACCCAAAGTTTGAACGATACCTGACTTCCAACAAGTTTAAAGGAGACCTATGATGCTTTTTTGTGTTCTTCCTTTCCTTTAGTCTGTTATACTGTATATGTTCTTGTGCATGTAAAAAAACGTCTTGAAAGTGAAAAAGGTCAAAGTCCGCACCGACTGAAGCTCCTCTCTCCCACAGAAAACACTGCTCCTGAAACGTCACGTCAGTAGTCCCGCCTTTAATTCCGTGACTTTGTGACATCACACTATGCCACCATGTCATACGTTTGCATAATTTATGCCAAGCTGCTAGTTTGGCATGTACAAATTGATTAAGCACAGCTCTGTTGTTTTAAGCGGTGCTGGGTCAGGCATGTGTGAGCTGACCAATCAGAGCAGACTGGGTATTTTGGAGGGCGGGCCTTAAAGGGACAGGAGCTAAAACAGAGCGTTTCAGACAGAGGGGAGAATACAGAGCTGCAGCACTGGACAGTATGAGAAAACTGATGCGTTTTTTGAGCACTAAACCATGTAAACCTGTTCTAGTAGTAACACAAAATAAAATTATGAACCTGAAAATGAGCATAACATACCTCCTTTCAGACAATCTTTGTCTTGATAAAAATCCTAGGTCTTAACACAGACCACCTTCTGGCCTGATTCCAGTGAACAGAGGCAATGTTCAGTAAATATAGACACCTGTGTTTCTCCACACTTGCGTGTTTGGCTGCTTGATAGCAGTCTGTGCGCCATCAGATGCCACAAATCATCACCCTGAGTCATGCTAATGCCCCGAAGGAGCAGAGGCAACCCAACCACCCACGCTCGGCCCTCCTCTGGCCTGTGCTTCTCTACGTAAAACAGTGTGCTGGCGATAAAGTTGATTTAGTTATGTTGGCTCATCACCCAGCAGCTTGGAAAACGCACAAGCGCAAGCATGTATGCACACACGCACGCACACAAAGTGACACACAGACTCTCTCCTCTCATCAGTCACATGCTCCTTCCCTCCTTTCTCTCTTTCTCACCCCCACATCAACGCACACACTCGAGCGTCAGAGGGCCCCATGTATGTCAGAGCTTTATCCAAACACAGCTACGGTTGCTACATGCTACAATTATTACCAGATGGACTCGGGGAAAACATATTAAGTCTGCTTTTTCATTAGCACACTGCGCACCCTCCTGTGAGCCCGAGAGATGGAGAGAGGGAGAGAGGGAGAGAGGGGGGAGAGGGAGAGAGAGAGAGAGAGAGAGAGAGAGAGAGAGGGAGAGAAACTGGGGCAGAAGAGTGAGAGAGACATTTAAAAAAAAGCGTGATTAATTTAAAATTTTTAATCGAACACAATGGACCTTTGTCAGCCACTGTGGTTGCATCTTTCCATCTCCATTTTCTTCCATTTATTTTAAGATCCAATTAAATCAAAAATGATTTTTGTGTTCTTGTTGCTATGTTTGCAAAACATCCAGTTTTACGTCTGTTTGTATAAAAGTCCCACCCTTTTTCTTCTTTCCAACACTCAGAGGAGTTTAAAGGATTGTTATTCAATAAAATGTGATTACAGAATGAGATTCTGCCTCCACGCCTCACCAAAACTTACAACTTTACCTTTGTCACGAGAACTAGCGACATTCACATGGGTTGGAAATGGTGTAAAAAACAATTAGTCAATTAATCAGTCAATAATTGATTCATCATGTGGGCTAATTGTGAAGACAAAATGCCTGATGTTCACTGGTTACAGCCAAAAGGATAATGTGATTTTATGTTTTTCCCCATTTTTTAAATTTTATTTTGTAAATTAAACTAATGCATGGATAAAGCAAGGACAATCTATATAGAAAATCATCGCTAGCTGCAGATCAAATTGGAAATATGATTTTGGCAACAGTTTTTCTCACTGCTACAGGGTCAAACAAACAGTATCTTGCAATTACACATGCATGAGATGTTAACAGGCCTCCTTTCTGTCCTCCTCCCTCGCTATTTAATTAGGGTTGATGTCAAAGGCGAGCTATCCTCAGATGCTAAAATCGCTCTGAAGTCTTTGTGCCTCTCAGCATGTTCTGACCCGACATCTCGTTTCAAGCAGAAATATGTAAATGACTAAAAGGATTTACAAAATCAACACCATTTCTTGGGAACTTTAATTGATTTATGTTAATATAGTAAGGATATACATAGTGAGAAGCAAAGTTTTATATGGAGGTAAGCACACATTGACCGGCAGCTTTAATTTAAAAACATCCCAAAAGAAGTTATTTCAGTTAGTGTAGAGTTTGTAAGCAGTTGTTCCCGACAAATTCATTCAGCTATTAGCTACTGGAAACTTTATTCTTCATAACTTGAATTGTAGGGTTCGGGTTGGGTTAGCATTTCCAAGTGGAATTAGTTACCGTCGCTGCTGCAAAAACAGCTGAATGGCTTTCCTTCTTCCTCGGTGTAGCATCTACAACAACTCAGGACATAAAGTGAGTTTATTCATTTATTTAGTCTATAATAGAGGTGTGAAAGCAGATGGAAATGGTGCCAGCTTGACTGGACCGCCAGCCAGCCTTCTTTTTTCTCAGGAGATTTTGGTAGCAGACAAAATTGCATCGTGAAAGAGGACAGAAAACCAGTCAAGTTTTATTGTGGGCCAAAAACAAACATGTCTCAGCACTAAGCCTTCATCAGCACCAAAACTGTTTTAACTCTGGAGTAGTGTGGGCTGCTATTTTTTCATAGTCATTATTTTATAGCCATTACTTTGTGTCATCAACATTCACTTCATGATGATGAGTTAAAGCAAGAAAAAGGTCTATTGCTCGTTTAACTAGTGATCATTTGGAACGACGTATTTGAAAGTACATTTGAATACAACCTCAGTTTTCATAATTGGTACCAAATCAACCTACCATTTTAGAAAACCACACACCAGAAATATAAATAAAGTACGTAATATAATTTGCCTGTTTCTTCACAAATTTATGTGAGTATCATGTGTCACTGGCACTAAACACACTGTATATATGCCCTGTAGGTATGCTAGCTATGTCTGCTAGCTATCTAATGTACTGCTAATTATAAATGTGTGCTCTACTGCCAGGATGTATGTCAGCTATGTCCAGACACATCGCACCTCCTCTCCTTCCTTTCTGTACATAGCTACCTCTTCCTCTGTGTAGCTGTCTCTCCCACACACAAACATGCACACACACATTCAACACTATACATAGTTGGTCCAAATCTCCCCGGTTCTTTACAGGCTAAATTCAGAAGCTTTGTGTCAGTCAGTGGCTTGACTTATAACCTCCCTTGCTAACCTTCCTCACCCTCTCCTGAGTGTTAGAAGGTTTTTTCTCTGTTGTGGATGTTTGTATGTTTGGTAGTATAGATTCCAGGGTATCTGTATGTGTTAACAGTTCTTAACCTGCCAACTGTCCTGACTGATTTTAACTAACCTGTCATGGTGTCCGCCCAGGTTACAAATTAATTCCCCATGACTCGTTACCGACAAATATTCTTTGAAGGTTTGGGGTTTAGAGTGCATTTCGTCATTAGCTATTTGTGTTAATAGCTGCAGTCCAGTGTCTGAGTCATGTCTGAGTCAGTAGCTTCCAGAGTCTACATTCAAACAGCATATTTAGAAAGTCCTGGTGAGCGCTGACGACGCATACGAACAAAAATGAAAATCAGAAGGTAAAATGAGTTCGACAAATATGGCAAACAAGATTGGGTCAGCTCTCAAATGCGGCCAGTTACTAAATAAAATGACATGGCAATTTTTGCAAATAGTAGTATAATCCATTGGATTGCAAAAAAAATGGAATGAGGTTTCACAATAAATGCCTTTGAGGTCACCTGTAATGGCTTTTTTTATTACTTCAAAATCAAACAATGAAAATATTGCACCGCTTATAAAGAAAATAGATGCAGACACAAACATTAGAGGATATGTTATGATATAACATATCCTATATAATCTTTGCTAAAAATGTGGTTTATTGTTTTGTCTAGGCCACATAGACAATTTATTATTGTAGTTAAACATCGCTAGTAGCATAGATTTTGAAATCACTAAACAGAGACACATATTTAATATCCAGCTGTCTTTCAGTTAAAGTTTGGAAGAAGCCTATTTTACTTGATTTGTTCACCATACTGGGAAAATCCTGCTGAGTCTATATTGGCCCTGGGCAACAGAGGGGGGGAAATAATCTGTTAAATAGCACACATTCTGTGTCAGGGCAGATACTCATTTAGGACTTCGGTCAGGTGGGCCGGCTATGTCATCATTCCTTTAATCCCTCCCTCCCCCCTCCCTGTTTCTGTAGCTGAGGTAATATGAGTCTCAGAGCCAGTATAGGCGCTCAGTGTTCCCCTTATTACAGGGTGCTATCTTCAGCAAAATACCAGTCAAATATAAATACCCAGAATACATACAGCACATATAAAAATATCATATAATGATATTTAAATATTCAGTCAGTGATGTATCCTGTTCTTTTGTCTTGTTTTATCATTAGAGGGAAAAAAAAATTTTTTTACATCTGCTTCTCCAGAGATTTTAAACCTACTAGGTTACCTGTAGGCTAACTTTAGTCAGAGGCTATTTTATTTAAGTTTTTATTTAGACTTTTCCAACAGGGATTAAATTGATGAAGAGGGTAAAGTGAAGAATAGCAGGTGATAAGATCTGAATCTCTCTGGTGAGCACATTACTTCAATACGAAGTGATTCTACTTTGGTGGGCTGTATATTATTAATACACTTGTGCACGGGGCTTGAGCCTGTGACGAGGTGTACTGTAGTCGGGGGGGGCAAAGGGGACACATTGGCACCCAGGACAGCTGTCTCACGTCTTGAGCCCCATGAGGCTTCATTCAGAATTACCAATCATCAATCATAGGGGAGTTATTTTCATAGGTCATTAAGCCAACTTTTCCCTCACTACATGGGAAACTCACTGCTCCTATACATGGCCTCTCCTCCCCGGCGCCACTCAGTCCAGAGTGATGCCTTCTTCTGGCCTGGCAGCTGGCTGAATACATGGACAGACAGTCAGACAGACAGATGTCTGGGTTGCAACAGACTGAGTAGTAGTCTAGTCGTCCCTCTTTAGCTCCTACTCTTCTTCCTCTTCAGTAGCTTTTAACTACTATTTCTGTGTCTGTGTCAGCATTACACTTTTAGAAATGACTTTCAGCTCCTAATGCTCCACTCACACATCAAGGGGGATCGTTTCACTACGGAGGTGTATCATGTACAGAAGAAAAATAAAAGCAGCTAGCCATGACTTACGCATGTGTAGAAAGTAGCCATTGGATCATGTACAATGGCAAAACAATGAAGCAGCCAGTAGCAATTCCTCCCTCCCTCTGGTTGTACAGCAGGACCACCAGGGCACCCAGGGGGGCGTGAGGACGACAGCCAATAACAGGCACTCAACCGCTGGTCCCATCGATCTCCCTCCCTCTTGTTGTCGAGCGGACCACCAGAACCATGAAAATTGTTTTTACCGTGACGTCGTAAAATTCAGTATATCACTACATCCTTATTGTCTACCAATTTTCTTATTCATAGCATGGAATTTAAATTAATTTCCTATTTTTGAAAAGGGATCAAGATGGCATCCTTTTTTATAGTTATTTCTTGCCAGTCAACCTAGTTCTCACAACTTGGTGGGACTTCAGCCAAAACAGACTTGTGTTTTTTTTTAAAAATCAAAGGGCTCAGTTGATGAGGGCAAGCTGGTTCAGATACAGGTGTGCAGTGTGATCCAGGAAGCCCTGGTTATCAGATGCCAAAACAATGGCCAACTTTTTCTGCGGAAGTTTGGCTGGGACATCACGACTTTTCCAGATAAACTGCACCCATATCTCCCAAATTTATCCAGTCCTCTGGTAAAACATGATTGCCCACACTTTCTCCTTTTCCGACTTTGTAGCCAAAAACCGAACATGTCTCTGCCATTTTTGGAAAGTAGGAAAACTCAGAATGCAAAATGAAGATAATTGGCTACACCTGCCAAACCTGACTTCTCCTGGATACAGCTAGTTGCCCGGCAGCGTTATGTTAATGAGATGGAATGCCCGATCCTGCAAGTAGTGTCCTTGATAAACTGCGGCTCCAGAGAAAAATGCTCAGCCATGGCGTTGACTGGTTATTTTGCTCATGATATGCCTTGTACAATGTAAAAGACAGCATTTGGTCAGGTAAACAAGGTTAAAAACTTACAACTCTAGAAAGTTATCATAGAATTACTTTATCCTCTTTCTCAATGACTTCTAGGTAGATGGTAGAAATACTGTGTTCAGGTTCTACCTGGAATGCATTTAACTGTCCAATGTGAGGCCATGTCAGATGATGTCCCATGGCAACAAAAGTTGTGCCAGTTTCAACGAGTCCTCTTCAAACGGCTGCGTGAAGACACAGAGGCTTCATTGAAATAAATGAAGCAGTGATTTTTTCATGCATGACTGTTTTACTAAATGACTTTAATGTTTGAACGCCAATCATGTTGTGTATCAAGGACATGACGAGTCCCATTTGAATGTAGGATAACATACGATATCTTCTGTGCTAGGTATTCAACACCGCATTTACACATGGAGGTTTCAGTTTAATAAGATTTTAAACAAACTGAAAGTTTTAATTTATGAATGGGTGGAATTATCATAATAGAAGTTTAAAGATATTTTGAAGATGCTGAATGCTGAATTTGAAGGATATTAACCTGATTGACTTTGTCTTTGAGCTCAAGTCTATGCTGTTGGGGAGTTTCCAAACCATTTCATCGAAATCCCAGGAAGTGAATGTTATCTTTATGTTTAAGCACACATTGTTTCCTGTTAATGCTCTATTGTTTCATACTCTCTGACTAACACACAGTTGATTTAAGACTGTCAGATGACCCCAGAGCATGTGATAAGTAATGTAGTAAGTTAATTATTTAAAAAAGTCCTGCTTTCCTGTTTGTGAATGTGCATACACACGACTTCCTTTGCACACAAATTTAAATCGGATTTACGTTTACATAAACATAACCCACTACTGAACTACATGTGCATAAACAAAGTATTTTCATGGATCCCATCTGAGTGCAGGACTGTTTATTCTTCTGTTCCTGGTTTGGATAATCTTTGATACAGAAAAACGCTGCAGCTGCATCAAAGAAAAGATAAGAGCCGGTCCTCTGTGCGTGTGCATGTGTGCGTGTGTATGTGTGTGTGTGTGTGCGTGCGTGCTTGTGTGCTTGTGTGCTTGTGTGTCTGTGTGTCTGTGTGTCTGTGTGTGTGTGTGTGTGTGTGTGTGTGTGTGTGCATATCAGTGCCTGCATGTGCGTGTCTGTATCTTATATAGCCTGATTCTTGCCTGCCTGGCTGGTCACAGGTAATCTGCCCCGGAGCTCTGGCCTGAAAAAGAAACACACACACACACACACACACACACACACATACACACACACACACACAATATGCCAGTTCTTATCTTTTCCCCCTGATGCTGTTCTGTTCAGCACATGGAAGACAGTGATAGCATCAAGCCTGTGGTTCAGATAATTACTCTCTCCCACACAAGCAGAAATAATACATGTACAGATCTGTGTGTGTGTGTGTGTGTGTGTGTGTGTGTGTGTGTGTGTGTGTGTGTGTGCGCATGTGTATGTTTCCATTTGTGTTTATATACCACTCGTGTGTGTTTGTTCAACCTCCTACTACCACTTGCTCACGTACACACATGTCTGTGACGGCATCGTTTCCTCGGAGGTGTTTTTCATTTGAAAACATAATCACTTTAATGACATACTTCAGTCCACCTACAAAACAGACACTGAAGGTCTTCCTGTGTGCAATGTGTGAATATACACCAATCAGCCACAACATGAAAACCAAAGACAGCTGAAGTGAATAATAATAATGATAATGTTATTTTGACACGTACCAACCACCCAACATCAGGAAAACAACAACCACACTGGTCGACCATGAAAGGAGTTTGTTGTTGGGCAGCGACCTCTAGCGACTGTAGTAATCATTATGGCTGCAAAGAAGGAAGTGAGGAGAAGTAGGATAAAAGGCGAAACAGGCCATGTATGGAGGAGGTTGGGGATGGATGGTAGGCTTGGGCCAATATTAGACATTATTGAATATCGCAGTCCTGAATATTTTCAGTTCTTTTCAATATTTTTCACAATATCGAATATTACAAACGTCTTCTACGGCTGTCACTGCAACAGTCATGTTGTTCTGGGAACAGTTTTTGGAGTCACTGGCTATCAACCTACTCAGACCTCGGGGCTGATATTCAGCAGTTTTCTTGTTTTTTGTGTCTGGTTGCCGATAAAATAAATTAACTTAAAAATGCGCTACTTCGACTCTGACGCAGCCGTCTCACTCCGTCTGTAGTCACCTCTCTGTTGTCTGCCTCAGTGTCCCGCCCACAACACTTTCTGATTGGCTGAACCATATCAGTCGATTCCTACCCCTCCTGTGTCCGTGCCTCAACAGGTCAGAGCTGTTTTGGCAGCACAAGGGGGGACCAAAACAATATTCTTCTGGCGGATATAATGCCATGTCTGATATATTGTGACACTCATTACTCACTAGCATAGGAAAATGTAACAACACCAATGTCTTTATTTACTATTCAGGAACATCTGTTTGCAGCCTCCAGTGTGCAGCCTCCAGTGTGGCCACAATGAAGTGGAAAAAACATATTGTGCCATCAGCTCTTGGACAAGTGTTGACTGTAATAGCGTTGCATGGTTTGATCAACTGATTTTCCAAAAATGATCTTTCCCTATTACTGTCTCTGAAGAAGAAGAAGAAGAAAAATAAGAAGTTTTCGTCAGTGATTGTTTCAGAGAGAAAAGAAGTCTTTGTAATGAAAGACTGTGACTGTCTGGTGCTCTTAGCATCAGATCAAAAGATCCTCAACTGTGGTTTACTAGGCACTTTGCCTTCTTTTCTCTCTCTCTCTCGCTGTATGTGTGTGTTGTGTGTGTGTGTGTGTGTGTGTGTGTGTGTGTGTGTGTGTGTGTGTGTGTGTGTATGTCAGGGCTTGTAGCTTCATAAAGATTTGGTAGTTGAAATGTTATTCGCTCTAAGTCACTTTGAGTGCTGAGACCTTACAAAACAACAGAAATAAGGGGGAAAAAAATGTTTTGATTTCATAATTTTTTGATTCCCCTGATAGGGTGTGTGTGTGTGTGTGTGTGTGTCAAGCAAGCACACATGCTGTGCGCAAGTTTGTGCACGTGCCCATGGGGCCCTACTTGTGTTTGATTGCTCCTCTGACCACACGTCAGTTGGCTTTGACTCACAGTTCTAATTAAACCTAGGGCAGGTCTGAACTGGCAAAGCACACACACACACACACACACACACACACACACACACACACACACCGCCTCTGAAGTTGATCTGTTATTGCCATTTGGGTAGTTGCACGCTCAAAACGGTTCATTAGGTAGAGTTTATCCTGGTTGCACACACACATGCACACGCTAATGCCTCTTCAAGGGCAACAGCAACGTAACTAAATGGAGGCTTCGAGCTGTAAGGACTGTAATGTTCTTATTTACCTCATGTATGATGGCAATAAATAATGAGAGTTATTGAAAACTGCTCGTCTACACTATGTGTTGTTAATTTTGTACATTTTTACACATTTTTTTAACAAGAATGAGAGACTGGTGGCGTTATGAAACACTAGTATGACTCAGAATGAGTTGATAACCTTTTCTAGCATACAGGAAATGTGTCAGAGGGAAACGGGGACCGGGGGGAGATACAGAGGGAGGGAGGAAGAGGGAAGGGAAGAGGGAGATGGGGACTGACAGATTAAGTGAGAGAAAACAACAGAAAAGCAGAGCAAAGCAGATGGATCCAGAGAAAATCCAAACTTTTAAGAGAAAAGAGTATACAAGAGGGAAAACGTGTAAGAGTAAGGGATTCACTTTAAGAAAATCAGAGAATGTTTCAGAGTTGAAAAGCAATCCCGAGAATGTGAGAGCAGAAATAAAAGCAAAAAATTTCAGAGAAGCTTGAGGACATTTAGGGAGAGCTGTCCTGAAAACGAGGGCGAGCAGTCAGCCGGTGTCTCAGGAGAAACAACAGGACCCAGCTGTTGCTCCACAGGCCACCACACCCAGCCGAGAGAGACTCCATGTGTTGTTGTAGCTGGCCTTTATGACTCTGGGAGAAAAGAGGGAGAAAGCGGAGGTGGTGGCGGCGGCTGCGATAGAGTTTGACCGACATAGAGTGAAGGAAAGAAAAATAGGGAAGAGGAGCGCGCGGCCGCCCCTCGTTAGGAAATGGGACGAGCAGGGAAAAAGGCGGTTGCTGCATCACTTCCTAGTTTGTCGGTTCTCTGTTATGAGGTTTGGTTCCAAGGTTTGCTATCTGGGCCGGTGCTTTGTTTGATTACCCCGAGACTCAAGAGTTTATAAAAACACAGCCAGGGGACGTGACCTCAGCTGGGACCTACACACTAACTCTGTTCCCACCAAAGCTCCTCTAAACCACCTCTTTTCTCTCTTAACCAGCGGCAGACCACTTTCACTCCCAGACATATCATCCCTCACTTGGCCTCTGTTGTCCCTTCTCTACACCTATCTTCAGCCTTTTGCCCCTCTCCGGCTTCACCTATCACTCTTCGCTCAATCCCCCTTTCCCTTATCTCACTCTCTACTCTGTCCTTAAATGTGTCAATGTAGTTTATTTCTGTTTTCCCCAAAACACCAAATGTGACAAATGTGTATTAATCCGCAGCTAAAAATAATCCCCAAATAATGTACAGCTTTTGTCGAATTTACTAATAACTACAGTGCCCAGCTGTTTAAAGCCAACCTGTTCTTAAAGATTTAGTCTTCAGTAGGAACCAATGGGCCTATTGAGTATGAAATTGAGGGAATGAAACATCTATTGTTGATTTTGGTTTTCTCATGGAATTTGTTTAAATCCTTAATCCTTATCGTTTAGATTTGCAAACATTTACATTTTAGATCTAGTGTTGTATCTGACCCAGAGGACATATGCTGCTGAGAGGGCAGGTTAGGTTAGTAGGTGCCTCTCCTCTTCCTCTCTCCACCCATCTCCTCTTCCTCTTCCTGTCTCAAGTCTCAGTGAATAGAACATGTAGTCATGCACACACACAGACGTATCAAGCCTGTTCCCCCCTGAGAGCTGTAGGCCTGGAACAATGAGGACACAGGAGAGAGCACAGGGGATCGCTGCAGGAAATGGAAGAGCACAAAGTGATCATTTAAAACACGGTGGGGGGAAAAATCCTACCTTAATCTGTGTGCTCTCAGTCCAGACATACTGTTCTGTGTTACGAGGGAGCGTTCGATGTGGAAACAGTTTAGATTTGGCTCACTTAGCTTTCCTTTAGCATAAGGAATAGCTAGTGTGGTACCATGTGGCAGGCTGCTGTATAATATGACTTATTATGATGTGTTATGATGAGTTATTGAGTCCTTGAGTTGTTGAACTTGGATTACAGTATTTTTTGGCAGGAAAAGTAACATAAAGTGCAATGTTAGGCTCTACAGGATCAGCAGTTTTGACTGGAGAGACAACAGAGAGGCTGCGCATCAGGCGAGTACACACATAAGGTTACTGAACCAATCATAGAGTAGATGTGTGGTGTCTGTCTGGGAAAATGAATGAGTGTTTCCAAAAAATTTGAACTGTTGGTTAATCATTTCTGTTTTTGTTCATGAACACACAAGCATTAGTGTAATGTTCTCATGGGATCTCAGTTGCTGCTGAGATCTGAATCGCAAGATCGTTTTGATCAAAACCAAAATTTAAATGTCCTAAAAAAGAAGAAAAAAGTGAATAAACAAGGCTATGCAAAACATAGTTTCATTAAAAGTTGGCAGTATAGGCTGCATTACACATCCATGTGATAAACGGAGAGAGAAAGGTTGCGGAGGCAAAGCCATTTCTTTGCCAACTCAGATAAAGCAAGAAGAAGAAGAAGAAGAACACGGAGAGGAAGAGAAGAAGAAGAAGAAGAGCACGAAGAAGATGGAGAGCACAAAGAGGAAGAGGAAGAAGAAGAGTCCTTCAAAATGTCCCCCTCTCTGACTGTCAGGTTGTGACTGTATGTTGGTAGAAAAAGCTGTTGTGTGTGGGACGTCTAGACTTTGTAGGTTCAAACATTGTCAAAGTCTGTTCCCAGTTTTAGACGACGCCCTCTGCGTCCAGATCAGACACACCTACAGCCTCGCATCACACAGTCCAAACACGGTGTATCCACTGAGGCATCTGGAACTACTTTATCAAATGAGTGTTTTTACTGCCAAGCAATATTAGCCAAAGCTCCGCTTATTGTGTGGAACTGTGTATGCTGCCCGGAGACATTACTTTATTAAACAGAAGACATTATAGGCTTTAGAGTACTTCAGTAGTC
Source organism: Pagrus pagrus (assembly GCF_965226575.1). Classification (NCBI taxonomy): domain Eukaryota; kingdom Metazoa; phylum Chordata; class Actinopteri; order Spariformes; family Sparidae; genus Pagrus; species Pagrus pagrus. The sequence continues at coordinate 13,832,675 of NC_140187.1, forward strand.
TGTGTTTCTGCTGTTGGGTTGCTTCAGATAGCCTGAAGTAGTAATGAGCAGAAGATGAAGCCCTGAAGAACATGGCGGCCCTCCTCACACGGGCTCTGACATGTGTCACCTAAAATATTTTACAGATTGGTCACATTAGAGGCAATCTTTGGATTACAGAACGAGGCTTTGTGCACAGCGTGGACTGCAGATCAGACGATGGTGGTTACTGTAAGTTGTGTAGCGAGATGAAATAAACCACAGGTGTTTGTTTTAAACACAGCTGTTGTGGTAGTCATCAAACAGTAGTTTTAAGTAACTTGGGTGGGATTTCCATCAGGGTAAAAAAACAGAAAACATATTTTTTGCTGGAATCAAGTAAGGTTGCATCAGTTTGGTTGTGCTCTACTCCGGACTTCATCACTAATGTGAAGTGTGTGTTTGTTACGGCTGAACACTTTTGCGACATAAATACCTAATGCAACACATAGAAAAAGCCTTCAATATTGTAATTGGATCCCGACATCTTCTTTTATCATTTATACTATTTAGTTTAATTTTATTTCGCTGTACCACACCCCTTACCGCAAGTTTTATACAGCAGTAAACTGCATGTTTTACACATTAGATAAGCAACTGCCTTATTAATCTGCTTATTGGATCGTCTGATGTGTTTATTTCCAAGAGATGAGACACATTTACCCTCGGCGGTAGGGTTGGGCCAATTTAGACATGTTCAAAATGGTTTGATATGACTCTTAACACCTGACTGGACTGGATATACTGAATTTCCTCACTAGCTGTCGCACGTGACTCAGCCGCTCCCAAGAGGAACATAATGAGAGCCCATAAATGACAGCAGCACTTTTCTTATTCTGAAGTTTAACATCAAAATTGAAGAATAGATTACAGAAGCTATGGTTCACGTACCTGAATCTTGCAAGTGAATGAGTTATCCACAACACATTCCTGCAAATGTTTCACAATAAAAGCCTTGTTAAGAAATGCAGGGTTTCTGTCCACCAAACCAGAAACCGTGCCAACTTCACCAAGAGTCACAGACTGGAAGCATTTGAATGTACCACAAAGAATCCTAGTCGAGTGTCTGCACAGGACTAGTCTGAATATTCTCCAAGAAGACAGAATGAGGTCAATCATGCTTTTACAGATTGTTTTTATACTTGTATGAATGCTCTGTGCTGATGTGAGTCATGTGGCCTTTAGACTGATGTGATAGACGGCACTCTCCACCACCATCATCAAATGAGGGAATATCTTACAGAGGAACAGATTTCAGAGATTTGGAAATATTTACTAATTTGCAACAAAGATGTTCTAGCAGCTTGAGTTTGAAGAACATCTTACCAAGAAACTTTTACGTTAAAATATCCTTTAATTGCATTCCCAGGATTTGTGGTATTTGAAGTATTTCTCTCTGGCTGTTTCCCACCTTCACCATGAGGCACTAGTCGGTTTTAGACACAGAAACTCAGGCCACAGCCTCTCTTATTTATCCTGGCTTTGTACGGGATTTGACCTTTTACCTTTTCACCCTGCTTTAAACCGGTGAAACCACCGCGCTGCAGATTCCCGCCACATTGTGCAGGAATGTCCGAGGGGAAGTCAGGAATGTAGTGGGGAATGCAGCGTGCTGCAGCAGCAGGGTTACGTTGGGCTGCATGAGGTCATTTTCTCTGCTGAAAGTGGGTATGCACATGCTCTCACCAGCATCTGTGTCTGTATACATTTGCTGCATGTGGTTGTATTTGTGTGCGTGTGACCATTTAAGTGTGTTACTAGAAGAGGAGACTCAGACAAAATAGGTTTTAACTCTCTTAATCCCAGTCGATCTTTTTTACGGGTGCATGACACACTGTCTTCCCAGACCGAGATTAAGTCTGAATATTTATTTAACCATTGACGTTTGTAGTAATGTTTTCCAAGAAATTGTGCAAGAGCAACAGTAGATCAGAATTGGTAGACTACTGAGAAAAGTTTTTAAATAAACTTGTTGTCGATCTGTTGTATGACCTATAAAGACAAGAAGACTGTTTCGTCAGTTTACTCTCTGTTTACTAAAGCTGTTAAAAGACTTTGATGGATTTTAGGGATCAGTAAAGCTGGCAACACTCGGGAGCATGGAGGATGCAAAGACATTTTATTTGGAGGCCAAGCACAGCTAGTGTTTGCACATGTACTGTGATAGAAATGGACCACTGAGATATGCTGGTTGGGGAGTCACATACAGTAACTGGGCAGGCCTCCCAGATTACTTCAGATAACATGCAGCACTTCCATACTGGTGACAGGGGCTGCTTCAGCTGGACAGGGTGTCACAGGATGGGTCTTATCTCAGGCATCTCCCTGCTGCCTGGCACAGTTATTCTTAGTAATTAACAGAACACAATAAAATAAATGTATGTTTGTTTTTAAATGTAATAGCTGCTGTCAAGTACAGTCAAACAAGATTTAGAGCATACAGTCATGCTAGCAACTCTTAGTGGTTGTACTTAAAGGTCCAAATTGTGAGAAGTTGATTTTTGAGACTCATTAACAACTACTGATGCTTTGGGTTGGTGGCCAGCCCGACCTGCCAGTCCAGAGTTTCAGTAGTTGACGAGCTGTGAATGAGACTCAACAATAATCAGCGATGCTTTGAATTAAATGCTAACATCAGCATGCTGATATTCTTGCATGTTGATGTTAATAGCAAACATTTGCTAAATAGCACTCAAAGCAAAGTACAGCAGCTGAGGCTGAATGTTACTCGTTTTTCAGGTATTCAGTATATAATGAACTAGATTAGAAGTCAGGGGATCATTGTTTTATGTACAAATCATCCTCTGGTGACCATGAATGACTTTATTAAATTTTAAGGCAATCCTTCCAAAGGTTTTTGAGATATTTCAATTAAAAAACAACAATGTAAACCTCCTGGTGGCGCAAGAGGAAAAGCCACAGACTCACCAAAGTCATTAAGGAAAATTCATCCAGGAACCATGAACGGCTGTATGAAATGTGGTGCTAATCCAGTGAGTAGATGCTAAGATACAGTTTATAATAAGTGGAAACTTTGACCTGCTGTTGAGTAAAATTTAGAGGATCACAAAAGTCATCAGAATTTATCCTTGAATTAAACTGTAGCACATTAAATATCTGTAGCAAATTCCATCTTATAGTTGTCAAGACATTACACTGTGGACCAACAGAGAAACAGATTAGCATCCCTACAAAAAGAACAGTCAAACATTTGTTATGTAATGCCGACATGACCGTGACCACCATAATCAGACTTCGAGGCTGTGAGCAGACCACGAGAAATCAGTAAATCAGTAAGACAAGAAAAATATGTTCAGTTTAATGTGTGTACCCTTGAAAGTGCTCTCTATAGAATAGCAGTTCTCAGTGGAAGACGCACCAAAAAGGAAAACTGAAATTAAAATGACAGAGGTGATTCTTAATGAATCCAATGTCAAGTGACGGGATGACAGTAATCCCTGTAGCTCACATATAACACATAAAACTGGAGCTCTGCCTTCTTTATCTACCTTATTTCACACTTTTGCATAGTTTGAGTTGAGCCCAAAGTTAAGATTTGAAAGAAGAAAAAAGAAAGGGAAAAAAAAACGGCTAGAAGTTTTTCTTGTCTTCTTTATCCCAGATAAAGGCTCAGCTTTCAGTTAATCCAGATAGAGGTTGTTCCCTCAGGTGATGGGAGACCTTATCACTTCTTTTGTACTTCAAAGTGGTGCCGTTTAACACCTGAATGCTCCACCATACCAGAAACTGAATCCTCAGAAAGGCTACACCCAAAACTACATTATTTATTTACATCAATCACCCCGAAACCACGGTTTATATGTGCGTGCGTTCTCGTCACTAGGTGTGGGTGTATTGTCGGCTGTGTGTGTTTGTGAGTGGACATGTCATCCAGGGTTTCAAAACTATTTTAGCATTGTGAGGTCATCACACACACATAAACACAAACACACCTGCTTTTGTTTTTGTTGTTTAGGTAATTTCCAGTCAGTTCAGAGTGTCTCCATGTTGAGTGAGTTGTGGTTGGCCAGGGCGGAATTAAAAACCAAAAAAGAGATGATGAGAAAAAAGATGATGGAAGCTGTGTAGGGTAAAAGTAAATGGAGAAGAAACTTCTTTTCTCAAAGTCTCAGCAGTAATGTAAAGTGATGCGGGTCTGACGTGTGGAAGGATTTGGTGTTCATCAAACTGTAACAATTAGAACAAATTTCAAAACTAGCATATTTACTTCCACTATAGACTTCCAAACAAGTTCATCTCTTTTTCATTGTGGCTTTGTGGGTCTTCCTCCTCCCTTCTGGATGTAAAACCTGCCCTCAGGGGGCCTTATGAGAGGGGATGAGAGGGGGAGCACCCCCTCATTAACATAAATCATCAAACGCATCCTGGTCAACAGATGTTCAGATCATTTGTTAGAGGAAACAAGAATTTCCATTGCTGACACCCCGTTGTGAAGTTTGAAGTAATTGCCCAGAGCTGATGTTTCTACAGGCTGCCATTCATCAGGTTCAATTTTAAGACATTGATCCATGATCTTTTCAAAGCTGTGGTGGGAAACTACTTGCCGCTGCAGCCTCTCAGAGCCAGCTATGTCTGGAGGACAGGGTCAGGTGCAGAGCCAGACCTTCTGGAGAAATAAACACCCAGAGTCACAGGATTCTGCTCTCATCTGGAGCCGTTTACTGACGTGAGGAGAGCTCAGAGATTTATTTTGTTTTTTTTAACTCAATGTATTAAAAAGTGGATTTATCTTCACTCCCATTTATCAACCTGACTGCAGCAGTGATCCACGGAGGTTACCTCCATTGGCGGGTGTTTATGTACTGTGATGTTGCCTGCCGACTGAGGCTGAAGAGGAAATGTACGTTATTGCATAAATGTAACGTTTCAGAGAGGAGAGGGTAAAAAGAAGAGAGAGAACCAGGGTCTCTGGTGAGTGCTGAATTCAATGAGGGTTGACCTGAATTTAAACAAACCCTGATGTGTGCCATTACTTGCTAGTTCACGGCTCCTGTACAGTAAAGTGATCTGGCTGTTTAGGGCAAATCTATTCAGACAAGGTAATGTTTTATTCCTTGTTAAGTTTAGTCTTGTTCGCTGACTTTGCCAAAATGAAATGATTTTGAGTAAACGTATAGATTTCTCTGGGTCATTGCTGAAAACATTTGGGATGATGAAAGTACACAACTCAACAAAGACATATTATGTCTTTAAGGCTTCAACTGCAACACAAGCCTGTGAGAACTGAAAACACTCTTCTACTTCATCATATTATTGTACAACTGAACTCACAGCTCAGCAGAAGGAGCCAAATTTTACCCTGGCACCGTGGATCTGTCTATCTGAATAAAACCATATCTGAACGACAGAAATCCATCACTTTAACAAACAGATGAAGCCAGCAAAGCCACGTTTCCGTGTCTGAAAAGGAGTTTTTATTGGCAGCTTCTGCATTGGCATTGTGTTTGTAATGACAGGTATCAGTCACAGTCCACACTGCTTCCTAAGCTTTGTAAAAGCTCACATAAACTACCCGAATCACAGTGATGAAACAGAGAGTTAGTCAGCCTGGATTTCTTACTTTTCTTCCTCACTGTTGCATCCAGCAGACATAAACCACGTCACTCTGTGTGGTCCACTAATTGCATATCAGATGGAGCCAGTCTCCATGATGAAAGCTTGACTTTGCGCTTTGTGCTTTGGTGTCGGTTCTAATATGTAAAGCAGATGTGTGTTTAATATCAAAGCCCATCAGTGGTTGTGTAGCGCTGCCTAGTTAAATGGCTTTAGAGGTTGGATTCCCACTGGGGCCACCCACGCTTCGGATGTGTTCCTGTAAGCAGGCTCAGTAGTTTGAACCCGCTCACGTGAAGAAAACAATCCTGAGACATCTGCCTGAAAGTGGTGATATTAAAGAAATCTGAAAAGTTGCTTCTTGATAAACTGTGATTCTAGACAGTACATATACTGTAGTTCTGGTGTTTCCACATGCAGCACTACGAGGCAGCCCTGCAGAGTGGCAAATACTGCTAAAGACCCTCATGCTGATGCTTGTGTTGTATTTGTGTGGGAACAATAATCAGTGGCAGCAGAGAGTTGGCTGTGACTGCAGCGGTCTCGGCTTCCAGCTAAAACCTCCTCTATCTGATCAGATCCCGGCCTTGTTTCAACAACTACTGTAGCCCGAATTATAGATGTCATATCAGCCAGAGCCCAACTGATTACAAATGCAAACACATTCACACAATGATTACATGCAGCTTACTGCAGGACTTTATGAAACATCCAGCAAACCCTCTTTTTTTGACCTGCAGTCGCTCGAGGTCCTGAAGCGATAAGGCTGCTTCAAAGTGAGAGATGTGTCGTCGATTGTGTTCCTGCCAATCCCTTTGAGGTGCTGTCATGGTGTGTTTATGTGTTTGTGTGGGGCTGGGGGTCAACCAAGCAAGCAAGCAAGGGTTGCAACTGACAATTATGTCGTTTCACTGTTGCTCGGTTTGGTGATTGTTTTCTCTAAATGTTTAGTCTTTGAAATAACAAAGAAAATGCCTATCACAGTTTCCCAGAGAAGAGAACACTCCGATCTCAGATGTCGTTAACTTGGGTTGCTGGAGTGTGATTCTCCCAAATTCAGTAAAAAATGTAACGAATCACTAAATTTACTATAAACTCTGATATAGTAGCATCCTTATTTTAAGCATAATCAGTAACTCCACAAAGAATAAAATGCTCACTGGCTCAGATACTACTGTACGCGGTTGTAAGCTAGTTAGCTGGACATGCTAATGTCAACACATGTTCTTGTGGTTTTGGTTTCGGCCACGCTGAATATACATACATATGGATTTATTACGAGCATCACTGACACTAACCGCAGCCCAGTGCACGTCTCTGCTCACATTGCTGAGCTATGATTGGACAATCAATATTCGGGGGAGGGTTTTAGTGAACGTTCAGTTGCTGTCATGGTGTATATTTAATTTTAACAATAGAAAGCGAAAAGAAAGCAGCAAATTTTCTCATTCGGAAAAGTCGGAAAAGGCAAAAACAATAATGGATTTTTTAATTGTGTGTTCTGTAAACTTGAAGAAAGCTCCCTAAGCGTACCAAACTGAGAAGCAATCTGTTTTGTTTTGTAATTTATTTTTGATCTCGGCTCAGCAGAAATCTGCTTATGCGTTGCAGCAACAGAGGTGAATGATTGAGAAACATTGCAAGTACTCAGGCCTGTTTCAAAGAGTGTAGTAAAGTTGTTGGCTTCAGTTTGCTGGAGCTATTCACGTTACATAAGGTCTCTCCCCCCTTCAGATTGCCTCCTTCTTCTCCCCCCTCTCTCTTTCATTTCGCACAAAAGATTTCGCAAAACACACACAGACACACACACACACACGCCATCAGTGCGGCATGGCAGCGGTCCAGAGAGGGGCTCCAGTGTCGCTCCGTTTCAAAGAGCTCTTTGCTCGCTGTCCTTTTGATGCTCGCTCCCCGGCAGCAGTGGAGCAGAAATGCCGAACGTCGAGCTTTGATATGAATTTGTCCCTCGTTCTCCACACTGTCCTGTGACTCTCCAGCTACACTCTGAAAAAGGCCTCCTGAAGTCAGAATAATGAAATCATTGGGACTAGAACACAAAACCGTTGCTCAGGTCAACGTCCTGCAGGACAGGTTAGACGACTTTTTGCTTCCCTTGTTCCCACTCAAGGTGAAGGACAAGCACAAAGACCTCTGGTTACATTCCTCCTACATTACTCCTTCACAAGCAGACAGGGCCGCATCTTTATGGAGTTCTCTGTCCTGATAGGATAAAGTGGACAGGGATGCCAGAAAATGTATTTTCCCTTTTACCGCACAAGTGAAGGGAAGAAAGACATTGGACACTGACCAAATACTCTATAACAGTGATGACTGTTGCAGTATAGGGTTATTTAACACTTGTTTCAATAAGAAAATATCAGTCACGGCAGCTTTAATATGCAACTAGTGGTATCAGCTCATTTTACTTTTAGAAATTTCCTAAAATTATTACTAAAACCACACATTGAACTTAAAAGGAAATTAACTGCGTTTCATCATTTCAAAAACATTCATCCAGAAATAGATTTCACGTGCAGTCATAGCAACATGTGTTACCTAGGATAAAAGCCACATGCAGTGCAGATGCTGGTTCACAGTACAGGGCCTGTTTTCAGCCCAGATGCATCAACGATGAGTTTAGCTGATGATGCTTCTGTTGCCTTTTCCGCGAAAGCTGTTTTGCCTTAATGCAACATGCCATGCTGATGTAATGAATTGATTGTTTCACATGAACCTGCCAAGTCTGGACAGTAAATGATGAACACTGTTGAGGATATGTACTGTACTGTCCATTTTCTGTTCCCGTCATAGGGCTGAAGTCATTTAGTGCACACAGTAGTTTCTGTAATTATGTGTATAAATATAGTCTCTTTTCCCTGTAGTCTCAGCTCTCTTCACAGAAGCACAAAATATGTCTTCACCCAGAAAGAGAAATACATGGTTGTATTTTATTTTACAGATCTGGAGAGGAGAGGAGAGTATATGTCATTTGGTATGAATTTTCCCTGAAATAATGGCTCCATGGAAACCTATCATAATAATTACTCATTATTCATTTAGAATCAGAAAGTTTCCTTTCTATATATGTTGAATTTTGCACTCACTTCACATTTTTGCATGTTCAGACGATGTAGACTGACCAGGAAACCTCCTATGGAAAATACTCGGGAAGTATTTGCGAGATTGAAGACCTGAGAAATAAAGCTTTGCCAGAAATAGTTTTTTAAACCTATTAGTGAGCATTTGATGTTCATTTGTACAGTCAACCTTGTAAACCTTAATTTGATTTTCATATCATTTATGCATTTGTGTGTGAAATCTTCTCTTTGAGCTTGAACGATCAGTAAATTAATTCAATTACCAAGTAACTGAAAAGGAATGAGCAGCGATTTTTGTGGCTGATTAATCTTTGTTAGACAATTCTGCAGCAGAAAAACACAAGACATCTGAAGTTGGAAAAGTTGGAAAATTGCGATACTGCGGACACTAAGTGACAAAATGATTACTCAATCAATCAAGCAAATTATCTGCATATTAATTGATATTAACGAGAATTGTCAGCCGGAGCACTACGATATTTTTTCTTTTTTTCTAAATGATTTCCAATATTCTTCCTGAAGGCCGCTTAAAAAGAAATAAACCACTTTTCCTTAGTTTCTTTTAGATATGGGTGTTCTAGTACATTGAGTCTGCGTGCGTGCACAAATGTACTTCAGTGTTGCAGGCGCTCAAAAAGAAAAAGACCCGAGCTGAAAGTTTTATCACTCTTCTCTCAGTTTTCAGTGGGCTTCAGTTGTTGCGCTGGAATTCGCATTTGCAGCTCTTTGAGCTTGTGGAGCAGCACATTCAAAGGAATGCAGCGTGTATGTGTCAGAAACTGTGTGTACACGTGTGTGTGTGTGTGTGTGTTTGTGTGTGTGTGTGTGTGTGTGTGTGTGTGTGTGTGTGTGTGTGTGTGTGTGTGTGTGTACACACTTGGAGCAGTGTGTGTAACATTCCAGACAGTGTTAGAGGTATGTGAATTACGTCTTACAGAGAGAGAATGTGAAGAATCTGCTGCCATGAGAAGGCCGCTGTTGTTTACTGACACAGTCGTGAAAAGGAGGTTCCTCTGTGTGTGTGTGTGTGTGTGTGTGTGTGTGTGTGTGTGTGTGTGTGTGTGCGTGTGTGTGAGGGTCACATGCTGCTGTCACTTCCTGGTAAGAGACCTTTTAGCTGTGATTGTGGGTAATTATTTTCGGAGCGATTGGTGCATGTAGACAAGAAGAGAGCTACAGACTCCCTGTGAGTTCACTGAAGTGCATTTTGTTGTGAACGACAGGTCGCGTGTTTATTCCGTTTATCTTCTCTTGAATTGAATCAAACATCCATAGTTGTTAGTAGAAGTGTATCAAATCAGTGCAGCCTCCACGGTCCGAACACTTTGACCTACATCAGTGGCTAACCGTAGTCAGAGCCCTTGTTGCTCTGTTACAATGTACTGAGGTTTGTACTGAGTTCATTTTTCCTACAACAGTTTGTATATCCACAATCTTCTAGTTTCCCAGAGGTTACCCAGAGGTATTTCCCCTCGCGCAGGTGCAGAATGTATGTGTTTGTTGGCCGCCGGCTGTAGTCTTTGTGGTGCAGCTTTTTGGCCGAGAAACAGGCGACATGAGGCAACGCAACAGACGACTTCACCCCTCCTACCTACCACACGACACACAATGCATTTGTTTGTTTACAGCCGAACTCCACGGGGGGTTTTTTTCAGTCTTTAATATCTTTTTCTTTTGTGTCTTTTTTCATTAGATCTGGGACATGAGCGATGATGAGAGCATCTAAGGAACTGGAGGACCAAACCCTGAGCCTCCCGAGGACTGGACACTCCATTCCATGTTTCTGTCTACTTCTTTTTAAAGGAATTTTCATATTTACAATCGACAAGGGGACAAGGGCTCCGCAGTCATCAGCAAACAGGGTGGTCAAATTTGTAATAATCAAAAAAAACAAGCACATTACAAAAACTCGTTCAGAAAAATAGCCAAATAAGCTTTAAAATTCTTAATATTCTCAATTTAGATACAAGATCAACAAATAAAACAAAATACGAAAGAATCATACTGTTTTTCACTGTTACATTAAAAACAGGATCAGAGCTTGAACAAGTTGGTTTTCCACATTGTTTGTGTGTTAGTGTGTATGAAGCTGTTGCACTTAAAGCAGAATGTACTTGTTCCTGTCACTTGATGATGTTTTATCAGTCACATGTGGTCAGTATTTTAATTTCCTCAACAAAAACTCAACAAAACAGTTTTGTTTTATTGTTTTTGTTTTTTGTATTAAGGGGCTTTATTATTTTTGTCTAACACTTTTGAAAGCTTCACTGAATACTCGCAGGTTCAATCCCTCCCACAGTCTCTCCATCAACACATTTAATGGGTTTGCTGAAGAGTCTTTTGGCAAGACACTGACAGACTGCATCTGCTCACTCACTCAGTTTGGAAAAGAGCTTCAGGTAAAACTACGAAAATACAAAAACAAGGCTGAAGACTCAGCAAATCCATCCGTCTCCCTGTCCGTTTACTGGAGGCTGCAATATATGCAGTAGAGTTAATACTTAACCAGCTTTGTTGCTTTGAAAACAGGAAGCCTAGACAGAGACGTTACTGTACAGCAACTGAACTGTATAAAAATCTACTGGGACTGTAGGACCACATGGAACCTACAACTGCAGTTTAATCTACGGAGAGACTGAAGGTCTTTATGGTTTGTTTGTGCTGATGCATGCTCGTTCGTCTGCGCAGTTTACATTGCTTTTCTTACTCCAACGCAGCCTATTTGTCTGAACTGCTAACATTTACAATACTTTCAGTGTAATGAAATATAAACTTCAACAGCCACATGGAAATTTATGGAAGACGAATTGGTGCATTGTGAAAAAAGAGATCTGAGATTAATTTCAGAATTAGAGATTGAAGTTTCATTCTTTAAAGGTGCGATATGTAAGAAGTGGCCACCTGTCAGAGCTAAAAAAAAAAATAGGGGGCAGCATATCACCATCATTGCTGCTAACTGATGCTAAAAAATCCAGACTGGGAGCTCGGAGTGGTATTACGTGACAGGACAGGCCGGGGCTAGCTGGACAGCATGCTAACTTCAGACATTCAGTCAAAACTGTAACTTCTTCACATTCTGTTGATGTTCATTTTTGAATGTTTTAAAAGAAAATTGTCACATATTGTACCTTTTAAACTATTTCACCAAAAACTGGAATAAAATGTCTCTTTATTATTTCTGTTCAGTCTGTGAGCTTTATTACACTTTAATACATCCTTCCATAAACTCAGCGTAGCTGCATCTTTCCAACACTCATTTCCCTCCTTTCTCCAGTCTTCACCATTACACAGCCACGAACACACCAGAACAGTAACAGAGGCCCACACAGTCAGACAGTGGTTTAAAAGCATTTTATTGTTCATCAGGGCTATTTTACGTACAAAAAAGGTGGCCTGCCAAAACCTTTTTAGTAGGAGGAGACACAGAGCCACAAATTGACTGTTTTCTTGATACAGTTTTCTTTTTTTACAGTTCAGAGTATTACTACCACTAAGTACAGGCTACTTCCACTTCAAAAAGGATCTTGGAAATGCGGTGCAGTCAAGAGTAAAGACCAACTTCTCTTTGATTTATCTGCACAAATTTCATGTTGTTCATTTGATTACAGATGCAAAATGGCTCCACAGATGGGGAACAGTGACAAGATACAAGGTGACATCCATACATTTCATTTGCACAAATGTATAAGAAAATGTTGTCAGGTTTCATCGGTTGAGCTTTCGTGTTTTGATTTCAGTGAAGTTAAACCAGTCTGACAAATGTTCTCAAATGGTTTTACTTGAAGCCAAGTTCCCATCTGTGGACCAAAAACAGTCATCAAAAGACCTTGAAAATCCACAATGTATATTGCATGCTGTGGAAATTTGGCTGCCTGCTAGCCCATCACTAATGTTGAATTTTATGTTATTTTAATAGTTGAATGGAAATGGCCAGCAAGACTCGCTGAGCTAGAGGCAAAGTTTTTGTTCCATCAATGCAAAACATGCAAATTGCTCGAGAGGCCTCTAACACAACCTGTTTTTGCTCACGACTGAAACGTTTGTTCAGGTGTCTCAGAAGTCACATGATCGAACACAAGTTCAATGATTGCAGAACATCGGGGACCAATGGAAGTAGCGATTGTCACCGACACACCAGTGGCTTATTGTGGTTTCATACGTTTGCTGTGTTCCTGCACTTGAACCTTTACTCTAACAAGACAAACTATAAACAAAAAAGATCAACTTTTTTCACAAAAAAAAAAAAGAAAATGCAATGATTACAATATAAGGACAGGGAAAACCAACAATTAAATAGCTACATATCATTAACAAATTAATTGTTCCTCAAAAAATACCTACGATTTTTTTCTCTGTACATTCGTTACGCACAGCGTAATGATGGTCTTATAGTTACCTATTATAAAAAAGTTTTTTTTTTATTAAGTGATTTTCCTACAGTGTGTAGGGAGTGTGTGCCGAGGCAGAAAGAGAGCCTCCTACCTACAGGGTGGTAGTGAAATGATAATGAGAAAGAATAATAATAGAAAAACAAAATCCTCTGGACACTGAGCCCCTTTCCCTCGTGTTTTCTAACATGTTCTACATCCAAATCTGAATCAGGGTCGACTAAATCCGAGAGGAGGGGGGAGGCATCGCTGTGAGACCTTGAAAAGACTTTCAGTGGCAGCTGAACGTCTCGTGGCACACAGGTTGTGCTTACAGAAGCTCAGCTCCTGAAGCTCTGCCACCCCCACCCCTAACACCTGCCTGCTAAAGATCACCAAACCTGTCTCAGAAAAGCACATTTAGATCAGAAAGTACGACTTTGTTAAGGATACGAATGCACTGACAGTTGTGTTATGATTCTCGTCTTTTGTGTATCTGGAGATTCTAGAACTTTTACGTCTGCTCTGATAGGTGGGGATGGAATGTGTGGGCATTCTAGAACACTGAGACAGGGTTCCATTAGAGAACGTTGTAATGGTGTTTGTTATGCTCGATAAAACATGACCGAAACCAAACAAAAACATCAAATGATTCTGCAAGTCTGCTACTTGTTCAGTGTCCACTGTTCTCTAAATTTTATGCTCTGAATGACCATAAAAATGTTATCATACTGTATGGATTTATGGCCGTTTTGCTTGACGTAGACAAAGAAAATAAAAAAGTGGACACCTTGTAAATCCGGTAAAGACACACGCAAACCCTATCGGCAGGGACCTCTGGGACAGTTAGCCCTGTCTGGTTCTTAGCTCTCTCTGATCATATGGAGATACTGAGTGTGTATGAGGCCTGTACGAAGTTCCCTATAGGAGGAATGTATGCCACCTTGGCGCAGGCTCGATTACAGAGTTAGACTCATTTTCTCAGACTGCAGCAGTCTAGCTTAACTGCAGCAACAATATAATGAATAGCATTGAAATACAACAACAAAAAATAAGTCTGGACACCAAGTCAGGGCACAAACGGTCAACTGATGACGGTTTAAAGAGCTGTGACATCAGCACCAAATTATCAGCCAAGTTTTTTGTTTGTTTTGTTTTGTTTGCTACCAACTCTGCTAGGTTTTCCACGACTCTAAAACATCAAGATGTTTTACAGCCGTCATCACAATACCTTGTTTCCCAAAAGCCTCACAGCGTGTTAGCCTGTGCTGTTCAAAGTACTTCTCAGAGAAGGTGGTGCTCAGAAGACTCAGAAGAATGAAGGTGCTTTTGGGGAAAACAAGGCCCTGCTGACAAATTTGTCCCAATTTGGTGTCTCAGCTCAGTCACGCTGAAGGTTGTAGCATCCTGTACCACCGATGGATCAACATCTTAAGAAAACCTTTACGAGCTGCGAATCCCAAAGCCAAGTCGACACCAGAACTGTCACTGCTCTGCTGCTGCAGCAATGAGCTGATCGATCACCGTTGGCGAGATGGATTTGAGAAACGCTGCTCTCATCGTTAAACAGAGCCTGTCCGGAGGCTGTCCCACTATAGATGTTTGTTACCATACTGATATTAATGGAAAACAACAATACAAAATTGTAATAATAACAATAACAATAATAATATGGAGTAAAACTGACCCAGCAGTGAGTGTATAGTGTCTATGTCTGTTACTGACAATGAAAGAAGTAACAACTAACGTCCAAATGAAAAGGCTAATAGTAGTTAAGATTGAAATGCTTAAAAACATTAATAGATACCAGCTATTAAAAACAAAACAAAAAAAACATGCATCTGTAAAAGCATTAGTTTACCCTTCAAACCTTGTTGAAATCTACCAAACCACAGTGTGTAGGAGAGGGAGGGATAGCAGGGTGTGTAAGCCAAATATAATTACAACACCTGTGTTCAAAGAGTTACAAAAAACAAAGGCGTGTTTGAAGAGATCTGAATAATCTTCTCTCCCCCGGTCTACAAACCAGACTTTTTTCTTTTTTTTCCTCAACCACAAAGTGACGTGCAGCGTCATCTATCCCCTCATCACTGTCAACATTTAAGCCCATGAAACACATCAAAGGACAATGTTCAGCAGAGCACAACCTTCAACACACTGCAGGTTTGAACGACTCTTTTCAGTCCTAATCTTCCTCAGTTAGCTGACTTGATAACCTGACTGTGCTTTTAACATGAAATGAGTTGGATTGAAGCGGCCGAAGTAGTTTTGTTTCTCTTTGTTGGGGCAGCAATATATTTATCTAAGCTGACACCAATCAACACCAATTAATTAAGAAACTGCATGTGTAGTTGCTCACATCATGTAACAGAGCTGGTATGTAGGGCTGGGCAGTGTGATGTATTTGCAAACCAAATTTATTTTGGATAAAGAGGATTCATACTGTGTTGTATAACTTTTTTCCTCATAAATTCAACTGAATTCACATTTTGAGATGAACAAAGTTGTGGGACTTTTAAATTCTGTCTTGCCTCGTCCCACATCTTCGTGGGAAGTGGCCACTTCACCTAGTTATTTATACCCTCACATCGTTTAATCCTCACCTAGAAAAGTTGCTCCATCGATAGCTTGGTTTGAGATTGTCAGACCTGCAGTGGTTGCCAGAAGTGGCAATACAAAGAACCTTTGTTTCACCCACCATGCAATGCACACAAACACACGGTATCCAAATCCAAAATACTTTTGCATATGTCTAACATTTGATACTGCCCAGCCTTAGTGGCATGTATTTTCAATTTATCAAAAATGCATTCAATAAATAATGCATAAAAAATGTGGCTTGTACTTTTCTGTCAGGGCCAAGATGAAATGATTCCCAGGTAGATTTAAAAAAAATAAAAGACACAAAAACCTTAATGGGAAATCAAATAAAGGGTTCTAACAAAAGATGGACTATATCAGATTGCGTCAAAATCAGCTTTATCAGCCCCAGTGTGTGCAGTGCCAGATTACAGTATTGACATGCCACCCTTTACCCTCTAAGGCAGTAGTGCAAATCAGACCGAGTCGATCACTGAGTGTACACATACAGTAACAGAACCACCAGATCACATACACAGGACAGAGAGGGAGAGAGAAGGAGGGTGAGAGAGTGAAAACAGAGGGAGGAGATCACAGGATGGCTTTTTGTTGTTTTGTTTTCAAAATGGGCTTTGATAAGCATCAGTGTCTGAGGTTTCTTTGGTAGCACAGTCAGGTGGTTTGTGATTATTTTCTCCAAAGTGTTTCTCACTTATCTTTTCTTTCAATGTCGGGCATCTCATAACGCAAAAGCATTACACAAAACTACTGTTAAAGAAACAAACAAAAAACAAAAGAAGAAAATTAATAATTAAAACACCGCCTTTCCTCTCTCTCTTTATGTACATATAACTACAGACGCTTGCTCAGCTCCAAAGCTTGACATGCAGGGGTGATGAATGATAGGAGGGAGCAGTTTGATGCTCCAGTCAAGTCCCAAAGTCCAACCCTCATCGCTCATTGCTGATTATTGTCTGGCACTGTCACACCAGAGCAAAGGAGGATAAAAAGACCGTGTTGTTATTGCTTGGTTGATCCTCTATGAGTGCATAGAAAGAGAGAGCAGGCTTGAGGGGTTTGGATGTTTTTAGCAGACCAGCAGGCAGGCATTCCCTCAGGGATGCTGGTGACAGACCAAAGTGACGGGGGCATGGGTGTTGGAACCGGGAGGTGGTTGGGGGAGTGGGGGGAATGGGGGCAAATCCCTCTTAAGCCCCTCCTCCTTCAGGAGACCACAGAAGGGGAGTGGTTGTGATTGACCATGTGACTGTCGGGGGAGGAGTTTGGGCTGCTGCCGGACGACGAGGGACTCCCCTTGTTTTTGATCTGCAGCCAGGTCTCGCCCAGTGCCTTGGCGAAGTGGTCGTCCACCGAGCCTGTGATGGACACCGAGTTGGTGGCGGTGGGCTCGGGCTCCTTGTAGTTCTTCCCGAGACTGCGGCGGAAATGCTCCTCGATCACCGGGTCGCAGGCTGTGTTGGCTGAAAGAAGATAAAGAAAATAGTTTTTAGTTCCCATAATAAAAAGGGAAACATCTCTAAAACTCACTTGTGTAAAATTCAGTGGGCAATTTATTGCCTAGCATCAGTTCAAACAGTGGTATTATGTATTTTAGGTCAATGGAAAAACACTAACTCCTACATTTATTTCACTCTTTCACTGCAGTTCTTTTATATTAAATCACTGTTTTAAATTTCACTGTTAACCTCAATGAGATCATAGGGATTTCACTGGGATCATAAAAACAGCCACAGTTAAGTTATCGACCCACAGAAAACATGACTGACACAAATAAAACAGACGTGCGTTGACTGAGGCTCCAAGTCACACAGAGATAACAGACACTGTAGTAAAAGACTGTTGAGGCCTCATACTAAAAACAGAAACACTCTGAGACTCACCGACAAAAATTGGGATGATTTTTTTTTAGCATCGATAGTTATATAAGTCAGTCTGAATGTGGAGAGTATGAGCAGGCTGGGTTCTCTCTGGAGGGTGATTTGCACTCGTGGAGAGGTTCCCACAAACTGTTCTCTATGGGAAACTTGTTTGTTTCCAAAATTATATCCACATCCACAATTGAGTCCAATATTGGTATCTATGTAACAACCAGTATTAATTAGTACTAAAAAAAAACTGAAGAAAGTACGAGGAAAGAAAAAACTAGTATATCTTCTGTCTGTCTGTAGTTGCATGAGTGCACTCACTGTTGATTCTCCTGTAGTTGTTGGAGAGGCTTGAGCAGCCGTTGTGGGAGACTGGACAGTGAGACAGGTTGCAGTTGCGGTTGTTGGCGGGGGCGCATGTGATCACTGAAGGACGATTCTGAAACACAAAGACAAATTCAACATTTATGGATCACCAAAACGACACACAAGAGTTTGTCAAGAGTAGGCGTAAAAAGACGGATTTGTTAATTCACAAAAAAGTAAAGACGACAGACCAAAGGGAGGTTTGAAGCTTGTGGGAGGGAGAATGATTCAGTGACCACCACGGTCTGAAAACAGTTTTGGCTAACAAACCAAATAGGAAATTTCTACTCTCCACCATCCAAGGAGCCGGGCTAATGAAAGCACATTAGTCACATCATGTGGGGAACCTACCAGAGTTGAGGTTTTACCCAACAATTTGAAAGAGACGTTTTCAGTACTGGAACCAAACAAACAGGATGTGCAGCTTACCTGTTGGCGCTCAACGGCGCTGACTGTGTGCGGCACGGTGGCCATAGCGGCTGTGCTGCTGCGTGCAGACTCCACCATGCTGTTTTTGGTGAGTGCCAGTGGCTGGTCCATGCCGGCTAAGCTGGCCAGGTGGTGATGGTGGTGGTGGGCATGGCTGAACAGGTGGTTGCTGTGGACTCCAAGAGCGCTGGGCACCACCACACGCTCAATGGGGCTCCGGCTGCGGTCCTTGGAGAGGGGAGAGCTGCGGTAGTCTCCATTAGGTTTCCTGGAGAACAGAGAGGGGTACATTCATTTACTCTGCACGTTAGGAGTGTTTATTTTATATGCATTTTATTTTAGGATTGGGGTCTGTTGGCAGTATAGTGACTCTGAATCAAACAACAAGACTGTAACTAAGAAAGACTAATAAACTAAAATGTAAGTTTTGCCAGATTGCTAAGAAGCTCAATTACTTCCTCAATGATTTCTACATTGCTCTTTGCTATTAAAAAGAGGTTTGCTGAGAAATTTGGAGCTTAAATAATCTTTGGATCTGGTGCCATGTTGGTAAAATACAAAGTTATCGAGAAACAAACCTTGGGTTCGTCTCAAAATAAAACAGGATTAGCCAATGTCGAGGTAGAAAACGGACAGAGAAAAGAGTGGAAAGAGAGAGATAAAAATGGGCTCAGAGAGAGAAAATGAGGGAGAAAAGAGGGGAGATAAACAAAAGAACTTTTGTAAATGGGGCTCTGTGTCAAACACTGCAGGACCAGTAGAAGCTATTAATACCGACCTCACACACACACACACTCTCTCATACACACACTTTTACTTCTCAGATTGCTGGAGGGGTTGATAAGACTGTTTGGTACAAGTACATGCTCACGCACACACACACTTTATCTCTTTGCTGAGTCTAGGAAGGAGGAAGGAACACTCTCCTAACTTTATCCAACATGGATGGACTCCAAACTGCACATAGGGGCAAACGGGCACAAAGTTCAAAGCTCTAAAGTGGTTTCCTCAGTACAGCAAATCAACTTTATCTCTCCGGTGAACATGATGCCAGCTGCACTCACTGCTGTCAGATGAAAAAGTCCTGCAGTGCTAATGCAGCACAGACGTGATCTGAGGACTGATCTCCAATCTCTGTCATTGTTGTGTCTTTCACTCTCTTTCTTTAGACCTCTTGTCCACAACGCACAACCAAGAGCTGAATACTTAAGGTGAAAGACGGTAGAAGCTGGCCACACAGTTTCGACCACAGAGAAATCTCTCCGTTCTCTCCAAACTGTGATCTCATATTTTAATCGTTGAGAAAGCAGAGATAAGGATAAGGGATTCGAGTAACGACAGTTTAACACAACCCAGATTTCGGCCTCTTTTCTTCCAGCTCCCGGCTCTGATGATAATGACTTTGAAATGTTTGATACCGAGCACACTTGCTTGCACTTTAACAGGTAGCAATTACTCTGCTCAGTGCGTCAAATGTGGTCTGTGTTTTCTGTGTGTGTTCAACTGTGTATTACACCCTTACTGCAGCTCCACTCCCCTCCTACAATTTGAGGCCCAGTTACAGGGAGCAAGACTTACTGTACTTGCCTCTCGCTATCTCTTCTTTCTCTCCATACACACATCCATTCACAAAGGACTTCCTCCTCCTACACTTACATATACACTATACACACACAATAAAGCCTCAATTGACTATAAATTAGATTGGCGCAAACATTCCTTCTTTATTCCTCACCAGATAACACATGGAGGCATTTCCTCACCCATGTGAAAAAAAAAGTCTGAATGAGAATACAAAAGCTGCAGCAGCCCTTTAAAGGTTTGTTTGGATGCACAACAACAAGTTCAGGCAAACAGTTGTAGCTCCATGTGACCAGGCAACCTGACTGCTGGGTCAAGCATCTGGAGCCCACAGCACCCTCCTCCACAAAAAACTAGTCCCCACAGAATACTGAGAGGGAGAGAGGAAGAGCTGAGGAGAGGAGGGGGAGCTACGTGTGAATGGTCCAGACCTCTACTATAAGAAAGAGCGAGGTCGGTAGTTTCCTTCGTTTGTGCCGAGAGCTTACATTAGCAGGGACCCCCCTTTTTCTCTCTTTGTCTTTCTTTTTCCTCACAATCGGCCGCAAACTTCCTGGGGGTTAAAGAGGGAGAAACTTGGCAGCGCTTTTATAAACCCTAGCCGGCAGCTCACCAACAAGCTTTTATGTTTTCCCGTAGTGGCATCAATTATCCGTTTCACTCTTAATCAAATACTCAAAAATAATGACTGCATTGTGGAGTTTATAACAAACAAATCAGGTCACCACAATCACAACTTTGCTCAAGTGAATATGATGTTTAAATTATTTCTACATCAACTTTTGATCAAATGCTACAAACCAAGGTCCTCCTGTATAACTGTTATCTTCAAATATAAACAACCCCCTGATTAGCTTAGAGGCAAACAGATAATAACCTTCTCTCTCTCGCTCTCTCATCCTCCTCCCAGCAGCTGGGTCTTGAGTTAGGTTGTGGAAGTTGTTCCAAACTTTAATCATTGCCAAAGAGCGGGCATGCCCACATCCTCGCACAAGAGGGGCCGTTGCAGGAGCCAGTGAACGGGATCAACAAATCCAACCAATGAATGGCGTAGCTGTCGAATCCACCGCCGCCCCCGCCTTCCCCTCGCCTGATTGCCCACCAAACCCCGTACCACATTTCATGCCAGGGATCAGGCATTCAAAACCCACCCTGTGTCTTTGTCTCTCTTACTCACCTCTCAATTATTGTCCGGGTCGCAGCTGGGGAGAGAGGGAGAGGATGCAAAGGGCGGACGGCGAGGGCTACGCATGAGACATGGGGATGGGGGCAGTAACAAAGGCGAAAGCTGAAGAGAGAGGGTTGCTAGGTCTGGGGCTAGAGGAGAGGATGAGAGTAAGAAGTGGGAGAGAGAGTTGGAGGGAGCCTTTGAAAAGTAAAGAAGTCTGAGACTTGGCACCTACGAGGAGTAGGAAGAGACGAAACTGAATAAAAAAAAGAAGGCAAGAGGACTTGACTGTGGAGAAAAAGACAGGGGAAGAGGTTGGGATGCAGCTTAATCTTTTTTCACAATAAATGTTCACTGGGTTACTAATCACTCTTGGATCAAACATCAATATGGGGTAAACACCGCACACTGAGGAGGGCAGGGAGAGAAAGTGAGCGAGAGGCTCAGATTTAATAATGTATGTAAAGATGTAAGAGAAAGCACTCAATTATGACAACCAAGTAAGCTCTCATTACCAGAATAATGACTGTAGGCTATTCATTTATAGAAGAAGCTGCCTGCTGAACTGACTGCTGTGGATAAATAACGATCCTTCCATAAGTTAGCTGAACTGCAAAATAAAACTTTTGCCTTTTCTCAAGGAGAGGTCAGTCCAACCCGCGTTCTCGAACTGGCTCAACATAGGCAAGACTCGATATTTTGCAGGTCAAATCAATTAGACTGAGTTGTTTTATTATACTAAACAAACAATGAAAGCAATAAAGAGCAGGGAGTGAGTGCATCTTGATCCTATTAACATGCAGCCAAAGATGGAAAAAGCATCATTCTGTAGCATTGTGATACTATAAAACAGCTTGAACTTCAAAGTTCAAGAGATTGTTGGGCCCCCTGTATTTCCAGATGATTAAGATGATTGTGACATGTTTTACCTGTCAGCAGTTTACATGATACACAGTAGTTGAGTGTAAATGACTTGTAAAGTGTGATCAGAATCTCTCAGTTTACTGTTATGGTATGTGACCGTGAGGGCATTTTTTAACACTTGACCAACACCCTCCTACTACAACTACACTACAACCCTGCACACAATCCTGGCTCATTTGAAAACATTCTTATATTCTGAAAATAGGTCACCGAAATGTGTTTCTGGAGACCATTTAGGTGAGAAATAAGCCAAACAGTTGGCTCGTATCAAGTAGCCTAGGTCTCAACTATGCAAGCAAAGAATGGGCAAAGCAATGCCCCGTCTCTTGAAATGCAACGCAAAGCTATCAGAATGCATAGCACGGCTACTTACACGGACAATGAATGGGAAGCCTGGAAATGACAGATCCTGTGGACACGTACCATTTGGCTGCGTCCAGAATGTCTCCTCGTTCACTCAATTACCACTGCTAAAGTTTTCTGACACATTTTTGCATTCTTACAAAGATTTTTTGCTTTGTTACATTGTGAAATTGTTAGCAGAAAGTACAGAACATGCCAAAGACTACTTTGTTGCTTCCATCCAGTGAATTTTTTAGGGCACTATATAGTGGATAACTCCTAATTTGGATCAGATAAAATGGCGGACGGTAAATAAATGGCAGTAAACACGGCAACATTAAATGTGTAATCATTCTTAATGGAAGATGTTCATTATAATGAGGTATCATGTGACATCCAGTTAGCTGAGCTGGTTTCCATAGTTTCAAACATAGTGGTGTTCAACTATCTTAAGAAAATCTGGTTACAGATCTGTGTTGCTTGTTTATGTTTCACTTCAGATACATATATGTGAGCAGTGTAATATACTACATTTTAAAAATATTCATTCATGACTCAGTTCTTGTTTAACAGGTAAAACAAGGAGTGCATTCTGTTTCACTCATTCTAAATTGATTTTAATCAAATGTCAACACATGTTAGCAAAATTATATCTTTAACTCATTTTGTTACACCAAAAAACATACTTGAGAGTATTTAAGATGTGAAAACATCGTGGAGCACCTCTCTGACTTTTTTTCTTCTTTGGCTGGTTTGTTGTGAAAATGAGAACCGTGTGACTGACATCAGAAAGGACAGCTTGACATAATAAAATAAAGAGCAGATATCTATTTGATTCTATTTTTACTAGTGTCCGGGTTATGTGCAGCCTGGCAATAGTGGTAGTCAATGTGGTGGGGTACTCAGTGAAAGATCCCTTCATTTAAAACCCAAAGAGTCCAACCCTC
>NC_140187.1:13856154-14071541 GCF_965226575.1 Pagrus pagrus
TATCCATATGTCCATTTTTTTTCAGCAAAAAGAACTAGAAAACACAGGAAAGGAACAATTGCTCCAAGCAATGCCAACTCTTTAAGTTCATCATAATCTGACAAAATAATTATTGTTATTGGTAATTTACAGAGCAATATATTAATAATTTTTTGAAAAACAAACATTATGGTTACAATTAAAGACAATAAATACTTGATACTTCCTGCAGTTTTACTCCATAATTAAAAGCCTATGCTCTATGACTGGCTCTTACTCCTAAGTAGGGATGAAACAGCTGAGCAAGAGGACTTTTATACTGGCGTGTCTACAACTGCAGGGTGGCGGGCAGGCAAGCAGGCAGCAGCAAGCTTCCAGCCCGCAGGCTCCAGTGGACAGGATAAGGCTTCTTTGTTCAAGACTCCTCCTACTCCTCCGAGAAAATGAGAAAGTAGCCCCTGCTGCCTGACAAGGAGCCCACTCACCACACACACACTCACACAGATGATCACAGATTGGCAAGCACACATGCGTGTACAGACAGGACACACAACGACACATGTGCATACCTGCACAAACACATGCAGCCCCACACACATCAGCCTTCCACTAGAGCTGCCAATATTTTCAAATCAGACTTTTATATGTAGAATTTACCATGTCATAAACTTTTCTGTATTGCAGTAGTGACTTCATAGTAAAAACAGAAAGAGACTCTATTAAAACACTAAGACTGCTGAGAATATACTCACAACCACATTGTTAAACAGACTGAACAAAATCCTTTCATTTAACATGCTTAGTAATGCTGTCCCACATTAAAAAAAAAAGTGAGTTGGTTCAGAAAGTCTTCTTTCTCACCCCAGCCTGTGCCTCCCCCTGACTTCAGCTTGTCGTGATTGGACAACAAAGGAAACCTGAGCTTCCTCCTTCATGGCCTCGCCTCAGGTCTGAGGTGTCAGGTGTCCGTCTGTGTCAACACTCACCGAAAATATGACTGAACTTACAGACTGAAGAACTACAAGCAGTTCAAGCAAAAACAACCCAAACTGTTATAGTCAGCAAAAAGGACTTTCCATACAAGCAAAACAGAGAAACCTATTCTTTTTTTTAAAAAAAGAGGTGAATGAACACAAAAGCTTCTAAACGGGTTAACATTGAGCAGAGCAATCAGTGCTGACAAAAAAAAAAACAAGCTACACAGACAGAAGCAGCCAGCAAAATCCAACAGCTAGAATGGTGTCAGATAACCATCTCTGGACATTTGAACTGTGTGTGTGTGTGTGTGTGTGTGTGTGTGTGTGTGTGTGTGTGTGTGTGTGTGTGTTCATTTTCTGCTTTTCTGTCTAGCCTTTTCCCAAGGAGTCCATTGTTTTCAAATTAAACCTAATCACTGTTCCTACAATTGACAGATGAGTTAAATGAAGCAGAAAGCTCGTTCATGTTAAATAAAGACGTACCCCACAGTGTTTTCTATAGAGGCTGTTTTTACCTGCTATTTTTAGCTTAACTTTTTCTGTAACAACAACCTATCATTCTCCACTTAGTGTAATCACCGTTCTTTGGACAGGCACGACTGTTCAAACGAGAAGGAAAACTTTTTGGAGGCTGACTCTGACTGCAGGTTTCAACAAGTCACTCAGCAGGTACCTCTGCCAGGGAAAGAAAGCCCTCAGAGAAGCCTTAAATTAAGTGACTAAAAATAAGACATATTCAGGATGGCCCTGAGGCATATAGGTTTCCAGGATGAAAAAATTATCTTGGTGAGGCTTTGTAGAGAGCCCTGACTTTAACTTCAAGTTGCAGCAAGTCAACTAGCAATTGACTTTTCGTAGGTAGAGATTAACCTACAGCCCTAGAATCAGAGTACTTCAAGGTCATAATTAACATGAAGATTAAATAAAAGGGATTATGGCTTATCAAGGGTTACTTCTAGGAAATACAATGAGCGGTTTGAAAAGCCTTAAAACATCACAGACTTTTGAGGTGACTTTTATTGTCACCTACACAAACTAGTTGCATCAAGAGTTTGCAGCAAGGAGTTGCGACACCAACTGAAAGCTGATATGACAATAACTCCCATTGTACTTTGTCAGACAGACTTACAAAATAAAATCCAACTCGTGATACACGAGTAGGAGCATTTTCTTATCAATGTATGCAGAAGTTAACCGCATGGTGCAAGAAAAGTATCTCAGAGACTGAAAAACAACCGAGACAACTGAGGGAATAAAACACCATAGGAAGACGGATTTACTGCCTGGTTTCTCTGAACAGTATAATGGTAATTCTCTCACCACTGACACATCCACAACAGAAAAAAAGACGACTCGGCACAAATGTCAAGACACACAAGCTAATCCTTTGTTATGTGAGACCAGACAGTCACAAGATGAAGGAACAAAGACCCTTCCCCCCTGTGCCACTGGAACAACTTGATTGAGGAGACACCTGTAACACAAGCTGTGCAAAATATCTCTGTCCTGTCACACATGCAAATAAACATGAACCACTCCTGCTTTACCTTTGTCGCGTTTAAAGTCCTTAAAAGATGCTGAAAAATGCTACTCAGCATATTCCAAACAACCACAGCAAAGAAACTTTATGTAGGTTATGAGGAGTTTGAAACATATTAAACATAAAGATCATTTTGTCACGGGACTGGATGATGATGCTATGGATACTTCCTTGAGTTAGCTTTGAAGTCTAAAGGTTTTTGTGCTAGCCTATGCAAATGACTGCAAATGGATCGATCGTTGTGTTTTTTTCAGGGCCGATACTGATTGTTAGTAATCAGGTGGATCGATAACCGTTATTAAGAATGGATATACATTGGTAGTAAAAATAAAAATCTTCATGTCAAAATGTACAATAACCAGTGATGGAATGTAACCAGTACAATTTACTCAAGTACTATGCTTTAGTACAATTTTGGGCTACTTTACTTCAGTATCTCCATTTTCTATTACTTTAAATTTCCATTCCTCTAAATTTATTTGAGAACTTTCATTACTAGTTACTTTGCAGATTCAGTCTTGATAGGCTATTACTTGTGACTTGTAACCAATCAGACAGTGTTGTGGACAGGACTTTGATTAGACCACAGAGTGGTGACTACAGCCAGAGAGAGGACGTTGCATCGGAGCCAAAGTATTGGTATTTTTAAATTGACTTATTTTATCGGCAATCTGACACAATAAACACCAATAATACCAATAATTTAAAAAATGCTGAATATTGGCCCTAATCATCAGTCTGGCACTAGTACTGCATGAGTATTTGCACATGCTTTACCACATAAATACACTGCCCGTAACTGTGCTATTCTCTTAATCCAGGGCTTCCAGTATATCCAGTGAATCTATGCTACTGTGTTCCATTGTGTCATCCTGCAGCCATGTTGACTGACAAACAGCCGACTGATATAAAATCAACAGCTATCATTTATTCCTAACATTACTACTATTTTCAGCAACAGGGCATATTGCTACGAGTTAGCATGCATGCACAACTGCACAGCTCTAACACCTCCTTGACTGTCCCTGCAATAAATAGCAATGGCTGGAGTCCCATGACTGACTCAGTCAAACCCAGAAAGAAATGGAGAGAGACAGGGTGAGAGGGGGGGCTTTGACTCCACTGCCCCCCGGCCCCCCAGCTCAAGCAATCCCTTACCACCATTAAGTGCTCCAGAATCTCTGGAATCTCTGGAAGTGGGAATGTGGGAACGTTGGAGATGTGAGTAATCTTTCTGTTGTGCAGACCCTGTTTCCAAGCCTACAGAGATCTGCGGCTATAAGGAGAACGCTGCAGAGCCAGCTAAACCTGGCCGAGCACCCTGGAGTCCAAACTGGGACATCTGAGAAAGCCTGCCTGTGAGCAGCTTCACCAAGCGAGTAGCCCGCAGATATATGGCCAAAAGAAACATAAGTCAAAATGACTTCTTTTAAAAGCAGTGAAAGAGAGAGACAGATGGATAGAGACTGAAAAGGGTGCAAGGATAGAAAATTGGAGATGTTTTTAACTAGCACTTCAGGAAATGAGCATTTAGAAAAGAACTAAATAAAGGCCTCCATTATGGTTTTCATTAGAAAGTGCCTGTTCCCACATGCAACAACAAACGTGTGTTCCTCAGTACGTGTACTCACAGCTGTGCAGCAAACAGTCGGCTCATCTTTGCCACATGCTCGTTGTCGTCCATGTCGCTGTCCCCCTGGTCCCCGCTCAGCTTCCTCTTGGTGGGGCTGATGGGAGGAGGACCTGTCCTGTGGCTGGAGATGGAGGATGAGGAAGATGACGACGAAGAAGAGGAGGATGATGAGGAGGAGGAAGACGAGGACAAAGACAGGGACTGGAGTCTGGGGTCCCCTCTCAAAGCTGCTTCACCTGCAAGGGGGGAGACAAAAGAGAATGGAGATAGTTACTAATGATGTCCATTCCAAAGTTTGAGAATTGTTAACTTCGCCTTAACACAAACTCCAAAAGAGAAGGATACGATTAAACCAGGCAGAATTTTAATACAATTAATAAAACAACTGTGTTATTGTACAGTTTGAATTTTCATCGAGTTTGCAGAACAACAGTTGACTATACTTATGGTCATTTCAAACATGGCTGAGAATGAACTAACACTCGTGCTGTTGCTGTCACGTGCTCACACTCCCAACAGAGTGCTGAGCCATGAATGTGAATTATGGGAATTAGTCAAAATTATGGTATTTTTAAAGTAGAAGGCAGCTGTTTTATTGCCACTTTAAACAAGTCGACCACAAAAACTACTTCATGACAGTGTCACTGCACAGGCTGCGTTCCAGCTCAAACTTTGAATTTGTTGACTTGTACAGTTTACTGAGCGAGGCACAAACCTCTGGCAGAAGAAGAGGAGTATTTGGTAGGGAATGTTTTGGAAGAAATAGTTGTGGATGGGTTCTGCATATACGTGCATGTGGTGTGAACTATTTCTCTCTGTGTGTCTGAGTCTCTCTGCTTTCCTCCAGTCTTGTCCTGGTACAGAAGGCCTACAGAGCTGTCAGTGAGTGGGAGTAAGAGCAGAAGAGAATCAGGAAAACTACCACTGGCTCTGTCTCAGCACGGGGACTTTCCACTGCTCCAGCTTCATGTATCTGTCTGACTTCACCCAAAACACAACATAAAGTCTTAAACGCCCATTCCTACTGCAGCTTTCTCCATAACTGCTCCCATAGTGAAACACCAATTGGTCACTCCTGATTCATTTCCAATATCTTTTATATTACAAACAATATTAAACGAATGTTGATTACTCTTTAAGAAATATTTATGTATTTTTTTATATAAAAGTTCCAAACACTGCACATGCACATACTCTGTGTATACAATAACCATCTAGAGTTTTTATTTACCCCCACAATATTGGTATCGGCCCCCAAAAATCCAGTATCAGTATCAGGCTGTACTGTAAACTACAGTGAATAGATTGTTTTGGAGTAGGGAAAGGCAATCACTGTTGGATGTATGAAGTCATGAAATCTGAGTGAAAACCAGTTTAAACCAATCTGAAAATGACTGTAATCATTAAGTCGTTCAGAAAGCTTTAGTGTTCTCACACACACACACACACACACACACACACACACACACACACACACACACACGCACACACACACACAGAAAAGGTTTTGTAGTGTAGTAAAATGCGCTCTATTGCTCCACTGTTTGTCTTTGCATGTGTAGTTTTAGCATGGCCTCCAAAACACAGCAACATCTCCTCTCCCTCTCTCTCTGGCATGTTCCTGCTCGCCCCACTGTGTACCATGGCAACAAGGGTGACATCATTGTTTTGGCAGGACAGAGGGATGGCTATAAAAGAAGGGACACCACACCGTCCAATCAGGATCCAGGACGCATAATAGCTTATCAGAGGTTCAGGAGTGAAGCTATCGGGGGGGGCTGGGGGGAAGGATCTTTGACTGTTTCCCCTGCAAACAAATAAGACATTTGGCAGCAGAGTCAAACACTGTTAATGTAAATGCTGCTGAACAGTGAACCTGAGCAACATAGCACTCCAGTTAGGTGCACCTATATAAATCCACTGCAACCCCGCAATAAATCCTACATTTGTGAAGGTTATGATGGTCTGTTTTTGTTGTTCTTCTTCTTTGGAGGATGTAGTCTGTGCTTCAACAAAATCTTCAAGCTTCAGCAATAATGACTTAGACTGCATTAGATAGCTAGCCATACATGATAAACTACATGTGTAATGTGTGTGACGTGACTCAACTTTGCCATCCTCATCTGTCTTTCATGTAATTTACCTTAAAATCAAAATACAGATGAGGAAAGAAGCCAAGTACTCATAAAACAACTGACAAGAAGACATGCTGTGTAACACATGAGAAAATTAGCTATAGCTTAAAACAGACTCAAGGTACTGTAGTTCATAGGCATATCCATCCCACATATTTGTTCTGTAAATAAAGAACACTGCAATATTACAAGAAATGCTTTTTTTTTTCATCCAACCAGCAGCCAATCAGTAGAAGGAGGCCTGTTAGAAGTAAAACTCCACTCTACCTTTTTCCCCTCTCTGCTCTCTCAGTTCATTAGATCCACATGATCAAAGCCTATTTCTCTTGACAGAACTTCAAACAGCTTGAAATCAGGATGAGATTGGATTACAAACGGGGGCGAACCTCTCTATCTCTCCATTTCCCTCTCTCTTTCCCTCTCTCTTCTTTCTCCCTTCAGATACTAAAAAAAAGATGATGTCCTCTTCCTTCTCTGCAAAGCAGCAAATTGATTATTTTTGGCAGAGTTTCTCAGAAACCTGAACTTACCCCTCAGGGTTGCCTTTATTTTTTAAGTCCATAGAGGTTCTGGGCTTTAAATACTTAAAAGGACACACAGAAAAGCCTTTCAACAGAAGTTCTTGTCTGTGTGAGCTGAACTTTTAAACCGGATGTTAGATTGGTTTGATCTCTGGCAGAGGGAGGAAGGGAGAGCAAGACAGACGGACAAAGAGGGAGAGAGAGGTTGACAAAAGTACATGGCTTTGAGGAGGTTTTTCAACCTTGTTTGTTTTCTCCTGCTCAGCAGCGAAAAAGGGACAGTCAGCATTCCCCTGCACCCCTCACTGCCAGGACTACAACTGATAGCAGCTTTACAGAAAGAGAAAGGGAGAGCTGCAGAGGGAGAGACAGATGGACAAACAGAGAAAGTGCTAAAACACTGCAGGGTGGTCATATAGTGCATAAACAAAAACTGAGAGCAAGTCAATCACTTCCAAAAATATAAGCAACTCCACAGTTTCATATGGCTGGGAAACAAAACGATTTATAAATAAATTGGAGCAATAATCTGGTGTGGCATTGCAGTAGTATTTTATGCAGTATACAAGTACAAGCTGCGGCTATTTTTATTACAGTTATTCTGCTGTTAGCCAAGAAAGGAAAGTCATTGTTGTTGTCATGTTAGCCTTGTATTTATCCTTTAATAACAATCAATCACAGCTTTACAACTAGAAATTCATACTCTTGTTTTAAACTTCAGCAATGAGAACTCTTTTCATCTTTTCCTGCCATGCTTTCTGGCATCATAAGCATTGACTGCCAGCACTTCAAGGCCAAGTGCTTTGTTTGTTGTGTTTACTGCTGATAAATAATTGAAATCTGTCATGCATGCATAGGGTTGAGTACCGTTTATGATTAAGCATGAAATCCCAGAAGTAATATGCAAACCTGTTCCATCCATCATCTTTGGACTCATTCATCCAAACCTTGACAGTCACATGAAGATCACAAATCTGTGGTACCATAACCCAATTAACACACCATGAATTAATATCCTTTCAATTTACTAAAGCATACAAACACCTACGTCTGATTCTGTTTGTCAATTGGTTTGACATCCATGGGCCAGAAAAGTCACAGAGTCATTCCCAATCCTATTGTCCTAAATAATCGCAATATGCTACCCTTTACTAAACTTTATGTGTCAATGCATGGACCCCAACAACAAATCAATTTATGTTGTTTCTTACTTTTTTAATGACAAAGACAAGGTGCTTTCTGTATGCCACTCTTGCCATCCTTCACTATCCCAAAATCAAATGATCCTCAAACAAATCATTAAACCTTACATTAATGCAAACTATCCAAACAATTTATTCCAACTATTATATTAAGGCAATAATCCAAAGGCGTCAGATTATGTAGAGTGTAGGTTTGATTTTGTCATGATGTACATTAAAGGCAGGCATTAAAAACAAAAAATAGGCCACATGCTGTATTGACACACGTCACACTTGTCTTGCTCAGGCTACACCACTATTACAATAAGATAATAAGTGTCATGTCTGCTTTTATCACACTGAAGCTCTTGGGGCAGTGTACCAGTATATATGAGCATGTATGTGTGTGTCTGTGGGGGAATTTATTTGCATGTGAGTGCTCATGCATTCAACAACAAGCCAGAACACCCACACGATCACAAAGCTCCTCCAACCCCTGCTTGGCTCAACATGTTTGAACATGAAGGGCTCTTCTTTCACTCTTTTTACTCATTGGCCTCCTTCTCCTGTTATTGTATCTCTGTTTTCTTATCATGAGGCACATGATGGAGTCGGGTTTTTAAGCTCAGTCAGCTAAAAACAACACAAATAACACCCGGAAAAACAAATATATGGGTTAATCCTGAAGAGATGTGCTTCCAGAGATAGAAATAAAGCATTGTGTCTAAACCCAGCTCATAAAAGACACACCCAAGGGATATACAAGTATAAAAATAGGACTAAAAAGTAGTCCTCTTCCCTCTTTACTCCTGTAATTTTCTTCACTGAGATACAGGATTAAATCTGAGGAAGATGAAGCACAGCAGTGACACAGAAAACACTTCAATCCTAGACAAGGGGCACTCTTATCTGCTACATCATCAAGAGTGGACACACATGGCATTTTGGTGAAATTTCAGTGACAGTAAGCTCAAACTCCTGAGCACACCTTGAAAAATCACATGCCTAAAAGCAAGTTTGTCAAACAGCATTTACAGCAACAAAACACAATTATTCCTGCAATGCATTGGAAACAGACACGAGTCCAACTCTGTTGACAGAGAGCATAAATTACGTGCTTTTTTAACTTCTACTAAAAAAACCTTGTCATCTTCTACCTACTCTGTAAAATGGTACTTGGCCACCTGCCGAACAGCCTCTCTGACCCTCCGTGCAAATCTGCAAAATGCTTTTCAGTCATGCAGTCTAAATAGGAGAGCTACTACAAGTTCATTATATGTTGCATGTAGAGAGGAGCTGCTAGCTGTGGCACAGTAGTAGTGTGAGGAAAAATGGGCTGAGATGAAAACAAAAATAAAGCCTACTGATCAGTTTTGCATGAAAATGTTTTGATTTGTGTTGCTACAGCTTTTGCATTTTATATAAGTCAACCTCAGATGGAGATTAATCACTAGTCACCAACTTCAACAGATCTTTACTATTAATAAACCCAACATTTTCTTTCTACCCGGTCATGTGTAGTAACACCTGACTTTAAAACATATCATTCGCTGCAGTTCTTCTTAAAATCGGCTCTTAAAATGGACTTGCTAGAGTTAATTCTGCACTTTGCAGTAGAAGTCAGGGGCAGGAGGACAGAGGAAAGCACTTGTATTTGGCCCCCTGAAAGACTACTAGATGATATTACAACCCCTAACATGTGAACACTGACAGAGCAGAGGACGGGAGTCACACTACTCCAAAGGCAGTCAAGCTAAGATATCAAAGCTCCTGCTCTGTGCGTTCATGACATAACATGAAATCCTATTCTGCTCATGTTAGAAATACCTTGTAGTTCACAGCAGAAAGAAGTGAAGAGGAGAGATGAGAAGTACGAGAAAAAAATCCCAGCTCTTAAAGAGGCACTATGTGGTTTTAGAGAAGACCTTCAAACTCAGAATTGTAATATTTAAAATAATACAAACTCAGAAATATTATTATTTTCTATAAATGAATTAACAATTGGATCCAAACAGGTGGATTTACTTTTCTATGCTGGGCTTTACGCAGGTTAAAGGGGCACTATGTAGTTTTGAAGAAAGTCAAACTCAGAATTTCAATATTTACATTAGTAATAAGCTAATAATACATTTTTCCCCACCATAAATGAATAAACAAGCTGTTCTCAGAGGAAAATAAGGTCCCCAGAACATTGTTTGAAACTAGAAAGGTGGCAGGGTCCGCCACACATAAACAAGGTAAAACAGTATGAAATAGTTTTGTCCTTTGAGGTCAGCTTGTTTATTCAGTCATGAACAAGAAAGTTTTTTGGGGGCATTTAAAAAAAATAAAAATGAAGATCTTTCTCTTCTGATCAAAATGTCTTCCCCAAATCTACACAGTGCACCTTTAACAACAGAAACAGACTTTCCAACGCAAAATCAGTTTGTTCTACTGAGCTCAAATCTGTAAACAACACATGGTGTCAACCCTTGATACTTCTGATTCCGCCAAAGTCAGACATTAAACCACAAACATGACAAAGCCAGGAATGCGGGAGGCTGATATGAATAACAGAGAGCAGAAAGTCAGAATAACTGAGCAACTAGTAATGGAGTGAGTCAGCCATAGGAGAGCCATTAAACCCACACATGCATGGCTCACACCGTCTATTATTCAGCGTTTCATCTCAATCATTTGCCAGGTCTTTCTTCAGAGCAGAAATTATAAGTCAAGCTTATAAACACACATCCAGTCCATTGAGATAACGAGCAAATAAGCGTGCTAGCTTAGCCAAAAGTGAAAACTGAGGCTAACTGCTGTACGTTGCTAGCGGCAACAACTACGTTCAGTGGAAAATTAACGTACGTTGGAAGTTCGAACCTGAAAAGTTGAACCGCGTTTATAAATGGTGCCGAGATTAATTTAACCAACGTGTGATGAAATAAACATCGTTTTCTCTCCAAGGCTTGTGAAAAGTAGCAGCAAAGCGTGACCGACTCCAGGTAAAACTTCGACTCAACTAGTAGTTACGTCGCTAACGTTAACTCGCAGCGTAGCGGCAGCGGTTTAAAAAAAACAACCGCAGGGACACCCGCAAAAACACTCACTTTACCTTCGTAGCAGAGGATGCCGATGTTGTTGTTCATTTTGTCCAGGTACTGGTAGTTCAACAGGTCCATTTTCGTTAGTAGCATTTATCGAGTTTTTTACGGGGAAAAAAGGCCAGCTTTTTTTCTCCTCTTCTCGTCTCTTCTCTTCTCGAGCGATGGTCAAAAAAGCTAAAGGCCCAGCCTCCAACTTTAGTTCGTGTAATAAAAAATAAAACCCCACAGAGAGGACAGAAACCGGATATCCGCAGTTATTCTAACGACTTTGAGATACTTTTCTTTGTTTTCTTTTTAAATGCGGGTGAATGTATCGCGGTGATAAAAGAGCAAACACAAAAAGAGTAGCGTCAGTTCTCCTCACAGCCAGCTGTAAGTCGACTGCACTGACACGCAGGCTATGCTTGGTATGACTCCTATGCTGCACCAGTGGTTTCCTCTGCCGCTGAGAGGGGCGCACTGGGCATGCTCGCTAAATCCCTGGAGCGCCTCAAATATCAGGGATGTTTTACGCGCAAGATCAGCCTCTCCAAACACACTGAGGCACACAGAGAAAGCGAGGGAAGAGAGAGGCCCTAAAAGAGCTGCACTTATCCTACTTTAACAGAATTTTTTTTTTTTTTTAAAAAGTGTCACAAGTCCCAATGCTGAAGCCGAAGATTGCTGAGGCACACATGGAGTCCCCCTCTAAGAATACAGATGTGATAACTGAGGCGATAAAAAGTGTCATAAAAGTATGTTACGGTTGCTATCACAGGGTGTGAGTCCCTGCAGGAAAGTTAAAGAGATAGCACAGAAGTTGTAAAGTTTGATAAGTCACTATAAATGAACTGCAAGCAAGGAGATGATTAAAAAAAAAAAACAACTGAGGAATGGAGAGGAAAAAACTCACCAGGAAGGAAAAATGTGCTTCTCTTTACGAGGTTTCTGCTTATAAACCTTTTCATTTTGGCTAAAATGGTTGCTTCCCCTCAGTCTGCATTGTTTTTATGTGTCAGATCCTTAAAGGGGCACTATGTAGTTTTGGAGAAGGAATTCAAACACATATTTACAATAATAATGAGGTAATGACACAATCTCAGAATTATTTATCTTTTCCATAACTGAGTTAAAAAAGCTGTTCTCAGAGGTGTGTGTAGTTTGAAAGGTGGCAGGGTCCGCCAAATATAAACAAAGTACAACAGTAAGAAATTGTGTTGTCCTTTAAGATTATTTAGTTTATTCAGTCATGAAAACAAAGACAGTTTGTTTATTTAGTTTGTTTAGGCATTTTAAAATTACATTTTTTCCTCAAAACTACGCAGTGTGCCTTTAAAACTAATAGACGTAGGCAGTATTTTCTGTATTCATATCAGTGAAAAACAGACTAAAAAATGTTATCTAATCACTCTGTACATGTTTATTTTTGTTTCTCTGGAAAGTTTTTAAAGGAAGTAAAATTTGCCTCTGTATTAGGAAATGAATCTGTACAAAGGGCTGATGTAGTAAATTAAAAACTCATTCATTATATGTTGTATAGTTTTATATTGCAATAATAATTTGTGGTTGTAGCAAAATTTGGGAACCACCTGACTAAGTACGACCACAAAGACACCTCAAGAAGGTACATGGACACGTGTAGAAACAAAAATAGATGATACAACCTAAAAATTGTATGTGCAATCAGAATAAATTGCCTATAGTTAGCAGAAATGGAGGGAAAACAAACTTCACTGTGTTTATTTCAATGACCATAAAAAGTCACCGGGGCCCAGTGAAGTCTCAGAGTGGTTCTCTTCTGCCCCCCAGTGCTTGAGACGCGCTATATCCAGGTTTTTATCTTCAATACCAGGGACTGATGTGGAAAGCAGGAGGCAAATGGGATGAAAAGAGGAAATAGATGAATAGAACGTGAATATGACTGTCATCCGATTACACGGTTTGTAAGAAAAGAGTAGAAACGAGTTTCCTCTGGGTATTAGACTGAGAACATAATGAGCAGGGTGTGGCTGAGCTTTAGAGTGTGAGTTTACACAGAAACACGCATTCATCATGTGTGTGTGACACACACCCGAAGAAGAAAATGTCACAACAGATATGACCCAGATTTTAAGTCAGAATGAAACGTATGGTATTCTGAAAGCAACACAGGAAAAGATAAAAATATAAAAAAGAATCAGTCAGATACTGCATCAGTCTTGCTATCCAGTGTTGCACTTCAGCTATTTTCCTTGGTAGACGAGCAGGACAAGAAAAAACAGGAAGAAACTAAATTAAGAGGAACCTAGAGGGAAATATTTTAAAGATGAGATAAAGCTTTCAGGCAGGTTAAGCAGTTTAAAGGGGCACTATATAGTTTCGGAGAAGAAATTCAAACTCAGAATCTTAATATTTACAATATCAATGAGGTAAATATACAAACTCGGAAATGTTTTTTTTTTTTTTTCATAACTGAATAAACAGACTGTCCTCAGAGGACAATAAGGTCCCCAGAACACTGTTTGAAGCTAGAAAGGTGGCACGGTCCGCCACATATATACAAAGTAAAACAGTATGAAATTGTGTTGTCCTTTAAGGTCAGTTTGTTTATTCAGTTTATTCAGTCATGAAAACGAAGAGAGTTTGTTTATTTAGTTTGTTTAGGCACAAAAAAAAGATCTTTTCTCTTCTGATTCAAACTTCCTCCCCAAAACCGCATAGTGCTCCTTTAAATGTGGTCGCTATCTTGCATTTAAGCCCACATTAATGGCTGCTTCACTGACCTCTGTCTCACCACAGGCCTCTCCTAACCTCTCAAAACTGGATTAACAGACTAATTGTACAGATTACTTTACCCCCGGACCCTCACCCACTCTCTCATCCACACACACAAGCCACAACTACAAAACAAAAGCCTTATGTATGCGTCTACACTCATACATCTACCCAACTCTGCTTCACAAAACACACATCTTTCCACATCTTTCCAAACACCTCCCCCATGTCTCTTACATGCACACACAAGCACACAAATACACACAAAAGGCCTCTCCCCTCCTCCCTCGCGGCCCCCTCCTCTAACGGAGGCTCAGAACTAAGGAACATGGTTCTTGTCTCATTGGACGCCCATTGTTTCAGTTTCACACACACAGACGGGCCGAGTTCAGACAGAGGGTTCATTCAGTGCTGCTACTACAGCTGGCTAACTCAGAGGCTCTGAAAAGTAAGAGGCCTGAAACTGGAATTTATTCAACTCAACAAGTGTGTGGCAGCCAACAAAGAAAGTTGCTGCGGGAAGTAAAAATTAAGCTGCTGAAGTTCCAGTTTGATCGGTGTCACTTTTCAGGAACTTTAAACCACAAAACTCTGATAAGACAGCTCAACTGGTTCATGTCACAAGCAGTCATGTGAACATCCTCAACGTTTTCAGACTGGGAACAAAAAGTCATTCATTTCACTACAGTTGAGGATGAAAGACAGAAAGCAACAGACTGGTGCCCCCATATGGCCTTTAGACCAGTGTGCTCACAGTTAGAGGACGTGTCTCAAACTTAAAAAACTGGCTGTCATAACAACAGGAAGTGGAAAATAAAAGGCTGGAGATACTTTTTTCCACAACAGACTTCTGATTTATTGAGACAAATCAGTGCAATTAAAAGTATATTTTCACAGAAAAAACTAATGATGGTGTGTCACAATTATTATTCTATTAATTATACTATACAAATGTATTTTCAGCCACTGCTAATGACTATAGCAGCTGCATATGAACTCTCTCCAGGGGTTTGTCTGACTCTATATCTGTATCTTGGATTCAGTGGGATACTTGAAAAACTTCCTAAATGTTTTAGACAATAGAGTCATAAAGAATCTGATAATAGACTAATACATAGGAAAATAAATAGATAAAAATCAAAGCAAATCCTCTTCTTAGCCCGTTTCCAGGACAGAAAGGGGAAACACTTTAGTTTTAACACTATTTAAACACAGTTTGTTTACAATTAAATTATTTACAATATCTAAATTCAGAAGGAGCTGCAGTCCCCCATTTGTATTCATGGACAATGACTTTCTCTTCGTCACTTTTTGACTGTTTCCTTTAAAATAGAGCATTTTTATTCCAATAAGTTGTCTCTTCATGACCAAAGGATTTATCAGCAATACAGTCAATACAATACATGTGAATTTGTTGCATTGCATGACAATTTAAGCAGTGCTCCTGCGCCTGGACCCCTGCATGAAGGAGGGTTTTAATCTTTATTTTAACCAGGTTGAGTCACACTGAGTTAGAGACTTCTTTAATAAGACATGAATGGGCAAAAAAGAAAGAAAGTCGATATTAAACATTTTAATGGGAGTGCTTTCCTTTATTTTTCTTTTTTGCCTATTCAGTACAATAACGATTCAGCACTCCGCATTCAAGTCATTATGTGAGTCGAGCACGTTGTGCTTTATTTTGTATTTTTAGACATAAATGGCAATGACACTGTAATAGTTATAGACTGAACAATCATGTATACCAACAAAAACAGACTCAATCTAAAACTAAATGAATAAAACAAGAGATACTGTCAATACAAGTTAAGAGATGAGCCTGGAATTATTCAGAGAGGTGAAATCTCCACCTTAAAATGGAGAAATGACGTAGGATGATCCTTTCCTGCATTATCCAAAAAGATAGGGTCAAAATGTTTTTCATCAAGGTAAAACAATAAAATCCATACTGGTAAATTGTGAATCAACAGCTTGTGAACTGTGTATCAGACTTCATTTCTACATTTTTTAATGTATTTTTTAACCTTTTTTGTTGTCTGTCATGCACGACTCTGTACTCTGTCTTTACTGTTACAAAATGCATCACATTGTCAATTAAAGTACATTTTCCCAATCACAATAAAAGAAATCTTAAAAAAATAAAACAAATCTGTTTTTGCACCACAAAGTGCTCATGATAGCACTGATCAAATAAAATAATTAACGACTGGCTGACACTTATCACTGCTGGTTAGCAGATGCGTAATTTGTTTCCATGCGTTTTTCATTTTTCACAAACACTTGACTTGAAATTGATTTAAAAAGGGGAAACAAAGTCTCTAACACAGTGTCTTTGTTCTGGCTTGGCACGCTCTAAGACTGAATAAGTATACTAAGGAGATTAATGGTTACACAACAAGTTGACAGAATTCCACCTCTTTCTTCCATAGGAACAAGTTGTTACACATAACTTCTCCCACTGTGGTAATAACCTTTTCTGCTCACCGTTTCCACAGCATGACTCAGGAGTAAACAGCTGATGACCTGCACTGTAGTAATGTCAGCTTCAGGAAAAGGCAGTATGTGGCAACTTAGAAACTCCTGTATCCAAGTAAAATGAACTCTCCTGTGTAAACAATAAACAATAATGAATAGGTGTGAACTGGTTTATAATTTCTAATGTTTAGGACCCACCAGTGCACCCACCGCTTCACCCATCTTTTCATTTATTGGTGTGGGTACACAACATCCCTTCATCTCAGGTGGAGAATACGTGCCTTCCTGTCATTACCCCCCTTACTTCCTGCCTGTCTATTTATTCATGTAATCTATCAGGACAAGGAGCTGCCGCGCCTACTTCATCCCTTGCGGCGTTGTGTGTCTCTCCGAACAGGTCTGAGCTTCTCCCGGGAGGTGGGTGTGTCTGGATAACAACACACAGGCCAGGTGGTGATTCATCCTAATGCTTTATTAACACGCTCCGGTGTTGTGACACAACACTGGCAGAATAAAGGACCACGGGACGATGATGGTGGAGTGTAAAAGAAGAGGGGTGACTTGGTTTCTGCCTTCCTCATTTTTCCTGCTTCTCTTCAGTCTTTTCATTGATTTACTTATAAAATGATCGCTGTTGATGAGGTTAAAGGAGGAGTAACCGTCGTCAGACTTGATTAAAAACACCTGAGTGAAAGAGATCATAGGTCAAATCCTCGATCACTTGACAGCGCCCTCTGTTATGACACCAACACACCATTACTTTGTTTTCACGATGGCATAATGGATTGAAGACACTCTGAAATGTGTCGTCTCAGCTCTTGGTATCAGGGTTGTTACTTAACTGTGACTTTTTACACAAACCTCCAGGCTGCGGGAAGGTTTAGATTACGCGTGATAAGATTAATGTCTACAAACACCTGACAAAGTCAGACCTGTTTGACAAGTTATCATTTCTACAGGTTACAGGATGTCTATTTTTAAACATCTACATGTCAAACGTTATGCAAATCCTATACAGGTGGATCCAAATGTCCGGATTGCACCCTGAAACGTGCCACCAGGGAACAAAGCTTCCCGTGAAGACGATTACATCATCTTTCTGAGCATTCAGAGGGTAATTTCCACCATTACAGAAGGAGTGTTCCTGAGAAATATCAGGTTGCTGCACCAAAACAATGATAACAACAGGTTATTGTTTGGAGGTGAAGCTATTCGGTCATTTCCCACCTTTGTGTTGACTCTTTGTGTGTGGAAAACCTGTCAGACGATAACAAATCTAAGATTAAGTTTATGATTAAACAGAGGCTCCACATTCACTTCCTGTAGATATGTTCAGATTCAACCATTATGTAATTGGATTCCCTGTAAAATATAGTGTAGATTATAAAATACAAGCCTGGTCAAACTGTAAGATTATGCAGGAAAGGTAGATATGAATATATGTACTATAAAAAAATGTTATATCCCATCAAAAATCCGCAGTACTTTTGTTTTTAGAAGGCAAATGTGCTTAATATTGAGTGCTTTCTGTTGAAAATGGGGAAATTAGAATTAAATCTTTGCCATAAATTCTGTTTTGAAGATTATTCTGTATAATTTGGCCGTTATTGCACAGCATACAGTGTAGACAGAGAAAGTATGGGGAGAGAAAGACGCAGTGCCTTAATATAAAGTGTTTCCATGTCTTGTTGTGGGAATTTGGTCTGCATTTTCAAAAAATAGCACCTTCTGCAGTTTGGATATCACACTTGATTATATTGCAGTTTCGATAATAGTTCGATTAATTGTTCAGGCCTGCGTAACATCATTCCTCTAGGTCATATTTAAGTCCCAAGCCATGATCAGTGTGCAACCATCACAGTACAACGGGAACATGGACTATGGACTATAAAAATACACAGCAACGCAACTTCTCTTTTACCATTCGGGGAAAACCGTCTGACTCTTCTCACAAACTCACCTTAAGTCTATCCGTTTTGTGCTGTCTTCACCATTTGCTCTATCAATTTAGTAACGCAAATCTTTTTCCTCTCTCTGTCTCCGATCATATCAGCTCTTTCCTCCTTCCCCTCAGCCTGCCTGCTGAATCTTGTTGACAGCATTCAGGGAAAAAAACATGAGGCGGACAGTGGCTGCAGATATCTACTGTATGTTATTACAGGTACGCAACACCCTGGAACACAACTCAGATGTGATTGTGCGATGGAAACCTCTTCTGAGCGGTAAGCTGAGACTCAGAAGGGAACAGGAAAGGTTAAAGGATGTCTTGTGTGCACAGCAGTGACATCTGTCACATTTACTCTTTCAGTCTTTAAAACAAACATGTATCTAAATATCTTATCCAACTTTCATATATAAACTGTGAGGTTTGTCAATGTTGAATTTTTTGCTTATCATATCTAATCATGTCAATCATATCTTATTTCGGGTAATGGAAAATGACTGCTGCCTCTGTTGACCAACGGGACACATGACAACATTCTTGCCATGCTAACAATTAGCTGGTAACAAACTGACCCCAGGGGCTTATCATTTATTGGCCAAGACTGCTCCTACGGGGAACAGCAGGCTCTGTGCCATTACACACTCATGTTCAGCCTGGATTGCAGCCCGGGCATGCTCAGATGGTGTCAACACAACCTTATCACTGGATGCCAAGGCTACAAATACTATACATACTTCTCTGAGAGGAGTGTGTTCACACA
Organism: Pagrus pagrus; assembly: GCF_965226575.1. NCBI lineage: Eukaryota > Metazoa > Chordata > Actinopteri > Spariformes > Sparidae > Pagrus > Pagrus pagrus. The sequence goes on from NC_140187.1 coordinate 13,875,120, forward strand.
CTAGGGTTCACCTTCCTATTTCCTTCAAAAGAATTTATATTCTTGGACTAAATTAGGTCAGCCAAGACAACACAAGATAGGATCATCACAGATATAGTGGTATATATGTTCGAAAAACATTTCTATCTCTTACAGAACATAATGCATAAAAAGATGCTCAGTTAATAATTTTTTAATTCCTAGCAAAGTTGACTTAGGTTTGGTTAAAAGACCTGCATTTATAAAGTACTTTTCTAATCTACCAACTTCTCATATTGTTTTACAACACCTGCCAACCCTCCTGATTTTACCAGGAGACTCCCATTTTTCTTCTCCCTCTCCCTGTTTCCTCTCGGGGTCACAATTCTCCCGCATCTCTCCTGATTTATGACAATTTTTCACACTTTTTCACCTTTTAGTTATCATAACCTGTTTTTGGCACTGTGCAGCCTGTAGTCTGGTCTTCTTCAGTGAGTGAGAGAGGGACAGAGAAATGGAGAGGAGAAAGAGTATTTAAACAAACGTCAGTCACCCTGGAGAGAAGTATTTATATTTCTTTCATAAAGTTTTAAAGGAAAGGGCCGGTAAAATCTGCCACGCCGATTTTTCTGGTAATCACTGGGGTCGCACCACGACAATCCCCACCAAGATGCTGACAAACAGGGCAGTGGCATGCACAGACAGGGCAAAGATGGATTAATGAATGAATGAAATGTTATGAATGTTACTTTATTTGCTGCAGATTTGCGAAATTTACACTAGAGGGCGAATTATTCGGCCTTGTATTCTGAGAATTAAAAGTAAAATGAAAGTTATTTGACATAAAAATGCTGTAGCATTTTTTTTATTCACACACACTCACACACCGAGTGAAACAGCAACTGAACCACAAATAAAACTCAGTATGTCTCAGCATTAATTCCCTTCCAGCTCCTACAAAGGTGAAATTTTTCTTCTCTGTTTCATTTCATCCTGAGTAACTATGGCGAGTCCTATCAAAAAGAGAGGAATGTAAAGTATGTGTGGTCAGCACGGCTCTGAGAAACAGTTCCCTCGCTAAGACAGCAGAGCTGGTGTGGGACCGGCGAGCATGGCATTCACTGAGAGCGAATGTAGGACATGAGTTCTGAGAGGAAGGCAGACAGAGCCGCAAAGTCAAGCAGTCCCTCTTGTCATTTGACCATTTGACTCAGGCAGGAAATGTTGATGTACTGGTGCGAGTGAAAAGCTCCACCTATGAAACAAGTTTGCATTTTCAGTGTGGTGGATGAGTCCTCATACAACCTTATTCTGAAAGACCAGATAACTTCTTGCCGGCAGGTGAAAAGCATCAGCTGGTGGCCAAAAGTGTTAGCTATCAACAATGAGTTTGCAGTGATGAGGAGATCAATGCAAGGGGATTTATCACATCAAATATAAAACTACATGTCTAACTTAGCTATACACAACTGTTTCAGGAGTGAGGCAACAGTCTTTTCACAAATGAAGAAAACCTGCTGTCTTGTGCAGAAATGAACGTGGTGAACAATTCTACCCTGGTATGTAAATGTACCAAGAATTGTTTTGGTCAAAGTGCAAATCAGAAATGCTGCGTGTAGACAAAAAACAAGGGTCGATTGTATTTAACCTCCTGACTCGCAACTGTGACCCTCTGACACGTGACCTTTGACCTTGTGACCGTGTCGGCCTCTTGCCCCTCGATTCTTAATGGCCGCCCGCTGAACCACGACACTTAACAAAGCAGCGACAATGACGTAAGTGCCTCTGTGTGTGTGTGTGTGTGTGCGTGCGTGTGTGTGTCTGTGTGTGTGTGCAGCAGTCAACAGACTAGTAAGTGCGGAGGGAAGTGTATGTGGAGGCACAGAAAGAGGGAGGGAGGAGGGTGAGACAACAGAAGATAGACTGATGGCAGAGAGGAGGGACTCTTGAACGAGCACTGAATAGATTTTCATTTAAACCTAGCTCTACTTGGCTTATGCAGACAACCCACCTTTCAATGGACCCGTGCATGTAAAGAGCCTTTCTAAAGTCTACCCCCCTTCCTTTATGATAGACATAAAATAAATGCTGTACACCTTTAAATAAGTATTACTTTGCTATTGTGGCTGTCTTTGACATTTTGACAACTATTCACCATCTGAGTCAAAAGAGCACACAGTCACAGTCTGAATGATTCACTGTTTGTTTAATTTGTACTGGTATTACTTGTGTAATACTACTAATACTAAATGTATTTAAATACAACAGGTGCTATATTATGTTAAAGGAGTAGTTTAACATTTTGTGAAATAAGATTTTACACCTTATTGCCGAGCGTTAGCTGAAACTGCATTTCTGTAGCGCTTTACACACACACATTCATACATTGATGGCAAAGGCTGTAATGCAAGGTGCCAACCTGCTCATCAGGAGCAATTTGGGGTACTTCGACATGCAGACGGGGGAGCCGGGGATTCAAACCAGTGACCTTCCGCTTACTGCACAACCCGCTATCTCCATGAGGTTGGATAGCTTAGCTTAGCATAATCACTGGAATGACTTCACAGACTGTCGCCTGCCCTGTGATTGAATGATTGGGCATGCATTGATCTGTCTACAGCAGTAAGTGTGTGAGTGAGTGAATGACCGACTATAATTTATGAGCTCATGATAGAAGTCTGCAGCAAACACAACAGTCATAAACCAAACAATGGGGGACAAAGTGGAGCACGCTGGCATCTAGTGTACTGTAGTTGCGTATGTATACATTGTGTGTGTGCATGCCATAAATGTTGAACTATGCATGAGGGACTGAGCTCTCTATTGTGTCAGACACCACCATGTTTTATCGCCTATTATCCTGTCTGCTCTGCACTCAGTGTCTGGTACCTTTTTATTGATTAATAGGGTATGATGTCATTAACTGTTAACAGCGTTTGAGTTATCGACTGCTATCGGTGTGTGTGCGTGGGTCAAGGTGTCTGGCGTAGATAAATCTTTGTTATCAGCAAAGTTTTTATGAGCGCTTTAACAATCTCGTGGATGACTGAGTCAAAGTGATGTATAGACGATGTATGGCGTAGGACTTTACTGCCAACGTTATTGTTACGCTCCTGCCCTTCTCTCACATCCACCTCTTCCCTTCCTGTTTCATCACACCATGCATTCACAGCATGTGAAGTATTATTGTAGGAATCCTGCCACTGCCCTTGACTGAGATACTACTCCTAAATATCAGCTACTGCACTTTAGTTGTGTCTGTGGCATGTGATGGACAGAGTTAACAGAAGTCTGTAATAAGAAGACTGAGCCCGTGTGCAGGCTGCAGGTGCAGACAGGCCAAATCAACTGTCAGATGCAAGAATTAAATTATTGAATTGACTTAGAAAGAAGGAGCAGCAGTAATTCCTCCCGGGGCATCAGTGACACCATCAGGGAGGTTTGTATCTTCATTGCCAAAGACTGGGAGTGAAAGTTTAAAAAGTACAGCACAGTCAATTTAACTGTGTGTGAAGAGTCAACAGAGATAAGACCTTCACCAGCACTTCTCACACTGTGGTGTGATATTACGTCTGAATGAGTCACTTGGCTTTAAGTGTTTGTTTTATATTTACAGTTACTACTTTAAATGTATTTAAGTAGTAAAAGCACCACAGGTGACAGAGGTTAAAAGAATAGTTCTGACATTTTCGATATTTTGTCAGCTTTTTTGCCAAGATTCAGCTCAGAGGATTGATACCACTCTCATATCTGTACGCGGTGCATTGAGCTATAGCCAGAGGGTGGATAGCTTAGCTTAGCTTAGTTTACCGTAACAAGTGGAAGCAGGGGGAAGCTTTTGCTCTGTCCAAAACCAAAAACATCCACTACCAGCGTCTATAAAGCTGGCAAAATAATCATTTGCTCAATTTTCTACAAAAAACAACATGTGAATTGACTTGTTGCAGTTTACGGGGGGTTATGTGTCCGGACTATTTCTTGACCGCAAGCAGTGACTTCCTGAAGTCCTGTTGTCATTGTGAGGTTACCAACCAACAGCAGAGACTCCAGGAACTATCAAACTATTCCTTTAACATCGTTAAACCAATGAAGACCAAATAAACTACAGACACATGTAGCATCTGCCAAAAGGATTTTATGGGAAAGAGTGTTCACACTGGTTTTAGCAATCCTGCAAAAAAGGAGATCATTATGTGCAACAAAGCTCGCCCCTTTTGTGTTGTGACTTGCTGCGTTACTAGAACATCCAAGGACCACATCACGTGTTAAAGTTCAAACTCTCTTGATTACATAACAACTTGATTAAACGGATACATATATATTTTTTCACGTGTGCCTTCTTTTAGGTGGCTAAAATACATCTTGCTGCTGGTCAGGTTTATAGCAGCACAATGTTCTGCTTCTCTGTAGGTGCTACATGCTGCTTCTCCATACAACCCCACATCAAAAGACCCAAACTATAACCTTAACAGGCCATGCAGGGAAGATGCGTCGCAATGATGAATTTATGATGCACGCCACCTGCATGCTCACACTATTATGACTACTTGATTAACACCTGTGTCATGTTGCTCCGGCAGCATTGAAAAATATTTATCAGAAACCTGGGCAGGCAGCTGGAGGGCAAACCCACTCCTTGCTCCACATGCACCCAAAACCCACACCCATCCCACACACGGGCATGAATCTTCGGTCAAATTACCTCCCACCTCGAGTAATCTTTGCCTCCAGCAGGGTTTAGACAAAGTGCCATGATGCAAGCTCTCCGATTTCACTTTCGGCGTTGATCCGACGATAGACCACTGAGCATCAACAAGCTCTGACTCGTCTCATCTGCTCTCTTCCTGAGAATATATCACGCTGCTGTTGAAAAGGTTAAAAAGCGCAAAGTCTAATTAACCAGGCGTGAAGTAGTTCAACTCGGGACAGTGTGGAGCTACAGTACACGATCACTTTGACCAGACTGAGTTACAGTTTGCCTGTCGATGTTGAGTCTCAATTCATTTATTTTCTGACAGGTCAAGTTGCAAGTCATCAAAACAGTGACTTGTACCGACTTAGGTCCACATCTCTGGAAATCTTAGTTCAGTGTGTTAGCATGCTAGCATATGCTAATCACTAGAATTCATTAGTTTACAGCTATTTGATCATAAAGTATCAGACAAAAGATGGCACTCAATTAAAAGTATCACCGTCATCAATAGGATTCATCCTCTGGGGACTTCATACAAATCTATCCAATAGTTGTTGACATATTTCAGTCTGCAACAAACCATCCATAGAACCATGCCTGCAGCTGGCATGGCTGAAAAGATAAATCAAGGTTCAGTAGCCCATGGCTAAGATCACCCATCTGCCTCATTTTGAGCAGAGAAATACCATTTTAGTGTGTGAGTACTAAAGCAATTCATTTCAAATCAGATTACCTACCAACGGCTAAAGGGAGGCACTGTTCTAACAAAGCTGACCAAGTTTAACTGCATTTCACCGTGACGTTAAGCAAACTCAGACAGTGGGGAGGTCACCCAAGATCGGATATCTATACTGGAGATGGCAACACAAATACAACCTTGTAATAAATATGCATTTAAGCTCAAAGTCTGAGAGAGAATGGTGTTGAATCAGCTCAATTGAGATTTTTTGCAGCTGGAATTTGTTGTGTAGTTGTAGATATAAGAATGTGTTAGTAGTAGTTGTTCTGTTCAAAGGGACAACTTCCCTTCACCCAAGATTTAAGGAAAAGAGTGGGAGTGTTTGAACAAACCATGGAAACTATAACAATGAAAGGGGATTCTGTAAGTGTGTGCGTGTGTGTGTGTGTGTGTGTGTGTGTGTGCGTTTTCTCTAAACAAACAAGCGGGACTTCGGTGTACAGCATGTGCATCTGTGTGTGTGCAGAAGTAGAGCAGAGGGCACAGTACAGATCTCAGCCAACCACCTTCTCTTGGCACCAGTTCTTCTTTTGTTGTGGTTCCTGTCAGAAACAAAAGGTCCATATTCCATCTCTTCAACAGGGCCTTAAACCACCAGCCCACTCTGGATTTACCAGCTTTGATCTAACATCCAAGACCCAACAGGCACAGTCAGGGCACGCTGACTGGTTATGTGTCTGCATTCGCACCAAAACCAAAGAATTTCCTCTAAAAATGTACAAGAAACTGCTGTAATTTAGAAAACACTGAGCTACAAACAAAACTGTTTTGATCTGTCCTTGGAGCCGGGCCTGGAGTGGGATCCAAGGTTGATTTCAAATACAGGTTTGCTTCCAGGAAGGGTGGAGCACACTGCAAAATCTTCCAAGTAGCCACCAAAATTGCTATGCAGGGGTGGCGGCAAGTATTAAGTATTTCCCCGCATTCACCATTAAATATAAGGCACGGATTACTTCACTGCTTTTTTAGTAAGTGTGTACGGTAATTACTGTATATTCAAGGTCAGGACTATTTGACTTAAGAGCTGTGATTAGTGTTGTCCTCCAACCAGAAGGAGTTCAAGCTCACTGACAGCAAGGATCAGCCCTGCTCAAGTGTCTACATATACAGTACATATAGGTGTGTAAATAATAGAATGGGGAATTAACTGATTTATGTTCATGTCTATCTAGCAAATAACTAATTATGATAACATTTTTCATCATCGATGCATTACAGTGTTTTCTGAGGTCTGTGGAAGACTTAGTTTTGGATCATTATTATTTCTGTGTACAAAAAAATGAAAACGCTAGAGATAATAAATAAACAACACACAAAATGCTTAATGAAAAAACTTGGTAAAGAAGACTACTTGGGAATAGATCTGGGGAAAATAATGTAGTTAGTTATGATGCACTCCACATTATATGGAAGGGAGAATCCTGCACAAACTATAAAATCATGTTTAGTTGTTTTGTATGTATAGCTCTGATAAATTCAGTAACTGCATTTCACTGCAAAGGCCTTTACCTGTCCTTTACTGCCTCCACTTTGATGTTTAATTCTCGTCTTTTTAGGAGAATATTAATTGGAAAAAATACATTTATCTGAAAAACAAGAGGTGAAAGTACAGTTTTCATGTCTGATCTTCCGTTTCAGCCTCAACAAGATCAATAAGATATGATGTAACTAACTAACTAGATGTATAAAAGAGAATGGGTATGGAACAGCAGGAATAAAGTGCATATGCAAATACATATATATATATATATGTATATAGAGAGAGAGAAGAAAGAGAGAAACCTACGTAAGACACATACAGATTGTTGCTAAAACATAATTCCTGTGAGCTCATGGTAAAAAATAAGATGTAGATGTATGTATCAACATCAGCTCCTCTCTTGCCTCATCTGGATTTTGGTGGCTGGTTAAAGTTGGGTTCTGGGTTCGTCGCAGAGGCTCCAGGAGCGCCCCAACAAAAAGAGGAATAATTCATTTTCTCAATAATTCCATCCGCAAGTTACGGAATGAAGACGTACGTACTACTTTGGTCAGCGGTTTCATATACTTTCTGTAATAAAATGTTTATGTTTTTATGAAATGCAGGACCTGTAAACCAAACTGTAACACCAGCGGACAGACGCCTTCTGCTCTGAGACAAAAAAAAAGAAAAGCTGTTGCTGCTATCAACCCATCACGTGTATTATGTGCGCAAACTGACAAAAAGTACAGTCATTTCAAATTTAAAAGCAGAATAAATCCCAGAGGTTTAACAAAGTCTACATTTGAATAAAAACACAAACAAGGACAGGGTTTTAATTTTAGATAAGCTCTCATATTCAGGCCTCCTTAATTAATCCGGGCCAAGGCCAACAATCTATTTTGGGACATTATTGTTGTATATTTTCCACTTTAGAGCCAAGCAGCAAGACCTGGGACCAATGCATTATTCATAAACTGTAATTTAATTTCCCTCAAGATGGCATTTGCGTGATAACCTGAGTCATTTCCAACAGAGATGGGTTATCTGCAGGACTGTGTTTTAAAAACTCAACAATGCTTTTCATGAATGTTGAACTACAGCCCTCACAAGCCTTACTCGGGCCTTCTGAGTCACAGCGGCAGCACAGGCATTACAAAGGCTTGTCATTAATGCAAAAAAGTAAGCAGGAGTTACTGACTGAACTGCCTGTAGGTCAGTCAGGACTGACTCGCAGCTAGTTCAGCAGACTAGCTGGCTGGTTAACTGGCTTGGTAGGCTGGATGGCTGGCTCGCCTGTTTCTCCTGCTCTATTGTGGAAGCAGGTCGAGTGCATTGTCTTTGGACAAAGAGGCCATGCACGACCCACAACAAAAAGTGACATCAGCGCAGAGGAAAAAAACAAAAACACTGCAGGGGAGCGAGGGAGCGGAGGAGGAGGGGAGGAGAGCTCCCAGGACATTTCACTCAGAAGTGCGAGGAAGCAGATATTCAGCGCGTTTGAGCCGAAGCATTATGGGAACAAACCGCTGACACAGGAGACGTTTCACAGCTGAAACCCTTTATAAATATCCCAAATACACCAAAGTGATTATCTAAAAGTCCCGTGTATTTATAGGGTATATTCCAAGAAGGGCGGCAACTAACGATTATTTTCATTATCAATTAATCTAAAGGATAAATTCACACAAAAATGAAAATGTAGTCATTATCTTCTCACCCGAATGTCAAAACAGAGTTGCTGCATTTTTCCCCCCAAACAACTGAAGTAGATGGGGACTTCTTTTAAAGGGTTAAAAAAAAAAGAATGTTCATTTTAGGGTGAACTTTTCCTTTAATATGACAAATCGATTAATTGTTTAGTCTTCAAAATGTCAAAAAACTGTGTAAGAACACAAACACCTCCAAACTGCTTCTTTTGTCCAACAGTTCAAAACCCAAGGACTCTTCATCTACTATTATAAATAATCAAGAAAGCAGCAAATCCTTTCATTCATTTAAGAAGCTGGAACAAACAAACATTTGACACTTTTGCATGAAAAATGACTGAAAAGATTTAATTATTAAAAAGAGTTGCCGCTTAATTTTCTCTTGATTGACGAGTTTGCTGCTCTAATTCCCAGTTGATCAATCATCAAGCATCTCTGAAAGAGGCAACTCTAAATACTTGAAGAAGTTGTTTTCTCGGTGTGAAATGTTTGTACCAAGAGCTACTTTGCACCTCTACCAAATTAAAATATTCATGCCTCTTGATGGATTTCAGTGCACCGTTTGCCTTCCTTTGAAGAACTCAGCGCTCCCTGACGCTTGTGGAGCTTCAAATTTCTTCACATCATAAACAAACTAAAAAAAAAATAAAAAATCACAAATCCACTTCAACTTTTTTAAACACTTACTCTAACACGCTAATTCAGGCTTAACTGCTGCTCAGCCAGAAGACAATTATTCAATGCATGACATGCAATCTGCTAAAAAACAACAAACCTCCACCTCCAGATAACAGAGAGAGGAGAGAGGGAGAGAGAGAGGCCTGCTGACAAGGATTGGCCATTTCGGCTTAATCTCGGAAGGAATTTTTTTTTTTTAACAGCAGCCCGAGAAGTCCTCAGACACGATTAGGAGAGGAGAAAGGAAAAGACAGACGAGGACAGGAGGCAGAGAGAGGAGGAAGAGAGAGAGAGGAGGAGGAAGTTAGAGACAGAAACCGAGAGAGGAGCAGATGAGACAGAGCAACCCCACCCTGATTCCAGTGAAAGCAGGTTGACAAGAGCAAACAAGCTGCCCAGAAAGCAGTTCTGATGGCAGTTGAGTGCGGTTGGTCTTATTTGCCTGTGTGTATCTGCAACTGCAAGCTCGCGCAGCACAACGACGCCTATTGTCTTACGGCAGACAACAGGGCCGAGGCTTATGGCTCGACATGATGCTGCACTTCATCGACCCCGCGGCTGTAACGTAAACCCCACAGATCGTTTGTCCACAGACAGCATGAGAGTCCAGACATGAAAAACACATGCACCTTAACTCGACTTCTACTGACACACATCTGATCAGACTTACTCTCTTCTTCGTTTGCATGAACAAATGATGCTGCTCTCGACAGAACATCCAGTGGTGTCTCCATGCTTGGACGCCTGTGGGACAGAGGGGAGGGCACGGTGCTGAAAAGGTTGAGGTGAAATGAGAACTGTTGTAGCACTTTATATGAAGGCAAGGAAATATAACATCCGGAAGAAGGAGAGTTGATTACTGAGTGTTTGTTTATATTTGGCGGGCCCTGCCACCTTTCTTAAGTTATGGAAAAGATGAATATTTTTGAGTTTGTGTTATTACCTCATTAATGTAATCTCCAAAACTACACAGTGCCCCTTTAAGAACGGTTTCAAAGGTCTGTTGTAAGTTTTTGGTACTTTTTTCGTAGCATTGTTATTTTATGAATCGGGCTGGAGGACATGGCCTTAAAATAATATCATAGTATTTTTTATGCTTTATTCACTACACGATACAAATCTTGATGTTTTGAAATCTTCTCAAACCGGGCGACGAAATCAAACATCAGAACATTTTTGACTGAGGGCGGGAATCACAGAGTAACTCACGATATGATACGATTCAAGATATGTCGCCCACGATAATGACAATATCACGATACAGCGTTTCTGCAGTGATCGATGCAGTGCAAGACAATCATCTAATCATTTAATGATACGTCACGACATCTGTCAAGCTGAGGAAGAAGAAAAAATACCCCTTAAAAAGGCAAAGTGCAGGGATGATGTATTTGTTCACTGCATTGTGGTGTCAGCTTCACAGATTTTGACATGTGCTGAGCTGAAACGATGTTTAAAAAAGTGACTGTGTCCATGTGGGAAATCACTCAAAGTTCTGGAGTTCATATGTTTAAAGGATGGATACAACTACGGATCAGAAAGTTACACCACAGGGAGTCACGAAGTTAAACCCCTGCATGTTTTAATATAAACAGCAGTATTTGGCGCCAGCGTATTGATCATTGTATTGCAAGAGAAAGCTGTATGATACATATTGATATTTTGGTTCCAGCTCCTCTAATGTAAGAATCTGCTGCTCTTCTTTATCATGTATGAGACTAAATTAAAAATGATTGAGTTTTGACCTGATAAAGCAAAGAATTTTTTAACAAGAACAAACTTTCTTTGATTTCAAGCCTCTTGTCAACTTTTTAGACCAAATGATGAATTTATTGAGAAAATAATCAACAGATATACAATTTTAATTGCAGCCCTAGTGTTAAATGTTATTTGCAAATCTACATCAACTGCTTGTGCTAATAAATCGTGATATGAGACTATATATCCTCTTATATTTTGGATATTGTTATATTGTGATATGATATACAGTAAAGTGATCTAACTTACTGAACTTACCAGTTCTACTTGTTTTAGCACTTGCCTTTACCTTCTTAGTCATTATATCCACATGACTGGTGATCAGTTATCAAATATCTCATTGTTTTAAAGGGGCACTATGTAGTTTTGGAGAAGAAATTCAAGCTCAGAATTGTTATGTTTACAATAATAATGAGTGAATAATAAAAAAAATGTCTCCATAACTAAATAAACAGGCTGTTCTCAGAGGACAATAAGGTTCCCAGAACACTGTTTGAAGCTAAAGGTGGCAGGGTCCACCACATATAAACAAAGTAAAACAGTGTGAAGTTGTGTTGTCCTTTGAGGTCAGTTTGTTTATTTAGATTATTATGTCATGAAAACAAAGAAACATAAATGGTCAATGAATATCTTTCCCTCTGATTAAATTTCTTCCCCCAACACTACACAGTGCACCTTTAAGTTTTGATGCAGGACTCTTACTTGTATTGTAGCATTGGCTTCACTGTTATTGTCCTGTAGTTTGTTGTATTATCTCTGGCCTTCCAGCATATGTTTGAGCATTTGTTGGAGCGTTGCTGTCCTACATTGTATCAGGATCCTTCAGTCTATCTCCGCTATGAGAGGTATTTGTGGATAAGAAAAAAAAAAAAAAAAACTCTCCAGCGCGCTTCTCTTCCCTCTTTCTGCATTCCTCAAATACCTTTCCCTCGTTTTACCAGGAAAACAGCGTTTTGAGCGAGATCATTAAAGACTACAGCTTCGGACTGACCTGGAGTAAACACTTAGCGTTCATTGTCCTGTAGCTCTGACAACACGCACCGCCTGCGTGCTGCGCGTAAAGACACTTTTTAATGATCCACTCGCGCAAAACTGAAACCAACTCTACTCGCAGCAAGTGCGTCCGCTTTTATTCCCACCAGCCTTTTTTTATTTATTTATCTATACCAGCGCTTCCTTGTCGGGCTCGTTGAAATAAAAAGCAAATCACAGCTTTAAGTTGAAGTGAAAGATCGCGAATTGATTTCGGGATATCAGAGCGACGACTACATGTCTCCAAATCCCCCGGAGAGAAAGCATATGGCTAAAGAGGGTTTCTTGACGTGGGAAAGTTTGGGAACCCGCCAGCAGCTCCGCTTCATATCGTGAATGAAATTCCCCCCTCGTATAAGCAGGCGGGTTTCATCTCAGCCCTGTTTTATATCCAAAAGTGTTCCTTTACGCGCTGGACATTTCACTTAAAACGGCTGATTTTGCGCCACAGGACTAAAAATAAGAAGAAAACGAGCTCCCTCTCATCCTCCAAACCCGAAACAATGTCAGTGAGACACAACTTCATGTTCAGCAGCACATACCTCCTTCAAGCGCCACTTTGGTATCGTCCAGTCTGATAGAGTCCACACAGAAAAATAAATAAAAACAAAATATATCCCACAGAGAGTCACAACAAAACAGCCACGGATGGTTTGACGCTTCGGGTACGAGGGGAGACAATAGTAGCAGAGCTGTCGGGACTAACTTGGTTGTAGGCTAAACGAGGAAGAGGAGGAGGAGGAGGAGGGAGGAGGGAGGGAGGGAGGGAGGAGGGCAGGAATGCATGGAATGATGGAATTCAGTTCCTAGCAGGTGGTGAAAGTGAAGCGCGCTGATTGGCGGAGGGCTGCAGCGATGATATCAGCATATATTATGATAATAAGTGCGTTGCATCACATCCTCTGGAGGTGAGGCTGCTGTCACTGTGTTTATTACTCAGGCAGCCTGACGTGCTGAAACATTTAGGAGGTGATTAAAGCTGAATCCCTTTACTACTACTACTACTACTACTACTTCATAAGTGCCTTTGAGCCTTTAAGTCCTCATACAGTATTTAATCGGTCATGTTTACACAGGTAAAGCCTCAAGATAAGTCCTTATAAAATGCTTTTTGACATTATTATGTGTTACAATATAAGTTCTAATGATAGCACCATAAACATGTTTATTGTTAAATTATAAGATATTTATAAGCACTTATATAAACTTCACAGATTATAGACTGCTAAAGACCCATTTGTTTACAATAGCATTACAAACACAGAGCATGACTTTAATTAATGTACCTATTATGTCATTATTAAATCTTTACAAAGCTTTGTGTTGCTTTTTTATAAGACACACTTTATAATGCATATATTAGCAGTTATCTATGCACTTAACAAATAAAAAATATTTAGAAATCCCTCTGTAGCTGTGTACATTGTAGCATGTTGTTACCCATTTATTACATATTATCTGCTGCTTATAATGCTACATAGGGGGATTTAAGTTAAGTGTTACTGAAGATGGAAAAACTGAAGAAAAGTAAAAGTATCTTAAAATTGTATTTAATTACAGTACTTGAATAAATAAACTTAGTTACTTTCCATCACTTACAGCTGTGGTTGGTTGTGTTTGGACTCTGTGTGGAATTGCAAAAATGTTGACATGAAGCGTGCAGAAAGAAAGGCATGTGTGGTCAGGAAACTGTACACAGTGTACACAGAGTACACAGTGTACACAGACATGATAAAAAAATGCAGTAGAGGCGGGTAGATTACTGGTGAGAGGAAAGAGCAGACAAGATCGTACGAGGTGATGTGAGTCTACTTGGGGATGATTCATGTGTCCGTAACTGAAGTCATTCTACAGTCTGACTCATGATGAAGAGGCAAATAAAAAGGTGGATAAAAAAAGCGAGTGATGGTACCATGAAGTTACTGGTCCTGTCAACACTGACTGCACTCCGATGGAATGAACGACCAGTAGACCTTCATCGTTTTATAAGCAACCTCACCACAGCACTGACCTTAATACTTTTTAGTGATTTTTTCCCCCTTCAGATACGTTGGCTTTAGGATTTTTGATTATGAGAGGGAAGATGAAAGCAACAATGATGTGATCGACCTTTTTTATGGCCTAACTCTACATAAATAAATGTAACTGTACACTGCCTGTATCTTAAAGGGGAAAAAAGCTTTTGTTGCTTTGTATTAAAAGTGCAATATGTAAGAATTGGCCTCCTCTCCATTTCATATCTAGGGGGCAGCATATCAGCACAGTTACCACTAACTGCACTCCGTTCATAGTTAGCTCAGTTAAACGTGCAGCTAGCTGACGGGGGCTAGCTGTTAGCATGCTTTAGTAGATATCTCTGCAACACAAAACATTTACATCTTTGAGATGATGTCAAAACTGTTATTTCACATTGAGTGCATTATTTTGCTTCAACTAAAATTCTTACATATTGCACCTTTAATACTGATATGCAATTGTCTGTTGTACATGTTTGTACCCCTTGACTAGCATGTATTAAGTAATACCAAACTTTTTAATTCAATATTTTTTCACATTGTGGATTCAAAAATCAATCAATTAGGAAAAAAATACTAATCCATCATAGATGCTGTTGTATTAAATTTTTAATTACTGTCAACCCATTTCTTGTTTACAGCAAGTAATTGTGAAACAATGCATTTTCCCATTGAAGACCTCCAGTTGTTGATATGAAAAGCTCATAACAATAAGGTGTCAGAGAGGTGAAGAGTAACAGGTTAACAACGAGGAACATTTTAACAAAATAAATGGGATCCTATTTTTTAACTCTGTGTATACTGACATAAACAAACGCGGTTAAAAGACGAGGATGAGAAGTGCATGCGTTACATGTAACACCAGTCCACATGTAAACAGTCGTCTCTCAACACAGAGAGGATAATGTAGAAATATCGTTCTCAATTTATGCACTCTTTCAGCATCTTAGGTGTCCATCATCTTTGCTCTTAGCTTTAGCACCAGTCACATCGAAAATGCACAGAAACACTTACTCAAAAGACGACAGATGACACACAAGTCGTTTCTTCATTATACTTGTGGCAAGCTGTGTTCACTCACTGTGTGCTGTGGCTCTAGACACAGCCAATTCAGCAGTTCCTCGCCAGGCACTGTAGTCATTATCCAGAAAGGTCCAGTCTGTAGTATCATTAAATGTCAGCCATAATTCAGTCAGCCTGGTGAAATGTCACCCGCTTTTCTACTACTTTTATGAACTGTGTATAAAGGGCAGTTGTACAGACAGTTCTACACTATTCAAACACAGTCTTTCATCTGGTAAGTGAGGCGATAGCAGAGTGATAGAACCAGAGGCGAGTGTGCGATGGTTCCAGCCGCAGTTTGTTTCGGGGTAAAATCAAAGGAGAGGCTGACAGTCACAGAGGAAGACAGGCTCCTGGGAGACAGACAGAATCAGGACATCTGTGAGACAGACGGCTTCCTCCTCCAACCCTTCCACATCTTCATCAGTTTCTTTGAGCTGTACGACACCGTCTTCCACAGGCCTGGGGAAGAGCCGGACACACAGAGCACTGAACATTAACAACCACATCAGAAGAAGACCATTTCTGCGTGACAAAAGTTTGAAACACAGGTTAAAGACGTCTAGTTTGTCCAAAATGCCATTACCATTTCTTAAATGTGGAAAATCTTTCATAGTATCATCCATTTTTCTAATTAAAGGTGCAATATGTAAGAATTTTAGCTGAAATTATCAACAGATTGTGAAGAAGTAACAGTTTGGAAGTCATGTCAAAGACATCTATGTTTTGTGTTGAAGAGATATCTACTGAAGTTAGCATGCTAAGCAGCTAGCCCCGGGCCTGAAAACCTCTTTCTCCGTGCTGTCTAAGGCTCCCGTGCTAGCAATGTAAACATCAACACTCCCCTGGTAGTCCGGCTAGATGCACAGCTAACTGCGCTAACGGTAGCTACAGTAATGAACGTATAAAAAAGTTAGCTAAAAAAGTTAGCAGCAGTTAGCAGTTACTCTGGTGGAATGCTGACCCTATTTGTTGGGAGTGTGAATTCAAGCCGGCCAATTTCTTACATATTACACCGTTAAGGTAATAGACACAATGATTAAAGACCATGTTGAAGGAATAGTTGAACATTTTTGGAGAAAAGGGTTATTCATCTTCTTATTGACAGTTCAATGAGAAGATCAATACCACTGTCATATCTGTACAGTAAATATTGAGCCATCACCGGTTAGCTTTGCTTAGCATGAAGACTGGAAACAGGACATAGCAGGACTCGAGCTTATAGTAGAGCGCTGGACACTTTTGATAAGTGTCGCTCAACATAAAATGACATTGTATTTTGCGCTGTCATGTTCTTTGGTGCCATGTGATTGAGTAGTGTTACAAACATCGACATGGAGATAGCAGCTGTCTGTCAGCAGCAGCTTGTAGAGAGCGTTAACAAACTGAGTGACAGCAGACATCACTGGGCCAAAATATTTTTTCATGTCAGCTCCATTGGGACAAATCTCCAGTCTTCCTTTTTATTGATTCATTGATTTTATTTCCCAGAGGACTGTAGGGAGTGAGGGGATTCTGCTGCTAACATGCAGACTGGGAGCTGATCAATTAAAAACATACGGTATATGAAGCTGGATATATGTTGTATTTAAAGAGTTGTCTGTGGATTAGAGGGTGACCAATATGGTTTTATCAGGGCTGATACCGATATAGATTATTAGTAATCCAGGAGACCGATAATTGGAAACTACATTTACAGGAAAAATGCAAATCTTAGTCTCAAAGTTGAGAATAGTCAGTGATGCAATGTGAATAGAAAGCAAAAAGTGTTGAGCTCCCCATCATAAATCAGGCTCGACTCTGTCTAAAGGTGACAAAATCCACCTTTCAGCACCTTAAAACCATAAATTGTAATGTAATTAGCTTGAGAGGTGCTTGTACTTTAAGACAGAGACATGCTAGTTGTTCCCACCTGTTTCCTGTCTTTATGCTAAGCTAAGCAGCTGCAGATTTAGGACACAGACATCAATCAATAACTCCCGGCAAGAAAGCAAGTGTATTTCCTAAAATGTCAAGCTATTCCTGAAGCCCCAAAACAACCTTTACTGACACAACTTGACAATATATACAGCAGGATTTTGCCAAAATATCAAACAAAGAAGAAAAGAGTGCCTACCAGCTGTAGCAATGCCTTTGATGCTCTGTGTTATACTGGAGGTTTTCACAATAGATGAAATACCTGAGGAGGAACAAAAACATGTTATAGAACAATTAATATCTCATCACCCTGCAATTTGATTTAATGGCTGGTAGTTATGGGTAGAGGTTATCAAACAACCTCAAACTAATACAACAGTTTTTTTTTCTGCTTAAATAAACAACAAGGTGATGAAATCTGTCCATCCACAGACTTGTTATGGGTAAACATACAAATTCTGAGTGATTTACATTTGCTTCAACATGACTCATCTTGGAGCTGATGGGCCTTGGCTGCCATTGAAGGACATGTTTATTTGATTTACTACTTGTTTATGTATTGTACATTGACTCAGGGGATGTTTTGGCACTGTGTTGGCTGTGTCAGTGTGTGATTCCTTCCATTATTCATTTGTCACACAGTCATACCTTATTTTATATTCACCACATGTGATAAGGACCATCATCTGTACTCTCGGATACAGTGTATCATAATAAAACATCGGGGAGTGATGGCTTTCTCCTTCCATCTACCCCTCTCTCTTTCTCTGCCAGTCGAACCATTATCATGCATCATACCCAGAGAACATATTATAGAGTAGGTTGTCTTCAGTCCGAACCTTGCTGTACGACAGCTCCACAGTCTGGGTCCTGAGCGACCTGCAGCAGGATCTCCTCCACGTCTCGGTTTTTCCCCGGAGGATCCACCAGCTTTGTGATCCTTTGCTGCAGAGTCCGAGGCAGCGCCATCAGCTGGATAAACTGGCCCTCTGGGCTTTTGTCCACCTGCAGGCGCACAAACAAGATCAATTAACAGAGACACAATCAGTGGACAGAAAACCAGCAGCAACAACAGCTAACTGGAAACTAATGTCACTGTGGTGAACTCGGCAACAATCCAAGCTTGAGTTTTAAAGCGCATCCTGCCTTTTCCTTGCTGGCCGTTGTTGAGAAAGCAGTCCAAAGTAAAATAGTTAGTGCCTGCATATTTTTCCAATTTTCATCATAACAAAGATAATCCATTCGATCTTGGATGGTCGGAGTAGATAAAGACGTCTGTGTAGGTTCTTGCAGACAACAACGGAGAAATTGGGGTGTTTTGTTGACCTTCCACATGTTTGTGTTACCGAAGTCAGAAAACAGTAAGTACTGGATGTAGCTTTAGTTCTAAGAGTACGTGTTCAGCCATTTAACTGCATGTTATCACAGCCACATTATTTCTGGTATGCTAAAACACTTATGGCAGTAGTGACGTTATTGCAAAATCCAATGTCGTAGCAGAATGCGACACCGGTGACGGTCATGAAACCAAGATACCGCCCACCCCTCAAACATATCTGTGGTGTTCATGTGCTGCAATATCTTGTTATTCAATCACTGGAGTGAGTATATGTGGCTTTTTTTGTGTGTGACTCATTTCACTAAGTGCCAAACATTTATCCTCAACTGTTTGCCAAAGCTTTTTTCGGGTGTTAAGTGAAATTTTAGTGAAATGTTTGACTCAAATCTGCCTTCTGGGTGCACAGCAGTCTGCAGCTGGTTCAGCATGTGCGACTTCTGCTGCACTGTCTAATGACGTACAAGGGCACAAAGGTATTTAACACGTACAAGGCTCACAGTGCACAATACCCCGGAGCACTGTTTACTGCGAAATGTGTTACTCACTCACACACACACACACACAGACACACACACGTATTTCATGATGGTGTGATAATAAGTATTTTCTTAGTACAACAGGGAGTGGTGTTAACAGTTAAATAATAATAAAGAGAAGATGTAACCTTACACCACAAAAATGAAGAGGCATATTTCATTCCTGCCATCCAGTGTGTAAATGCAGACCAACCCATGTCTTACATGTTGTACTGGTTAATACTGTGTGTTAAGCAGGTAACACGGCAAAGTGCCAAGTCAGTCACACCCCATTTAAAATGTACTACCAAGGCTGTGAGGACACTCTGTACTGTTCTAGTCAAGCCTGTGTTCCTTTTGAGTTTTGTTTTTGTTCATAGACCAGGCATCACACAATGTCTGTTCATTTTATGACTCTAATTACAAACCATGTGTTTTTGGTAACATTCTTGTAGCCATGTTTTGTGAAAGTTTCAAGGTATCAGATAAAAGTTCAGAGGATTTTTGACATTTTACGCCCCTTAAATAATGAGTGTTAGGTGAACAGAGGCGTTACTGTCAATACAGCACACACTGTACTACTGTCGTAGGTGTGTGTCCTGTGCATTTGTGTACGTGTCATCTGTTACCTCTAGTTTTCCTTGTTGTGGTTTGTACACCACCTGAGGGCAGTCCCGCAGGATGTTGCTGTACAGAATCCGGAAGTGCTGAATGTTGTCTTTGACGATATTTGCCACCTTGGATTTATCTTCTCCAATCACCATTCGGAAATCCCCTGAAGAGACAGACAAAATGCTTCCCCTTAAGTTTAATATATTTGCTGTGATAGCTGTAGTACCACACTGTAGCAGGAAGGAACTCCTTCTGGTATGAAATTTATGATGGTGACCTAACACTCATTAGCTCTTTATTCATGACATGACCTTCTGCTTCTGTAGGTCAGGAAACTACATGTTATATCTGAATCCATTCTTCCCACTGGAAGAATTATAGCCAAAAAATGAAAAGCCCAAAAACCTGAGAAATGCTAATGCCTTATTTAAGCTGGATCTAGTCTTATCCTTCTGTCTTTTATGTTTGTATTCCCCGTTTGTTGTGTTTTTCTGTCTTTGCTGGGTCTTCCTTAGAAAAGAGATTTCAGTCTCAAGGGGCTTCCTGGTTAAATAAAAGTTTAACAAATACATATAAACACTCCCACTGTGAGCACATTTTTAGCGTGGAAACATTTGTAGAAACAACACAAAGGAGAGAATTAATCAAGCTGCTTCAAATCAAACAAATTAGTTCTGTGTCTTGAGGTTCTAGAGCCATCAATCAACAGCAGCCAACTGACTCATAACCTTTCTGATAGATGGATTACAAACAACATCCAGCATGTTGGATTGCATTAATATTCAAAGCGTTTGAACCACACCAGCATGACTGTTTTTTGTATGAAAGCCACAAGCTTTGATACTGCTAACTCAGCTGTCTTTGAATAACAACGATAAGAAGTGTGTGTGAGCAAAAGAGGAATTATTTTCATATCTGCATCTAGAACGCTTATCTGTGTTTACTGAATGTATTGGATCTTTTTTAATACAAGAGTTTTAAAATTGTGTTCGTATTTGATGCGCTCAGTTTTTTGTAGCTGTGCAGTTGAATTACCGGCATAAGAGAGACCGGCTATCTGCAGGAAGAGGTCTTCCTCAGTGAAGCTCTCTGGCAGCATGAGGAAGGAGGCTGTCACAGCACTCTTCAGGTTGGCAACCAGAGCAGCGCGGAGCTTTCCGTTCTCACTCTGCGCCAGCATTTTCACCTGCACGAGAAGCAGCAAAACATGCATGCACAAATATAAGCATGGATGAAAAAACATTTGTGCACATACGCTTTAGTAAAATTAAGAAAAGATTTAAGTGAATAGGTAGTCATTTTGACACAGTCAAATGTGCAAGAACTACTAGTCATTTTAAATAACTTTTATTGTTATTTGACAATAAACATAATATGTAAAATGTAATCAGATTTATACATCTCAGTTTTTCTTATCCAAAACAGTGTGATCGTGGTACTGACTGGTTTGTGAAGGCGTCCAGCAACATACATGGTCTTCCAGTGCATCAGGTCATCTATCAGAGCCTCTGTACTAATCACACCATATTTGATTATCTGAAAAGAGGATACGAAGATTTAAGTATGCGGTTGATAAAGTCAAGCCAGACAAAAACAAGAAAACAAGCTTAGATAAAGTTTTGGAAGCCAGATATGACAAAGTCTGTCCGTGCTCAGACCCAGCAGCGGACTTATATTACTTCTGCCAGTAGCGATTATCTACAGTCAAAACAAACACTAAAGGATTACAAAAGTGGATTCCTGTGAAAAGCAATCACACAGTGAGAAACTATGGCTGCTTAAAAAACACGAGAGGAGAGTCCAGTATTGAATGAGAAATGAACGGTTTCAGCAAGAAAAAAAGGAGGTGAAGAAAAGTAGAAGGTTGATGCGGAAAAAGATGCAGATACATAAAAACTAAATTTACCCTCCCGTCCACAGGCACCAGTGTGTTGTAATATACTGAAGCCCCGTGTTCATTTTGTATGGAGCTGATCATCGTGGGCCCCAGCAGCTTGAGGATGGAGTAGTGTTTGCGATTCTGCAGCAGATTCATGGTGTGCCACGTCACTGGGTCGTCCACCGCAATCACAAAGTCCAGCATGTTCTTCTGTTAATATAAGGGGTAAACAGAATAGGGAACATCACATCATCTCGTACAATGACTTAGGATACAGCTTTAAATTCTAACATAGTAGTCAGTTGTGAGCAATCAATTCAAGTGGCAGTGGCTCAGGAGGCAGAGTGGTCGTCCACTGATTGGAAGGTCGATTGTGGTTGGAGTCTGTATGTCAAAGAGACCTTGGGTGAGATATTGAACTGAAATTTGCTCCTGAAGGCATAGCCAGCGGTGTGTGAGTATGTTTGTGAATCGGTGAGTGCTGGCTTGTGTTGTAAACACAACCCAACACTTGAAAATCACTGTATAAAATAAAGTCCATTTACCATTTGTTTATCAACTTTTACTGGAATCATATTGTGACGATATAATCACATTGTTCTGTTGCCCAAACTAAAGAAATTGTAACACAAAAAATAACAATGAGTTATGATTGAGATGTGAATATTGTAAGTGTTATTATTTATTCAGGTTGATTTTGGTCGTTGCTCACTACATCTGAGGTGTGCACGAAAAAGCATAAAAATGTCGGTTTCTATTATCTGTTATCATATCGGCTGAAAAAAATCCATATTGTGCATCCCTGGTTGTAAACAAAAACAAGTGTTGAATAAAACTCTTCAAACATGCATAACAATAACTTATTATTGTGATATATGTGTGAAGAGTTTTATTAGATGTAATGCATAACAGTTCATTGTACTGAAAACAATGACGATGTTGTTACATTTTTGTAAAAGGTCTTTGGAAAACTGTGATCTTAATATTAACATTCATATTAATATAGAGACACTGATTTCAAACACCCATAGTAATATAGCAGTATTGATTTCCCATATCAAAAGTTATATTGACTTCAACCACATTGGCTAACTCTTCATGTTTTAAAGCCTAAACAATATAAAAATTTTCACTGTTGACTGACTGAAAACAAAGAAAGTAAAGGAAATACAGCAGTAATAAAGTGTCTCCTTTTAGGAAACGGGATCATCAGACCTTTTTTACTCGAGCATGTGCAGTTTAAATTGCTAACGATGTGTTAATGTGGTCCAGTTGACTTGACGTGCAAGTTTAACGTCATGAGCAGAGTTTGGAAACTGGCAGGGCAGCTGTCACTAACCTCCATTTGACCTTGGCTGGTCCCGTGTTGTTTGAAAACGCCAGATCCATAGGCAAAAGCTAAACTGATATCCTGAGGAAACTGTGACAAAATCCTCCTGTAAACCACACCGGTGCCGTGCAAAGCTGGAAGAGTCATTTTGAACTAGCTAGGATAGCTTTCCAGCAACGACACAAGCTTGTTTATCAGCGGGATAACCGGCTAAATAACGTATAAAACGAAGTTGCGGACACATAACCTGTGAGATACATTTCAGACTGAGAGGCTCGATGCCGCTAAACACGACAACAGCCGCTACATCGCACTAAAATGATCACTTTTAACGTTCAACTGCGTCTTTCAAGTCAGTTTGGGTCAGCGGTGTGTTTGACAGTCGACTAAAATATACGTCACAGAGTGCGCTGCGAGCCAGGGGCTCATGGGAAATTGAGTCAAAGATGGAAGGTCAGCAACTTTAATCGTTTAACTGCCGTAAAAGAGACGACATGAGGATTATTCTGTGAGTTATTGTGTACTTAGTTACTTCTATGATGGATAAAGTCGTTAAATGTCAATTGGAAAGAAAACTGATGCATTTTAATACTTTGAAGAAAACATTTTATCAGCTCTAAGTTTAGCCAGCAGAGGGTGGTTGTCGACCAAGTTTAGCTAGGTGAGGTAATTCTGTTTTCTATGGTGTGTTAGAGATGCTAACTGCAACTGCAACAGTCAGTATTCACTGTATTATACAGTGTGAAAGTACTATCAAAAGAAAAATTATACATACAATCTATATATAGCATGTATATTTCCATCTCTATTGACTTAATGCATTTATCTTACAGAAGTGTATCACAATTGTGAGATAATTTGAATGCAATAGAAGTATTCAATGATTGACTGTAACTACATACATTTACTCAAGTGCTATACTTAAGTACACTCTTGAGGTACTTTTACTTTACTTGAGTTTTTTCAATTTCTGGTACTTCATACTTTCACTCCACTACATTTTGGAGGCAAATATTGTACGTTTTGCTCACTGCATTAATTTAAAAAAAATTACTTACTTGTTACTTTTCTGATTACATGTTGCATCAGAGCCGAATGAGTGCATGTTTAAATAAATAAAAAAAAACACTGATTCCAATAATTAAAGAAATGCTGAATATTGGATCTGATATTTGTCTAGGCCGATGATTTAATGACCCATAGTATAAAGTACATACATACATACATGTAAATATATGTTTAATATATGTGTACTTTTGATACTTAAGTCCATTGAGTGACTTTCACTTTTACCAAAGTAATAATATAACATGATAGCACATTTTCTTTTCTTTATTTTTTGTTTTTGTGAGAATAGAACAGATGGCATAAAAGTTGGGGCTGGTTATTCAGTGAGGTTTGTTTTCAATTTTCTGTTTTGTCTAAAGTTCGTATTGCATTACACATCTTGTAAAAGATACATAAGAATTAAATCATGCTGACATGATAATGATGATTTCTGCTGTCAGGATCCAGACCGTCATATTTAGCAGCAGTGTGCTGGGCTGAAGTTCTGGAGAAACTGTGAAAGAAAAGCATATAATGTATTTAAACATCACTTTATACTGTATTTGACAGCTTGTTAACTCTCACTTTGCTTGAAACCAAATGCTTAAAAGAACATTTGTGAAAGTGAAATTAATCTTGACTGTGAGATTCAGTTTAAAATACTGCAGCAGCACTAAAAGCCAAAAAGCCTGTGAGGCCATCATCAGTCTTCACCCCTGCAACAGTTGCTTGGCTTATTGGCCCGATGCTCACATCTATTTGAATTAATTAATATTGAATGTAGATTCATGACAGTTAGCAATATCTCTGCAGCTCATTTTGGGATTGTCAAGAGCAGGATAAATATTATCTTCTCCATAATTGCCGAGAGCCATCTTTCAGCCAAATGAATATTAATAAGGTCACTAAATCCTCCTGACGAACAAGCTCACTCACTCTTTGCCTTAATTCAGGAACAGTTAAGCACCAGTAGGAATAAAAAGGTTATTTGTTCATCCTATACTGCATCATGTACATCGAAATAAAGCTTGAGATTATGACCCCAGAGACCTACTTTAGTCCATATGCTTTCTGCTTTCCTGCCTACAATTTATAATCAGTGTGGTTTCCTTGGATAGGGATGGACCAATATATGTTTTTATTGCGAAATGCAATAAAAAACAATAATGAGAAGTTGATCAAGATGAATTTCCAGTATTGGGATTTTGTGAATCGGAAATTATTCTCCTTTGATTCAAGTCTGGCTATAGTCTACAGGGCATTTCAAAATTGAGAAAAAATAAACCCTATTTTAAGATTGTGAATTGTGATTGTGATTAATGTGATATTATTACCGTTTTGTCCATTTAGTCTATTCCAATTTGCACCATTCTGAGTGATTCATTAGTTTTCATTAGTCATTAATGTAGTACAGTGTGCTCAGTGAAAAAAGAAAAAATGAACATAAGTAGAGAGGGCATCTTTGATTACAGACGATGCTACAGTGACTAATAAAACAACAACAAGGTTGAGTTATAACAGTGAAAGTTATTAGTGGATCAATTCATTATTCATTTAACATCCTTTTTCCTCTTCCAGACTTTGTGTCTGACAAAAACAAAATGCAAATGCACCAATTTCAAAAAGCGTAAAAGGTCTTAATCAAACATTGGCATACGCTTGGTATGTCATAACTAAAGACATGGTGCCATTTAAAATAGCTGGAGAGCCTGGCTTTTCGAACCCCAGAAAATGGAGAATCAACAAAGAGCAATTAGTGTTCATCACTACAGATAATGCTGCAAATATGCAAAAGACGCTGTCAGAGCCTGCTGCCGCCCTGTCGAGGGGTTCTTGAGAACGAGAGTTGAAGGCTAAGCAAGCCCCTCTGGAGCTGCGACTGAAGTCATTTATCCATGATGTGGTTATTCAGTGAGGATCAACATATCACCCCACATACCCAACTTTGATACATCTTACTTAATATAGTATGTGAATATATCATGAACAAAAAACAGATAATAATATTGCTAACAATTGTTTTTGTTGTTGTTTGCATGTGTGTGCTCTTTTGACAGGTAAGCCAGAGGTTAAGATTTGTCTCTTCCATCCATTGAAGCAGATGAGGCCTCATTGCTGTGGTTGAGTGGTCATGCAGGAGATATGCCTCAGCTTTCCAGGGCAGCATAAAGGCTTCTGCACATACCCACCACCAGTGTTCCCTCCGAGAATTTTTTGTTCCAGTGGGCAGATTCTCACACCTCAACTAGCACAACCACAGCCAAAAAAAACTGAACTTGCTGATTTTTTTATACTTGCACTTTAATCTATCTTGAAAAGGACTATGGCTAGTCACATCTCGCTCTCTAGGCCAGAAGTCTTTAATGTTGGATAACTGTATTACTTAAGTCGGGGCAGGGTAAATAAATTTATGCAGATGATGAAATTCTTGTCTGTACCATTTGACATAATGGCAGATGCGTGAAAAATGTAGCCTGAGACCTGGGCACTGTTTCAGTTAATGCCTGATCAGTGGACACCTTTTGAACTAAGTAGTCCCAATGAAACTGTCTGTTATTGGAACACATTAGCAAGCTAAGATCTCACTATAATAATGAGTGACTTCAACATTACTTTTAACCTAACTGGAGAACATGACAACTTTAAAGACTGGGTTACCACTGAAAATGGGGAAATTAAAAAAGAGAAGGAAGAAATGGCACAAGGCGGTAACACCAAGAGGATAACATCTAAAAGAAGATGACAAAGATGGGATCAACACAACAACAACATCGAAATGGGCAGTTAACACACTGAGGGACTTGAACGGATGCTCTGAATGAGACCCTGCAGGAGATTTATGCCACTATCCAGTCCACCAATGCAACAGAAGAGCAGCCTAAGGAGTCTGAGGGCTGGTGTAAGCCATCGTTTAACTAAATTCAATGTCATGACGGAAACCAGACTCAAGACCGGAAATGTGCTGTTTAAAGCCACACTTGAACATTACGGGACAAGCTGTAAAGATTCCAGCCTCCACTATCCCCCAGATCGCTGAGTCTGACCATCAACTAATTAGAAATTCCACTGCACTGTCTCCCCATACACCCCTTGGCCGGGTAAGCAAAGTCTGGCTTGACATCCATTTGTGTTTAGCTTGGCGTGAAAGGGAAGGCAACTGGGAGCTAACCATGGCATCTTTCATCCTCCAGTAAGATGAAGATGGGGTCACGTGTGTCAGTCTGGCGCCAATCCAGAAGAACAGAATGACCCAGAAGAGGAAAGCCTAAGAGGTTTTATGTTTGCTACTGTGTACAGTTGCAAGTTTTAAGAATTATATTTCCAAATGTCCATCAGATGCCAACTCTTTACTACCTCCACCTGAAGTGAGCTGAAGGTAAGTGCAGACTTGGATGATAATTCTCTGTTGGCCTATCTCTATGAGACAATTTCTTTCTCCATTGTTGATGTAAAACAATATGAAAAATTATGGCAAATGTTCTTTAGAGCTGTTTTAAACTTGCAAAACATTGACCCATCAACACCTTGTTAGCAAACAGTCGCAAATTTTCAGATCTGACAGATTTTGACCAACATTATGACTTGGAGTCATGTTTCTGGCCACCTGATGAATCCAAGTCCAATCTTTACTTTCTTTTAGCTATGTTTTGTGTCCACCAAGTCTTGAGGGAAATATCTGGCTCTCTCATCTGGCTCGAGCTACTAAATGTTCCACTATGTTCACCAGCTTGTCGCTAACTGTGTCTGGCTGCCATTAAGCGCTGAGCAGGTAGGGGAACAGTGGGTTTCTTCACCAAAAACAGCTGCCTGCTGTGGCCGATAATGAGACCAGTGAGAGTAAACAGAAACAGTGAAGTTACAGGCTGGACAGTGAGCTGGGAGCTGCAGTTTTAGGGGATCATTCCCTATAAGCTCATCACTACAAGCCCTTTCACATATTGTTTTCATTTGATACATTTACAAATATTTATTATAGCCGCTTTAAGGAAACCACACAATATAGTCCATATGTGGAAATTCAGGACTTAAACACTATTTGTACTCAGTGTTGCCAATTATTTCCAGTGCATCATTTAGGCACAGGGGGTAGCGGTCTTAATACGTCTAGTGAGGCAAAGAAGAAGAGTAATATTTCCTGATTTCACAGCTTTTCTAGTCTTTGAGTCCACCACTCATCTACTTTTGTAAAGCTTGTGAAGGGACAGTAAACTGTTTGCAAGCAAGTAGACAGGAACAAAGGCTTGTAAATATATATTGCTAATCACGGCGAGAATCCTTCAATCACACCTCAATCTTTCCTCACAGTGTTTGTGTGGGCCAGTGTGAAAATGGCTGAAGTGATTGGAATGAAAGCAAAGGCTGCCTTTGTAACTTTTTGCTTGGAAGGAGAACAACTAATCAAATTGGATCAATGTTTGCAATGATTGCACATTGATTTTCCAATTTAAATCGATTCGAGCAATGTTTCTTGTGTATTAGTCTGAAAGTGGCTCATGATTTACAGCTTACAGTGCCTCTCCCTGCTTCTGAGTGTCTGCCTCAGGAGCAATTAATTTGGATGGCTACAGCTTTGATAGGTTGGCTGGCAAAGACCAAGACTGCAGTTCAGCCTGCAGTTAAGTGTTGCTGTTAAAATATAAATACCTGCCAGTCTCTGAGTTCAGTAGGCATATGATAATAAAACTACAAGAAAGGGAAAACAGATTATGGTAAAAGCTCACCTGACAGTAATGCGCCAGCTTGCACTGCGTGTGTGGCTAAAACCCTGATACAAACATGTACACACACACACACACACACACACACACACACACACATGCACTTACTATGATAATCTTTTCAGCTTTCGCATGCCTGTTGCCATGGCGATTGCCATTGCTGCCCATGCCTAGTGAAGAAACATCAAAAGAAAATGCACCATTAAGCACACAAACAGACACATACTTCAGCAGATGCACAGCTGCTCCAGGGCCCCATAAGAGGAGACAAACAGAAGCTTCCTCTTCCATCTTACTCCACTGAACGTTGTGTTGTCACTGAGCATGGAGTAAGTCCATAATATTCAAAATAGGGAGTCAGAAGCGATTGAAAACTGGACTAAAACAAGGTAAAATTAGACACTGAGTGACAGTGTTGATATTAACAGGATGCTCCGGTGTCCTAACCATATTAATCCTGGTTTAAAATACAGATTTTTAGTTTTTCTGGTTTTTTTGGATTATTAAATAACTATTTGATTATGTATATAAAAAAAAAAGTAGGCTAATATTGTATGTTTCAGTGGTGGGGTTCATGTAACCATAACGTGAACACTCTTCATGGAAATTGCCATTAGATCAATATTTGATTTCAAGCTGGATTGTGCCAGGTATATTAGTTCAATAGCTGTTTTTAGAACAATGCACAACCACATACATGCATACATATTAATCAGACGCTATGAATTTTCCACCTCCTCCTGTTGGCAGATGTTTGTTTTTAGAATGTCATGATATTCCAACTCATTCTCCCTCCCGACAAATACGGCAGCTTGGTCAGTGAACGTAAGCTTCAAACTACGACACTCTACCTACCCCTCTTGCATCTTAAACTCTGTCAGAGTTGTCAAGTCAACTCTGACTTCTTTGCTCTTTATACTACTGCACTAGAGGGGCACTTAACGAAGTGACGCAAGAGTGGTACCTACAGCGTCAAACTAAGAACTATAGAGTCACTGACATACAAAAATGTATGTGTTGCTGTAATGATAATAAAAATACTACTTTACTTAAATTACTGCACATTAAGAAGTCTGTACTTCAGCCAGGTCACAAGTTTTTAATTGTGTGGAAATGTGTTGGTGGCATTTTAAAGCATGTGTCGATACATTTGTTGAATCGGGGGTGGGGGTTGAATATTCCACTATAACATACCTGTAACGCTTCCGTGTCCACGTTTTTTTGGTCACCTTGTACATCCAACAAACCCTTTGTAATATGCCATCTTATTTAACCCCTCAGTGATCTGCTCACTGTTGTGCTCTGCCTTGCCTGCTGAAAGCTTTGCTGTAACTACTGCTGTTCGTACCATTTGATAAGCTTGCCTCCAGCCTAATTTGATAAGCGATAAGCCTCGCCTCCATCCAAGCATCCACCTGTCGAACTGTTCTTAAACTGTTACTGTCACTTCCCAGTCCCTGCTGCGCTGCGCATTGTGTATCACTGTGGTTATAGTTTCTTGTGTTGTGAATTGCTCATCATCAGTACACGTATTTATCACGACTGTGGAGCTTTTATTGTTGAGCTTCTCAAGCCAACTTCTGCCCTACTTGTTGCCATGGCAGTTTTGAATCTTCAGTTTTCTGTTCCTAAAAATATACAGTACAACTGAGCTTAGCTAAAAAATACAAGCACGAGTCTCTTCAGCAAGTAAGTTTTGCTGTGTCCGTGCACGTGTATGTGTGTGGTGCGCACAAAGCTGGTTTGATGGTGTTTTGGGGGATTTGCTGCAGATATCTGAGTTGTGTGTGGGTGTTTTAATCTTGTTGCTCCATCCATCGACACGGCGCTGTTAAAGTTCATTCAGAGAGCTATCTTTTATAATAGCTCGACTGAATCTACAATATTCCCTACAGCAGCTTCAAAGGTGTGGATAGACAGTTTAATCTTTGTTTTTCTTGTTTTTTCTGGTGTTTCTGGCATCCACACTCATTTCTAATGCCGGAGGCACAGTCAGATGACTTCTGTGAAGGTCTACCATTGTAAGACCTTGTGTGTAACTTTATAATAGCACTGCCCCGTAACAGCCCTGTTGTTTCCTGGGTTGAGCCCCCTGTGTTTTCAATTAACCCGTAGGTGCATCTGACGTTACCCCCCGCAACGCAGACTTCCATTTGTTCACTTTTGCACTTCACTATTAGCTGCCTCATTATGTCTAGTCATTAAAAAGTCATTTATCAATTTAATAACAGTGTTAGCATGTTCAGGATTGAGTTGAAATTGAATTGAATTATTCATTAAAAACTTGATCATTTGCAACTCTATGCATACTTAACTGAGGTTGTAACTTGTATTACAGCATGTCATGAGCACCTACCGTTGATACCAGATGTGCAAAGAGCTCAAGTGTTTAGATTTTCCATGGATTATCGAAATTGAGCCAGTGAAGCCACAGGAGGTTTGACCCTCATATATTCACCCGCTCGGATATCTGCTGCAAATCCCCCAAAGCAGCATTTATCCAGGCTCGTGCACACAACACACACAAACACAAACAATAAAAAACATGAAATGTGTAAATGTCCTACCCTCCAACAAACTTGTTTTATATTTTAAAATCCTTCATCTGCTGATAAAGGATCTCATTAACATTTTTATTACTGAATGAATTAGTGTTAAATAGAATGACTTATTTTATTCATTGATGCAAAATAATGAATTCATTTATCTACACTCACTCAAAATGTGTGTATGTGTCTGCAATTATACTAACCTTATTAACAGTGATGAAGCTTGAAGCAAAGGGCTATCTGTGTTTGTATGTCAGCATCTGCGTTTCTGCATACATGTCAGAGTGTGTGTGTATGTGTGAGGATGTGTGCATATATTTGAGTCTGTCACATGCGTGTGTGTTGACAGATGAGTGCTACTGGCGTTGTGGATGTGCTGTTTGCGTATCCATACTGTGTTTCTTCCAATGCAGCAGCACAGGGCAGATCATATCATGCTCTCCTCTCTAAGCTATAGCTAAACCAGACTTAACCAGAGTGAAGAGAAGTAAAGTGAACATGAGGAACGTTGGGGGGCATAATCCTTTTCAGATTTATGATATTATGTATGTTATAATTGCGTGGGGAGAATGGGAAGAAAGTAGGAAGAAAAATACACTTGATTCTGATGCACAAGTTGCCTGACTCCATTGTCAGCATAATTTCATGCACACACGATTTATTTAATGGCCGTTTGAAATGTGTGCTGTATGTGTGTCATGAAACATGTAGGCCAGGATGAGCTTAGGCCGTCGCTACAGTTCACACTGCAGCTCTGACTGTGACTCACTCTCCGGCTCTCTTCTGCTTGACTGACCCCCCCAACCCACCCACCCCTACTGGATTTGACTCATCGTGACTTGCTACAAATGTGCATCCTGCATGTTATGCAAGACGGCCTCTTTTGAGGACTGAACACAGGTTAATTTATTAATTATTTTTCCAACATCATATTCCACTTTACCGTGGTGTTGCTTGAGTCCAAGGAACAGTGTGCGTATGGACATATCTCTTTGGTCATGTCGTTTTCTTAATGACAAGTGGGTTCATCTCTTTTCTGCCATCAGCACATTTTCCATCACGCGTATACACTGTATACATTTAGATGCACCCTTAGGGCATTTAAAAGCACAATTTGATGTGCTGATGCTGGTGGCCAAATGTGGAGCAATATGTGTGCAATATACATAGGATACTCGCTTCTCGCCTGCAAAAAAACCCCCCCCAAATATGAGTCATTCGAAAATAAATAGCTGAGGTTCAAAAGAGATATGGCCAGATGAGTGTGTCATAGTAAAGCTGAAAAGCAGCCCTCAATGGCATAAAGGTCAATGAATACATTTCCATCAATTGAGATCAGTATCAGTGCTGTATTGAAACCTGCTAGTTTCCAGAAATCTCAATGCGTGACGGTGAATGAACAGTCAGCGTTTCAGATATACATGGTTTGAAGAATATCTGCTTTACATCCCTGAGGGAATAATTTCCGAGTGAAGCCAAGATAGAACTGCTGTAGGTCCATATTTCCTTTCTACTGCAGTGTTCTTGAGTGTGTGGTTCAGACGTGTGGGATTTTCTCCCCAGTTTAATAATCTTCGTTCTCTCTCTTTGTTCTGTCATCTTCTGGCTGTTTTTTCTTTTTTCTTTTTTTTTTTGAAGTGACGTGAGCAAACAGCTGCGGCTGCTGCTGCTGATGGCATTTAGGAATCGTGCTCTACACTCATGCCCTGAAATGCATAATAAAGCCAGGCATAGGGAGGAGATATTTGTTTAAGATGTCTCTTTAGAAGTGAAAGCAACATGAAAACAAATAGTGTGGAGTAGTGTAGAAAAAGAAACCGTATCTTTAACAGAAAGGAGATGATGTTTTTAAGTGTTCTGCGAGGAAATCGAGGTTTGCTAAAACTGTGCATTTACTGGCTGTACAGAGAAATGTGCCATTTGCGACTTTACACCCTGATGGCAGATCCTCTTACAGAGATCAAAGGATGATGAAAAATGCATCTAAAATCATGCTGATCACTACAGGGGTTCCTCCAGCTTGGCTGCCATTTACTACCATTACCTCCATGTGCAGCTTTCTCAGGCTGCAGAACAGGACACATTTATGAAGAGCAACACATTCCATCCGAGGGAATCATATCACTCATTAAGTCAGTCGATGGAAACCATGAGAGAGTAATAAATCTCTGTTCCTACTGACCTCTACGAGGGTTTCTCCCTCATGGAAAATGAATACAGATCAACCCTGCCCTCCGATGCTTTTGGTGCAAAATACAGGCATGTGTGCATTCTCAGTTGGGGGTATTTTTTCAGTGCTACTCTCTGTCGCATCCATGAGCAATGGTGGGAAAAGGGATGAAGGGAAATTGAGGAGGAGGGTAGAAATGATAGGCGAATGAAGGGATGGTGGGAGATGGAGGTGGGGCTTGCAGAGCAGGGTGGATGGTGTTTCCATCTGTGAACTCCACCTTATGCACACTAGCAGGAAACCCCTTCCAGTGGTTGCACACGGCACGCAGCACCACAAGGCTGCAGCACGACACACACACGTAGCCAGTGATGTAGGAGGATGATGACAGGAGAGAGGAGGGGGAGGGGGAGACGGCGTGCCGAGTGAGAGTGAGCGAGAGGAAAAGGGCAGAGGGAGCGTGAGTGAGTGAGCGGGTGAGATAAGGAGAGAGAGAGCAGCATCTCTTGAGCGCATTCGGCTTGCAGCAGCTCAGGAGGCAGGAAGGCAGAGTAGAGGGGGGAGAGCAGCAGCACCTCGCAGAAGGGGGCGACACCACACCTCTCTCTCTCTCAGACACACACTCTTTTACGTCACACACACACGCATTTTGTGAGGAGGCGTGAGGCTCTCGAGGAGGACCACTACATACACGCGCACCGTTCTGCTGGCTTAGCTGCGCTTTGGAGAGCTGTCTCTTGAAGACTGGACCAGAGCTGTATCCATCGCTTCATCCATCCTTTCTGTCCCTCCTGCTCTTCATTCCTCCAACAGAGAAGCAGCTCTCCGTCACACGCCTCCTCGATCATTTGGACAGATCTGCTCTCTGTCATTCATCATCTGACCTCTGATCTCTCTGTACCCATTTCTGCCTGTCGCTGCTTTGACTCCATTTACAGCCAAAAAAATCAAGAGACACACAAACCCATCGACTGAGAGACCGACCTTTCAACCGCAATCATGAACTTCCTCCGCCGCCGTCTCTCGGACAGCAGCTTCATGTCCAACCTGCCCAATGGATACATGACAGATCTCCAGAGGCCTGACCCACCTGCTCCTGTTCCCCCCACTGCCTCCTCCCCTTCCCAGCAGGGGGCACCTCCAGCCACGGCGCCTGCCCCTGCCCAGTCCCCGACCAAAGCTCCAGCACCGTCCCAGGCTCCAGCCAGCTCCCCCGCATCTCAGGAGCGCCGCCTGAGCCAGCTGGCTCAGCAGCCTCAACAGGCCCAGTCCTCCTCCTCCTCTGGTGGCTCCTCCGGCTTCTTCAGCTCCTTCAGCTCCATCACCAACGTGGTCAAACAGACGGCTGCATCCGCCGCCGGGTTTGTGGAGCAGTCGGCTCCCTCTCCCTCCCTCTCCAAGAAGTTCAAGATCCTGTTGGTCATCGATGAGCCCCAGCATGAGTGGTAAGTGTCACATGCAAGTGACTTTAATGATCAATTGAGTTTAGTCCAATTGACTGATGGAAGTTGGTGCAGTCGCTGGTTGTGTTGATTGGCACACTGTCCCCGAGTTTTTGGGATGAGCTACAGATTTGGCGTAAAAGATGTTTGATAAACAGTCAGCTAGAAGGAACATGATGTCTTGTGTGGGTGAAGTGGCCTTATGCTGATTGACACAAATAATTATGATTGATTTTGATCTAAAATTAAATGAATTCTTACATCCTCATTTCCTATTCCGTGTTTTTGTTTGTACTCTAAGTCTTTTTATTAAACTGTATTCTCCCCTCTCACTAAAGCTGATCCCAAAATAGAAACAGCTCTATTAATCTGAACAGACAGAGGAGCTTTTCTCCGGGGTTTGTATTCACACATCCCACCACCTAGCCCTGTTACCTGCCTCTGTTTTTATGTTTTTATGTGAGCCTCTATGACGCCATGTGTGCGAGCATGTTCATACTAATGTGAATATGTGGGTGTTTAGAGAGCTATGAGTAAGTGTTCCAATCCCTTGACAGCACAACTTGGCCAACAGCATATTATCCTTACGCTATCAACTTGTACGTCATACACTGTCATACAGGAGCATGTAGCTCTGAATAAAACATCCCCTTCTACAAGTGAAGTTAAAGCCCTCGGCTCTGTAATAGTCTTGCTAACCCACTCACCGCTTTCTGTTCCTGCAAATCACATTTTCCAGCTATAAAGGTTTTTTCTGTGTGGATGTTGATGATGGATTTTACAGCCACTTATCGCTGCCATTACCTCGGTGTGGTTATATCTTGTCAACCTTGTATTGGATG
Organism: Pagrus pagrus; assembly: GCF_965226575.1. NCBI lineage: Eukaryota > Metazoa > Chordata > Actinopteri > Spariformes > Sparidae > Pagrus > Pagrus pagrus. The sequence continues at coordinate 13,910,583 of NC_140187.1, forward strand.
GTGGTGTGATAAAGCGGCGACCGCATGAGACACTTTTGTCCTTTTCAATTTAATGGAGTATCTAGAGTATTGTCAGATGGCAATAATTGTTGGTATTCACGTAAAAATGAGTGTTTTCACAGAAAAAACTGTGTGCTATGGTCCAATGCATAGCAGAGCAAAGGGTAAGTAGATCTTGAGTTGAGATTGTTGCAGTTTCCAAGGTCAAGATTAAAGTGTCAGGCTTTTAAGCCAACACAGACATAAAGTCCTAAAGGGGCTCAGACTCTAAAGTTTAGTCTAACCTGCTAAAAATAGGTGATTGATTCCTTCCCCATTGCCAGTAGACGAGCTTGCCTTTAATTTTTTGTGTGTGTAACATTTGACGCAAACAACACACAGGGAACAGTAGAAAGCACCAGAACAAATGCAGCATTCACATGCTCCTCGGATGGTCCCGTTTCCCGAGTTGGGAAGTTGTTCTTCCAACTTCGGTGTGTTCATGTTGGAATGTGGGATAACAACATGTGTCAATTCTGATTGGAGCTGGAGCTGATTAACACCTACAACCACTGCAGAGTCGTTCGACCTGGGAATGAAAGCAGATTGTACCCTTTCCCATTGAAGACAAAGCCAGATGTTAGTGGGAGTCAGTGGGTTTCTCTTGTCCAGTGTGAAAGGGGTGTAAGTGGACTTTTTGAGTTGAGATTAGTTTGTCAAGCTTGCATGAAAACGCATCTTGACAAATGTTAAGATAGATTGGAAAATTGAATTTCCAATTCTAGTTCAGTAAATCTTTGTCATACAGATATATTTAAACAACTTTGCTGCACAGAGAATTTATGGATGTATCCCTCCTTGGGATCTTGCCATTGTAGGTGTCTGATTCTGAGATTTAAGTGTCTGCAAAATATAAAATGCAAATGTAAATGTAATGCAGTGTCACTGTTAGACAATTTGGCAAAAGTTCCAAAAAGGTATTGTTCAGTATTTCAATGCCATAATATTGTCCGGCTACAATACCTAGTTAATTACTGGCATCTGAAAAATAAACTGGTGCCATGTACCACTGATTAAGTAAAGTTTGAGTTACAGACACTGGTGCTTAAAAGTAATTGTGAATTGTTTTCGCTGTTGAGTGCAGTGAATACGATTTCCAACACAATCAGCCCAGGATTATCTCCAAAACAGTGTATTATGCATATACATGCATGAGTGTCTGAGGTTCCACTATGCTGCCTGAATGTGAATGACAGCTCTACATTATGGTAATCCTGCATCTCTTGCTGTGATTGTTTTGGTGGCTCATGATTAAACGGCTGCCACCATTGTGATGTGATGTCTGGACGTGAGACACTGCAGTCTACATTCAGAAATAGTTGCACTTGAATGCATGGCTTTTCATTTACAAAATATGTAATGACCACACATCAGAAGTACATGTACCGCACATAAAAAATGCTGAGGGTGAAGAAATGTAAAGTCCAAGTAGGGTAGAGATGGGAACGTTAACCGAGGAGTTCTTGTCTGGTATGAAACTAAACCTAACTGTGACCGTTACTGTTATGCTATGGATCTACTCTCCGCAGAAGTTAATAGGAAGGACTGGCAACAGACAAATGTGTGCTAAGTGAATGCAGTAAAATATAATATATTTAAGATGTAGCTAATGTAGAAATACATGCCTATGCCCTTGTAAATGTCTTTGCCTTGGTAAAATACAAGTGTGTTGCAAGCAAGGGCAACTTTTATGATGCCAAGTACGTAATATAATGTATCATTTAAGAAATATAATGCAATGAATTTGCAACTTGAGTGGCACTTTTTTGTTTGCAAACAATATTTTACCCAAAGAGCTCAACATAAATATTAATGTTAATTCTTTGAGATAGAGCAGACAGAGCTTCCCTTAAAGCATCAGGGACAGAGGCATTCTGCTAAATGTTATTGATTTTCCACTCAGCAAAGAGCCAGGCCAGAGGCTCTCAGTAGTAATAACTTGGAAACAAAAAAAATCACACTGGAAATTTCTACTCTGTTCTGATTTTATGTGAGGTTCACATCAAGGCCATGTTCTGATTAATCAGAAATTAGAGGACATGGTTGTCAGTTTGACTTGGTTTGTATCTCTACTCATAAAAACTTTTTGATGGATAGCATCAGCCTGAAGCCAGACTTCAGATGACTCCTCGTTAAGAAGCTTTTATCCTTCCTTTTATTTTGAATGAAATCACAAAAGTTATTCTGCAAAATGAGCATGTCTGATTACTTAGATTGAAGATGCCAGTTGGAGGCATCTTTATGCCAGTTTGTTACAAATAGGGCTGTCACATTTATCATGACGAAACATATGCACAGTAATGATATTATCGCAATATCTATAAAAAAATGTTATCACACAACTTATACTTCTTTAACTTACTTTGTGTTTTGGTTCTTTTTTAGCAAATAGAGAACACATTATTTAGGGAGGCGTAGAGATTATGTAATCATAACTGTACAAAGTTAACAATTACACACCCTAGTTAGAAAGTTTGGTGTCTCAAACCTGTCCAGAGCCAACCATCTTCTAAATTAATCACGGATCTTTGGCAATGTTATCATTTAGGTCCAGTTCAGTTTTTCCTCTTCAGGGACACCTTTATCAAAGGATCGATAAAGGATCTCTGAAACATCTTACCTTGGAACCACTGGTAAGCTAGCTGTGTTCTCTTAAGTGTTTTTGAAGTCCTCGCCAGCTGCAGTGCCAATTGAGCTAACTAGCTAAAGGTAGCTACAGTTAGTAGCAGTTAGCGGTTACTGTGGTGATATGCTGCCCCCTATTTGTTTGAATTCGTCAGGTGGCCAATTCCTACAAAAAATATCTTTAAAACAGTTTGGTTATTTTTTGATAATGTAGATTTCTTTGTTTCTGTGCCACAAAAAAGGGGTCAATAACAACAAAAACAAACTGAACAACAACAAATAGGTACATCTTTACCTAGAATCTAATACAAACAGGGCCCTCTTACGCCCACACTAATTAATAATAAGCTAATTTTGATTAACAGATTGATGGAGAAGCTAAAAGGGATGGGCATACAATTAGTATTGGTCAATTCTGCCTGTCAATTATGATTAACTGTAACATCGTAGTAAATATTAGTCACAGTGGTTTTGTTGATACCTTTAGAGCAGGTCATATTAAAGAGAAGCAATGAGGCTTTTACTCTCTCTCTCTTCAAGTCCTTTGTACCTTGATTCACCTCTTTCCCAAATTAGAATTCTTCTTCTATTCCCCAATTTAACCTTCCCTTTCCACATCCATTTTACCTCGCATCAAAAACAGACGAAATTAGCATTATGCACGCTTTGCTCCTTGATGGAAACCAAACAAGCAGTTACAAACACGCTGTAACTCTAAATAATGCTGGCATCCCCTTTAAAATAGCTGGCAGTTGCATAAGCAACCCCAGGTATCACGACTCTCTGCGTCTGACATCTCATTCTCTGAGCTTTCAAATACCTGATGGCTTTCTCTGACTGAGCCACAAAAAAGACCACAATGGGCATCCAGCAATAAAGCTGCAAGACGAAAGAGTGAATGTATTTTGCAGTCAACTCAGATTGCGAATGTGTGTGTGTGTGTGTGTGTGTGTGTGTGTTTGATGTATTCCTTATGTAACAGACCCAAGCCCATTGAGGTGGGTGAGGGAAGAGACAGCGTCCTCCGGGGCCTTTCAAGGTGATGTCAGCACAGAGGGGAGAACTGCGAAGGATAGAGGACAAAGAGCTGGGAATCTCCCCTCATGGCATTCTCTTTCCTGTTTGTCTCACCCCCCCTCTCTTTTTTTATTTTCCTCTGTCGCTCTCCTCTGTGCTGCCTCTCTCTGCCTTTTAACGCAACGGTCTCTCTGTGCGTGGCTTTAGAGAAAGTGCCCTGGGTTCATGATGCGATGAAGTAATGAGAAGAGACGTGGTGATTCAGCAGTTTCAGCCCAAAGGCCACATCTGCTCTCTTTCTTTTGCTCTCCATATCTGTCTACATCTCTCCCGCTCCCTCTATTTGCTCTCCCTTCCTGTATCTCTATTTATCTATTGAGGATGCAGCTTCTGCCTGAGTACAAGTGAACATTTTTAAGATCTATTTTACATAAATACCCATCAGAGGAGATTATTTTGGACTGTTGACTTTTCGATATGACTCATAGCGGAGGGTTTTGTTGGTTTGACGCACGGTTCTCCGACGAGCAGGGGGTGATGGCGAATGTCAACCCAGTTGCCCTGCAGATAAAGCTCGAACTTTAAACTCCAGCTTTTACTGGTTGGTATTTAAAAGTGATTAGCAAACAAGTCCCAACATTTGAAGCTGCTTCACAAAAGTGGTGGGGGTATAAACATTATTTTAATTAGTCATGGTTATTGCATCAGTACTCGCGAAATTCAGTCCTCTTACCAACAAACAAAAACTGATGAGAGAAGAAAAGCACAATATTTCTGTTAGGGTTATTTGGTTGTCTGTGGTTGCACAACAGAAAATGTGTTGTTTTTATTAACACATTTTTGGTATGATGACAACAACCTAAATTAAATGTAAACAAAAGTGTTCAGTGAGATTATGCCTGTGTGCTTGCATTCATGCATGTGTTATAAAAATGTCTCCCTTGTCAGTGGAGAGGGGAGTACACAGTGAGAGCAGGTGGGGAGGTGGAGCTTTGTCTATCTCCATCAACATCTTACACACACACACACACACACACACACACACACACACACACACACACGTATGAGCATCTGCATTCTCTGCTTCTATTTTCTGTCATCCAATTATACATGACAGGGGAAAAGTGTTACATATGCAGTGCTGTTCCTTGTTTCTGCTGACCGAGTTCACTATAAAACAGTGGTTTGGGAATAAAGCTCATTCATTGTTAAAATATTTCCTTTGCTCTCTAAATGCACCTTTTCACAGCCCACCCACACGCAGATGAGTACAGACGCTATAATCAGCAAACAGGTGAGATCATTGTCACGGGTGCTTGTGATTTTGGCTAGATGTTGCTGGCAGTGATTAGGAATTATCTGTGGCATTATGGTTCACCGCTGTAGGCCAGAATCTCGACGCACACCGGCTGAGGACTGACCTTATTAAGACCAGAGTGTCATGTTGACATTAAGAGGTCCTCTTGGTTTCAACCTGGTGATGTCTTGTACCTGTCAGCCCTTGTCATACTAGACCGGTGGCATTTTCAGCCTGAGAGGGGTGATACAGAGACAACTCCGAGGTAAAATGTATGACTTCGTAAAGCAAAATACGACATGATAGTTTTACAGCTTCAAAATTTGGTTGTTGTGTTGAAACCAGGGATGTCAGTTTTGGTTAATTTTGCTTTGGATAAGCTAACACTCATTAAACGTTAACTAATCGGTTATTTATTGACTATTAATTTGTAATAAAAAAAAAGTTTTATCATAGCAACTTTTTAGAAGTCACTGAGATGAGATGTCATCCTACAGATAGCTAGGACAGATTGGAAAATCCTCATAAAAAGTGTAAAAACAATGTAGTAGTATGTTTTCTGGGCTTGAATGCGTGGCCATGTATACAGTACAGTATGTAGAGAAACAAACAATGACATATTAAACACACGCGCAACATGAATTTCGACCCGATTACCAAGTTGTTATTCCTTTAAAAAAATCAAATCGATCTATAAAATAATTTATATGTTGCCGCTGGTTTCATTGTGCAGCTTTCATGATGAGCATGTTCTAATAATGCTTAATATTTCAAACTGTCCCTGAGAGGAATACTTAAGTAAACAGAGGGCCTGTGCTTGCTCCCAGGAGACCAGACTATTAGTGAATGCAGATTTCTGGCACCGTCTATGTCAATACTGACTGAGTAATAAGAAGCTTTTATCCCTGAGGCCCGGTGAGGGTTGAAGATCACCCCATTATATTTATGTCAAGAGACAGTTAGCCTTGTAGCTAATTTAAATGCGACAGGAGGGAAAACATCCCGTGTGTATTGGTGAGTACGTATGTTTCCCTTTACATTTTCATGACTTTGCTCTTTTTTTTCACGCTGTCAACCGTGGCAGACATTTTGTAAAGACAAATACATAAGCACAGTACTTAGCAACTGCCTGTCCTATCTGCATAAATTTACACCTCAACAGGCTGTTAAGCTAAATGAGCCAAACAGCTTGAGAGGCTTTATTCCACAAAATTGAATCTATCCAAGAAGCCACAGGCAGCAGAATAGGTTGGTGGTTTAATGGTTAATTGAATGCTGAAACAAAACTAATTGATCTCTTGTCACAACAGAACAAAGAGGCTAACTGCCAAGAGAGGTTATGTCATTCTTTTCAAAATATGTACAGCTATAAATAAAACTGTCCATTTATTAGAATAATACTCAGGAATACATAAAAAGACATTTAGCAGGGACCTCTAACCAGCTAAATAAAGAGTGTTAGCTGGTTAGCTAAGCACCACCTCACAAAAAACACATTTTAAAAAATTAGTGATGGGAATGATAGAAACATCAACTTACAGTATATCCCCAGTGAAAAGGCCACGGCCCAGTATACATGCCAGCTATTTCCGAATTTGTTTTAATCCAATCTTGCATTTTGACCTTCAGTCTGATTGTAGCATGTGCTTATCGTAAAATAACAGACATCTTCAATCCTCTTCTATTAAATGGCCTCTTCGGTAGGATGAGGAGGCTCCACTAACGAGCAGCTCATTACCAGGGCAGTTCTGTATAGATCTATTGGAGGTACTGCGAAAATCTGTACCACTTTATTACTCGTAATATATTTGCATTGAACCAATAGTTCAAATTTTAGAAGAAGAGTTTGGTAAAACTCTTGAATTCTACCGTAGGAAAGCTCCAGCTTTATTAACCAAGATAAACTAGAGATGATGAGGCCGTCATGGCTCATTGTGTCCAATAGCTTTTTTCCCGCAATGGACTGATTGACCAACATAATTACCTTTACTATCTGCTGTTTACAAGTAAAGTCACATAGAAAAAGGCACCTGGGAAAAGCAACGTGTTCAGTAACACAAAGACAGCAGAATTCTGTTGATTGCGTTGTTGGTGGTATGATTGTATTTATGTTGGGTGCCACTCTGAGCCCTCTGCAGTATTCCAGAGATAAACCTGTTACTATGCATGAGGCATACGGGTACCTTGGAGGGCCATAAAGGAGACCAATCAGCATCCCAACCTCTGGTGAAATAGCCCTCTGTTGCTATGGCAACAGGTAATCCTCTTCAATAATTTTAAAATTTTATGGTTCAAAAGAGCCGTTGATGTGATTTTGCCACAAAGAAGTGTTAACAGTTTACATGTTGTTGCACAAATAAAAAAATACATGAATTTAAGCTGTCTTATATCACATCTCACCTTCTCTTTCTTGCTTTTGTAGTTGTTTTATCAGAATGAAATACAAAGTACAACAAGTAGAAGTATTAAATTCAGTCAGGATCCATGACAGTGCTAATGATTAATCAGTCAATTGATCCGTAATGTCGTGTTTTTACAGATACGTACTTGCATTTCTGACATTATCAAATGGTACATCAACAGTTAACATCCTACTACAGGAACGTTTGGGACTTTTTACATTTTTATTTCAGCAAATGGCTCAAATTTGGAGAATTCCAGTAAAAAAGATATTTGTGAAATGTCCATCTCTTCTTGACACCATGTAACTGGACACGTTTTGACGCTTGCCAAAATAACCCAACAGCTAAGGGCCATGTTATGCCAGAAAAAAAGGCAGTTCGTACAAGAAGTCCGTCAACCATGTATGAAGACAAAACTGTTTACACTGAGGTTGGATGAAAAGCCTGCCATCATAGAGAGGCAGAAGACGTGATAATCACTTAAATGTGATTATCCCCCCTTGGAGCCCATCTTCAGACATCCACTGCTGGAGGAAGAAGAGAGAGGAAGGGAGGCTTAAGGGAGTTCAAACTCTGCCAACTTTCTCACCTTCACACACCTAGCCAAAAGCTGTGTGAAGTGGGTGTGAATGTTAGATCGACAGTTAGATTTTGACGCAACTCCCCCAAATCCCATGTGGGAAAGGTGAGGGAGGGCGGGGTTTCTGAAGTTGTTTGACCATCTGACAAGACCTTCTGTTTAAGGCATGCTGGCCCCTTGAACCCCCATGAGGTGATTTTGATGTAATGGCCACAATCAGAATACTGAATCTAGTCATATGAGCCACTGTTTGGCTTAAACAGTCTATTTCCATACACAATCAATACAAAACAAAGAAGAAGAAGAAGAAGAAAAAACTTAATTATTTCCTGACCATCACAAACATGGACAAATGGATGTACTATCAATATCAATATCAATATCAATATCAATTTGAGCCATTAGTTCCAGGATAAGGTCCAGCGTGAAGGACTGCGAGAGATGGAAGATAAGGAATCTTTGACAAACATCGACTGCTGTGTACATCCTGATGCTGTGCTTCCAAATACATCACTTTTCCTAAACAGCATTGGGATCTGCTGTTCATGTTATTGGGACTGATAAGTATGCGTTGGTATTTGTGTTTTGTTATTTTTTAATGAGTTTATAACATTTTGAAACAAAATTTGTCTGAGTGGCTGTTCCAAATATGTGCTAATTCTTCATCCAAAAATCATATTAATAATGGCCTATATATATCACATATTACACACATTACACATCAAAAGTGAGCTGGTTTAGTGATTGTGAAAAATTCAAATAATGTTAATAACTTTTCCTCCATCATTGTACTGATAAGTTAAGCATCAGAGCTCTTGAACATTGTCTGATATCTGTGTTGGATGTGGTTGTGTTGGACTGTCAAACCTCTTCAAAGATGTGGATGCATGTTCCCAACCTTGAGAAATGTATGGTATGCTGCATTAGCCGATAATAAGAGTGGGCTGCGTGAGGTCAATAGAGAGAGAAGAGCAGCAGCAGTTTGTCTGATTAATTATGATTCAGCCTTTGAAATATTTGATGTACTGACATTTGGCTTTCAAAGGTTTTCAACATATATACTGTTATGGGATGAAGACACGAAACATTTCCCTTATCTGGAGAAATGTATCTCATGTCAACAGATCCATCTCCATGAAAATTGAGTAACTTTCAGTTGCTCATGAAAACAGCATAATATGTTGAAGACTCCGGCAAGAGAACAAGTGGACATTTTCTCGTGATTGTATGAATGTCCACCACATGTCATTTTGTCTTATTTATGTAGACTTTACAAAGCACCTGATGGCACAACTCATTCACAAACTATTCTTGAGCCAGTACAAGTTTTTAGCTTTTAGAGAACATTGTTATGAATCCGTCAAAATGTGGGATGTGGTAAGAAAAGGGCGATCTTCTATGATCCTCCTGCTACTGCTGAGAATGAAATATTTTTTGACATAAGGAAAATGGCCATGATGTTTAGTACAGAAATAGACAGACTAAATATTGTGCGAGCATTATTGCTGCATTAAAGCGAGAAATATGTTATACTCTGTTATATTTTTGTGCTAAAATTAGTGTATACTATGTATGTTGTCTATACTAATAATCATTTAGCTTCTGAATGTTTCAGTCTGTAATTTTTTTCTCGTGAGAGAAGTGTGAGAGAACAGTGCAGGCACTTGCTGTGATAATATCCCCAGCACAGGAAAAGGAGTTATTATGGAAACACAAATATTTAACTTCTTCCTTGACTCTAATAACAGCTGAGTCAAGTAGCCAGCACTTACATTCAGTACAGGTTTCAATAATAGTGGCCCACATGCATAGAACTGAAAGAACTGACACTATAATATTTGTATTCAAACTAAAGCCATTGAACTCAAGGTAACAAGTACTGTGTCATAGGTGGCATTAAAAACAACTGAAAGATCTGAGATTAAAAGCTCATGTCTGATAGAATTCAGTTAATTGGCAGTAGAGTCATATCAGCACAGACGCATAAACACATAGACAATAGCTGACTACCACAAACACAGGAAACACACTAGCACAAATAACAGTCACACCAGATACAATGATGCACCGTTACACTATTGACATGTACTAATTATTTGTTAGTATTTGGATTGTAAGATGGATGGCTAGCTGTAAACGTGTCCGCAGGTCTAAAGGCGTGACTTTACTACCTGATTAATGACACACTTTGGACTAATTCTTCAGGCTGGTCCTGTATTGTTCACTATTGTCCATATGAACAAATATCCAAAACTAAAACCCTCCTTAGTGTCGGAACAGCTCTGGTCCCAATAAGGGGACACACTATTTGGCCAATTGTAATGAAATTCACCACAGATAATGAGGGACTCCATCTTGGTTACAGCAACTACTCTGTTGTTTTTTCCCTTGAACAAAAAAATGACAACAATGATTTTTGCACTGCTTTCATAATGTTTTTATCTCAGATCTAGCAGCAACACAAAGACACACACGGTCAGTCTCTTCTATCCTAGTTGCCATGGAAACATACTAATTAAATAGTTTTCCATTAACAGTCAGGCATACTGAACAATATGTGCTGTGGTGTTGACATCATTAGTGTACAGTTTCAGTCTGTAGAAAGTGCTCACTGTGTAACACACTTTCACTGAGCCTCACAACAGTCGGTGCTGCACTGCTCTGGGTTTACAGGGAAATGTATCTCTATGACATGGTTAAATGTTCCCCGTAATACCTGAACGTTTTCTGTACTGTAGTTAAAACTCCACATTTTATGTATGTATTTATATTCACAATGGGCTCATACAGAACAAGAACAATTTCATATTCCTATTAAAAAACACTCTTACTGTATTCTGTGACGTTTGCTTATATGTCAGACTTTTTAAAATCCTAACCAATTTTAAAATCAGGTTACATCACGCACTTAGGAATAAACTTCACAAATGCTATTTTTTTTTTGTAGTCTCAAACATGTAGACACTTCATGATTTGAAAATAATGCATCACACACTACAGAATATCATTAAGGTTATCATGCCAGAGGGAGCAATGTACCACATCCCGTGAGCAGAAACAAAATGGAGACTGGTATGGTGCAGCTACTAGCTGTAGTAATGCTTTGCAGTGAGACACAACAGAAGCAGAAAGCTAAAATATATGATAAATACATATCACATGGTTGGGGAGATGAGGTCACCACAGGTGAGGAGCATGAACTGGAGGTGTCAACAGTGGTATGCTAGCTAATGTTAGCCTAAAGGGATATGTTTCCCGTTGCTTGGCAACATGGGTCCATCCTTCTGTTTCCTTGCAGACTCTCATTGGCTGTTGTGGTCCTGCTCGGAAAGTGCTAGCGTTAAACCCTTAATATCAAACATGTCAATATCATATCAGTACATGAATGTTCAAATTATTAGGTCAGCCCTGAAGAATCTGCAAGCAGTTTGGGAATTTTAAGACTCGATCTGTAACATTCACAAGCCAGGTTTTCATCCAAAAGTAGTGCCAATTATAACAGATTATTCAGAACATCAGTAAATAGAATTTATGCATATTGTCTCCATAAGCTAGAAAAAGAGGCTGCAAAGAGATGACATAGTTACAACTAGACCACTTGTGAATTTAATTCGTGCTTAAGAGAGAAGTCTAAAATGGGTAAATGCCAGAAATGTTCTTAAATCATTAGCACTGCCACTTACGGATGTGTTCATACGAGTGGTTCTCACATGAGGCCCAGTGTTTCTTGTGGCTAGCAGCTCATGCGGTTAGTTTATACTGTAATTGTGCTGAAAGTACACATAATTTGATCAGCTCAGCAGTAACTCAATGCAATAAGCTGACTGGGCGAGGGTTTTTCCCTCGAACCAGTCTTGCATGTTCTCAGAGAGCTGTGCAGACCTTTGGAAAGAAGCATCTACCAAATGGCGTATAAGTCTGCTGTGTGATTAAGCGCAGGGCTCCCGAATTAATTACGGAGGTTCTGTGGATCCCCTCTCGCAGGATTTAGATGGAAAGTCAAGTCTGCACGGTATACCCCTTTTTGTCTTGGAGCTGTGAGAAGAGCAGGTTCGGCCTGCGTTTGTTTGTCCTCCATTAAGCTACGGTCAATATGAAGTGCTGTTAGTTTTGGAGTCAGCAGGGAATCAGGGGTATCTGAAAGGCTGAGGATGTAAGGAGTAAGGGGGAGATATAGAGAAGAGGAACCACACCGTAGACAGAGAGAGCTGGTGAGAAAGGGGGCTATGAACATGAAAATGAGCTCAGCAGAAGAAAAGATTGTTCATCCATAACCATTAGCTGCTTATGGTGTATAACAAGAAGCTGTATTGAATGGAGCTCTAGGCTTTTCTCCCCTGGTAACCATCTTCTCAGTGCCTGTTGCTCTCTCTCCCTTCTTGCTCTCTCACACTGTCTCAGTTCAATCCATATAATGAGAAGCTCCTATCCATCAGAGGATCAGATAGGCCTAAAGCCAGTCTGAGCCACTGGCTGCTCGGATCACTACTGATGTTGGTGCTGTTGCCTACGCATTACTTGCCAAGTGGGACCTCGTTTTAAGATGGAAACAGTCGAGACGTCCCCTGTGCCTAGTATTTATTTTTGTATTTTACCAAATCTCGAAATAGATTAACTGTTATACCAGATATATGTGACATAACTTCAGTTACGTGCGCAATATCAGATCATGATAGAGACATACAGTATATGGAAATATGGCAATTTTCTGCAAGACTGAGTGATTGAACTGAACAATACGGGGATCTCCACTTAATCCAAATTGAGGTACTTCATCATATTGATGCAACGATTCAATGCTTTAATAAAATGTCTCCAGGCTGAGTCACAGTATACCTTCATTTCACCCAAACCTCACTGGCACCAGCAGCAGGAAATTCTAAGCCTCGACACTATTTTAAAGTCGAAGTTCTGGCTGCTGGTGCACTGTGAAATTAATCTGATAAAGTGTTTTGTGAAAGATGAAGTGGTTTAGATAATGAGGCGGCTCTGACCTTGGTCCTGCAGTGTTTCGTCATCACTTTCTGTAGCATGAAGGGTACATTGCATCAACAGAGAGGACAGAAAGTACCACACAGCAACATGGAAACTGCAGACCCCACACATATAGTGACATTTAACACAGAAGCTGTCTCCCACCCTGCATCTAGTCACCATTAGTTCAGCAGCATCCTCCAAATTTAGTGTCTGCTCAAACCTGTGCCTCTCTCAGTTCTAACGACCAAACTGAAATGTCACATTGTACAGAAGCTGTTTCTCTGAAGTGAGCAGACATGAAAAGAAGATTTGATTTTTGCAGTAATCACGAAGTACAGCAGCACTGAAGACAGAAGACAGAAGACATCAAGTGGAAAATGGGACTAGCTGAATCTAGCTGTGACTCAAAATTTAGTGAGGCCTGATAGGCTAGCCAGGTTTTTAGGGCTTTAGCCAGCTGCAGCGTAGCGTCAAATAGTAATTCTCTGAGGTCTTAAATGGCTCAGTTGACCATATGGTGTAAGGTGCAATGGTGCATTTTGGCAGGAAATACAGCACAGTTAACACACACACACACACGTATTTGCACACCTACACTTGTGAGGTCCACACATGCAGAAAAGCACGAAATCATAATCTTAACCACTGTAACTACATGTGTTATCACAGCTTCTACTCTTAATATGCGTAGGTCCACAGCTATGCACCAAGCTTCATTACTTGACCTTTTACTACGAGCACTTCACTTCCAACTTTACTTCATGCTGTTTACAACGTTCATTATTAGAAGGTAGGTCAGCTCAATTTACGTGTATTATTATCATTAAAACACCCTCCAAAAATACAGTAAATATATCTCTGTCATGTTTTCTTCTTTGTTTGCCACTATTTGAGGTTTGACTGGCACGCTTTAATTGTGGTTAATCTTCTTGCGCCCTCGTCCTCTGCCGTGGTTTAATGGCACCCCACTGGAAAATTAGCGCCACTAACTGTTTATCTCAATGCTTCCGACTCCTAATATTCAAATGATTATACTAATTAATTTGCTCTTTTGCTGGTGATTCGGTTTAAATTTGCACTACATTTGACACCTGCGTGATGAGTTAGTATGGTAATATGGAAACTGGATTTGCCAAAATAAATTTGGCCACATTGTCCCTCATGCCAGTGAGAGACAACCCTCATTAGTGAAAGATCGTCATTAAGGCTCCCTAGGAGGTACAATAGAGTAATTAATCTACTTAACATACAGCATTACATTTTAATGTGTATAATACATCTACAGAGCTTGTGGAATAGTGCAGAATAATAGTGTCTCTTTTCCTTAAAAACATTATTATGATTATAAGCAAGTTGCGGGGGGTTTGTTGGAAAAACGTGAGAATGGCTGAGGTCTTCAGTATGCACCCAACAACATTCTTAAGTATGAAGAATGTTGTAATAGCAACACATCTCCTCTGACCGCTTATGTAATGGCTAGCTTTTGTGAGCAATAAACTGTTCACAGGAAATCTAGCAAATCAGACTCACACAATATCAATAAACACTAAATTTTAACCCTTTTAACACAGAGACAACATTACTTGGCCTAAACTAAAACCACTGACAAATTCGTACCATACCCTCCTGTCTCATGGTTGACTTCAGACCATGCTGGCCAGTTTATACTCTGGCAGAACAGGAATATATAGAAGTGGATAGTGTGACACAGCTGATATATAACTTCATCCATTATGGAGACTCTCCAGTTCTCTCTGCCCACACAAAGGTCAACTCTGTCAAGATGATTTGTGAGTGGTCTAGGGTGCAAATGTACGTGCCAAAGATCACCAAAGTTGAAGAAACTGCGAAAGCACCAAGCCATTTACTTGAAATGAAAATGTATTTAATCCTAAAATTTGGTCCTTATGAGCTTGTATCAAGAACCTGTCTGAACCTTTGAACGACCATTTTTAAGAAAGAGAACTTTCCCCAAAACACTAAACAGCAGATTTGGCTTCAACAGCACACGAACACGCAGAATAAATGTATTTTACTCACCGTTTGTCTCTCTCTCCCTCACATACGTACACAAACACATGGTGCATAGCTTGCTCATGCCATGCAGCACTGTGGTAGGTGTAAGTGTCAAACTGTCAATATGGAAGCACTGTAAGCTGCAAAGGCCGAGCGGGAGATCGCTTCCTGTCGTCTCTCTGTATAAACAAACAGAACACACACACAGTACACAAAACAAACACTGATACAATCACAATATGATATAATGATGCATGATGTATCAGCTATGTAAGCCCACACCTGCTCTCGGATGAATCAAAAGGCACTCCAACTTTGTGTTCGCAATTATTTCCAATCAAGACTGATGTCTTCAGGGATTTTACAACTCTCTGCAGCACAGATGGGTTGAGAGGAAAAAACAGAAAAGAGCTATTGGAGCGAATGTGAGATGGTGACTGGTGATTAAAAGACTATAACCCCGAAATTCCACCAGATCCGTGTTCGGTCTGTCGGTAGACAGGAAGTCACACACCGAAACAACAACATAACATCCGGTTAATTTCCAGAATAAAACACTCAAAATCTCAAAAATGAGACAAATCCAAGCACTTCTTCTAATTTTTGGGAAACGGTTGGGAACACTTCTTGTTGTTGTGTTTATAACACATACCGATCACTTTAGCAGTCCACCAGGATCTGTTTCTGAACAAATTTTGGTGTGACCCAGTTGCTCATATCAGATCTAAAAGGCCTAATTTATAAGTTGGTTCCGACACTACTGCATTTCCTCTGTTTCGGGTTAGTGAGCGACTTTAGTCCGAATCAATCCTACTGTCTCACTAGATTTGGCGACTTTTCAGATCCTCTCAGTGACTTTATTTCCCAAAGGCGACTAGCAACAAATGTTGCCACTTATTCAGACCATCAAGGAAAAGGCGAGAAATAAATAGAAATATATTTAATTATAATTAATACCCATGCATGCTGCTCTTCTGCCAGCAGTGCCGGTGTCGCTCCCCTTTTTCTTGCGCTGTGTGCAGGCAGTCAGTAGGTGTGGCTTGTGGGCCTCGCAGGAGGATGTTGCTCACTGCAGAAGTGGGAGTTAGGTTGTAGTGACTTTCTATGGTTATGTAAATGTGCTCGCTCTTAAAGTAAATACTATGTCTCACTGGATTAGGGTATTCCTACTGTATGCTTGTAAATTTTTAGAAGTAGTAGTAGTATGTGTGTTTGATCTTGTAAATAAATAAATAGTTAACTTTATTCCCCCACCTTGTGAACTGTTAGCAATGCCAGGCGAGTAGACGTCACAACCCAACCCTCTTTGTCCACCTGCTTCTTTCTGTCATTTTTCTGGTTGACAGTCATTGCTTCGATGTCTTCCTGCAACTGTTATTCATCCTGTCTGCAAACAGAGGCCCCATAAATCAATGCTTAAGTAATTGGACTTCTGTATGTGATAGCTGGGAGCAAATGTTACCACACCTAAACTGTACTCTAAAGGAATAATTACCGCTACGCTGAAGAGATTAGGAGTGGAGGAAGGGACGAGCCAAAGATGCTTTTTTTGAATGTGAAAACTAATTGTGTCGGCTGCTTTCTGTCCTCTGTAGATAAGTGTGTGTGTGTGCATGCGAGTGTGTGTGTGTGTGTGTTTCCATATGCGCTTTCACTGTAGGTGTGGGCTTGCGTGGGTGGCTTTCCAGCGACTGACTGTGTGTGCTCTCATGCTGAAGGCTGCATATGGATCCACCATTCACATGTTTGCATTTCACGCTCCTGCAGGGAAAGTCACATGACTTGTCTCAGCAAGCACGTTTCGAAAATGGCATGAAGAATTATGGCAGGAAAACGTCAGCATTTGTCAAAACGTGTGTGTGCGTGTGTGTGTGTGTGTTTGCATGTGCAGTGTGTGCTGCCTTTGAGTCGTGACCAGAAAATATCCTCCTCCCTGAGCACGTCTCGAACACCCACACTCAGGGTTTGCTGCTGCTGATAGTGAGCTGCAGCGAATACAGTGTCGTGCATGTATTTGCTTGTCTTACTGTACGGTGTAGCAGGAGCAGAGGGCAGATAGGAAACTGTGGTTAAAGTGTTTTACTCTCTCCAAGACCACAGGAATCCTTAAAACATCGATTACCAACTGGCAGAGCCCCAACTCTTAGTGATGAGGCTTGATTGGCCACATCGTCTGCTCGCAGCTTCCCCCTCACAGGTGGTGCAGCTGCTTTAACCCTTTAGAGTTCAATAGTAAGCAGTTTATCATGGGCGAGCCGGGTTTGAAAACATCCTCAGGGGTCAGATCAAGGTCATTAACTTTTGGCCACAAGACCCAGATACTGCGCCTTATAAATCATCTATCGTCTGCCTCTTTACTCAGCCTACTTGGTTTGTCCTTTTCTAATATTCACACCCGTCCTTATCCTTCCCAACTCAGTGCCAGTGGGACAAAGAGCTATAATAAAAAAAAAAGAGGCCACCCAGGGGAGATAATCATCGATCAAAGTGAAAAAATGACTTCTTCTTGCCCGCAGCATGGTGTATTATTTTGTTCTCAAAGTCTTCTCCTGGGGTGCCTGGATAGGTGTGGTTGGAACTGTAAGTCATTTTGGGGCAGTTTATTACTTTTTTCATGCTAAGGAGGTGTTTTTGGAATGTAATTTGGAGATAGAAGATGAAAATCCATCCACTTTCACCTCCGCTTCCCTACTCCTGATGTGTTGTGAGAAAAGAACAATCTCTAAATCCTAAATAATGTTCGTTCTCTTGTATTGTGAGCTGCAACTGTTGTAGAGACACGAATATTAGTGGATTATTTGACTCAAACTTAAAGTGTAACTCCATCACTTGTAATATGTAACATGTACAGTGTCTTTGTTGCACAATGGGCAATGTAGGCGCCAGGTTTTGAAAAACAATCCACTGGTCTGCTTTGCACTCCTTTTCACTTTTCAAAACCTGGTACCTACATTACCCAAAATGCAGCGTGGCCACTGTGTGACATCACTGGAGGATGTTAATCAGATTACATGCAGCTTCCTCTGGAGCCACAAACGACTTTAATATGTGAAATTGGTGGAGTTAACCTTTAATTGGCAACTATTTTTACAAATGTTAAATCTTTTAGGTTGTGGTTTATGCAAAAGTGCCAAGTGTTCCCTCAAATGTGAATATTTGCTGGTTTTCTTTGTCTTTGGCGAAAACAAAAACAAATTGGACAAAACTAACCTGAATACATTAACATGGGACATTTCTACTATTTTATGACATTTAATAGGCCAAACAAGAAATGTAACATTAACAATGAGTAAACCTGAACTCTAAGAGGAGGAATTTCGTAAAGTAAAGACAAAGATTGAAAGAAGGAAAGACAAAACACCTTTATCATTTAGCTACAGAATTCCTGAGACCAATTTCAGGTCCTCAGACAACTCAGATAAGTGGTAATTAACAAGGCAATTAAAAGAGATACAAGTTCCACAGACAGTGGAGGTCAGGGGAGAATTAATCTTGTTTGATCCACTGGGACATTTTGTATTATTAGTGTTCATTTAGGAGAGGGTAGTGGATTCTCCTCTGCATCATATTACACTATTGGGTATTCGTCTCGAGAGGCCCAAATTGTCATATCAATTTTATATAAATGCACGAAATTTGTCATACTTCTCTCATCCTAAAATCCACATTTAAAAGGCTCCAGTCGACAGCTTGTCATAAAAAGCAAATAATTAGATGAGTAAGTATAATGAACAAACTCTCAATCTCAACTTTTAAGACAATGTAAGGGGCAATTTGTGAGATTGCAGTCCAGGCAAACTTCAGTCAGCTAATAGGGCCACTAGCTCCACGGATAACTGAGCTACTTAGCTAACGGTAGCTAACTGCAGCCAATGATAACTAGCATATAGCAGCAGTTGTATTTGGCGTTGTGCTGCCCCCTATATCTTTGGGGCTACCTTACAAATGACACCTTTAAAGGTTTCACCAGGTTGATGTGTGCTTGCTGATCCGTTTGGAGGGTACTGAATCTATATATGTTTGAGGCTAAGGCTAAGGCTAATGTGCATCAAAATAGTTAAGTCAGTTTAATGTTTCCAGGGTTGTTTTTAGCTGATATAAATTCAGTTCTTAGCAGCCTCGGGGGAAACCGGAAAAAGCACCAATAAAAATGTTGCTGCTGAGTTCTGCTCTGATTTTCTACATGGAGCAAGGACACAATACAGTCCTTGGTCTGTGGAAAAAATGAACTGTGAAAAAATAATGTGAAAAGTGACACCATCAGAGGTGTCCGCAGTCATTTTCTCCTATATAGATGTAATTCAAAAAATACAACAAAAGGTGTGATTTTTGAATGCATTTCTAGATCATGCTGCGCAGTCTTGAAATGAAAGTGTAACTGTTTGCTTTGGCATGAGATAGATATAATTCTCCGTTCGTTACAAGAAGATGATTTTTCATAAGTGACTAACGACACCCAGAGGCAATATATGCTTTATTTGTTGAAGCCCTTGACTTTTAAACAGGAGCGAACACAGAATATTTAGCAGCCCTGCACGGCCTTGTGTTTTGGTCGATATGTATGCAAGGAGTATAATTAAATTTCAGAGGAGAGGATAACCAGTGTGCAGCAGCAAGAGGGAAGGATTGGGCTGAAGGCTGAAGGCTGAAGGCTGGGTGGAGGATGAATGAAAGTGAATAGAGGACAAATATAATTTGCCTGGACATGTTCTTACTAAAGAGTGAGAGAGGATTAGGCCGGAGAACCGAGGTGTTTGAAAAAAACATGTTAAGAGATGAAAAGGGTGGACTGACACAGACAGAGAGGTAAATGAGGAGAGGCAGGGGGAAAAAAGCTGAGAAAACAACAAAGAGCAAAGTAAAAAAGGCTCTGAAGGACATTAAGGATACATGAATGGAGAGAGATTGTGTGCGAGAGAGACAGAGGGTCAGAGAGAGAGACAGGTTTGTGCTGAATGGTAACCGGAAAGATCTGCCACACGTGTCTCCATCGTCCGAATGCTCACCCCGGCACATGACTGCCCCAGGGCTGCTGCACTCAGCCATGTCATGGCTCAACGATCTCACGGTCTCACACACACACACAGGAGGAGAGACTGACAGGAGGATGAGAGGGTGAACGAGCAGGCAAGAGAGAGAGAGAGAGAGTGAGTGAGAGGTCATAAGACAGGAAATGGAGAGTGAGGTGTGGAGAGATGTCAGCTGAAGGAGTGAGATAAGGCGGAGGAGTGAAAGAAAGAAAGGCACAGAATCTTTAGATTCAGCTGCAGAAAATATTTCCACGCTGCAGCTGTGTTAATCTGTTCCCTTGACTCATTTATTATTTGTGCACAGGTGAGCCGGACTGTCCTGAGGAATTAAAGCTCAAGTTCATTTAATAGCATGCGACTGGAGAGAAAGTGTGTTGGTGGAGTAATGAGAGTACAGCAGATCTCTGAGGCGAAGCCACAGTAAGGCCATTGAGCCTCAGTGGGGCTGCTACTGCCTGTGGCTTGTTGATCTACAAAAGGCTCAAATTTGATTATCCTGTTTGTGTTTGATACCTTTTGTACAATGATTTTGAAATAGCATAGCACTTTAGCGCATATTGGATTAGTTAGAGCTCATATGGGAGTACTGGCACCTGCACGGTCAACATAACTAAACTCTAATCGTGCATGAGGTCCCTGTATTTCTCTGGCTATTGCCCTCTTGTGCATTTTGTATATTAAGCAAAAAGGCTTGGGAGTTTTTTGTTTGTTATCATGCATATTCTGCATAATGTACACACTTTTCTTCTCTTAAAATATGAATAAACACTTTTGTTTCCTCTGTACGTATCAAAGTGAGAGGAGTGTTATTTCTTATCATGTGATCTAATTGTAGGCAGAGCTGTCTTTTTTTGTCCGTATTTCTAACCGGTTATTTGTGAAGACAAAGACCTTGCAGGTTGTAATGTTGCATTTAAACATTAAATATGTAACTTCTGCCGCAAAGGGGCTTGCCACTGCTCAGCCGCTAAGAGCCGGCTAGGGATTCTGGATTAGAGCCAGAAAGATCTTATAATAATTGCTGTGCAAAGATGACGATGGTGCCAAAGTTTTAGGAAAGGACACAGCTACATTTAACTAGATGTTATTAATGAGTTAGAAGACAAGTCATTAAAATGGGTGAATGGACGCAGTTCCAATGTCACATAGTTTTAATGCCTGTTGGACCAGGGCGCCCTTTAATGAGTCATGGGGACAGTTAGACTCGAGTCGTAATGACGCATTTCTTTCACTCATTTCTGTTAGAATTGATTTCAAACTACCGTTAATCACTTTCATAGTGTAACAGAGTATATAACTGAACTTCTGACTGCTAATTGTCCTGCGAGGCCCCTCAGAACCCCCTTGTTCCGCAAGTTTAAAGTTGAATTGCTAAAGGCTATGGTGATAGAAGTTAAAGCAGGTCAAAGCTTTTGTTTTACTGGTTGTTTTGGTCTATAACAGCTTGCCACGTATCATCCAGTCAGTCTCAGCTTATATATCTTATCTGAAAGCAGTGTGAAGTTATGTGTACATTCAGTGTGCAGTGTTACTGAGCTGAAAGCATTGTGTGCATCCTTGAGGTGTAACAAATGTGTTGAGTGCATTTATTTCCTCATAAAACATTAAAGTCAACAACGTATTTTAAATCCAGCAGAGTTCACATCCATGTTTACTAGCTTGCACTCCTTTTCTTCTCTGTATGTACTGGTGCATTGCAGCACATCTTGCCACTTCTTGATCAGAGGTGTAGAGTGAAACCATTGAGGCATATGTACTGCATCACCCACGTAGTACATGTGTGTTCATCCATGTGCATGTTCACGAGATAAACAAAATGGACTCCGTGGCGCTACTCAAAACCTCCACAGGGAACCTTTAAAACCTGGAAATCTAATTCAATAGTTACTCTTATGATAGTATATTATCATTGTTATCATTATTACACTTAATTAAATCAGCCTTTGTGTTCCCTATTTTTTTTTTTTTTAACCTTTATTTAAAGAGGACAGTGCACATTAATGAACGTAACCGTAAAAGTGCCAGTGTTAGCCAGAGGCTAATTTCCAACTGTAGTCCTCTGGCAAGATTTAAAAGCCATTTAAATATACAATGACACAAGGGACATGAAAACACTACTGAGAACAAAAACAACAGATAGACAGTAATACACACAAAGAAACAAACAAAGAAATCGAACAAAAAAAACGAACAAAACTTAGCACAACTCTTGTTGGAGTTGTGCTACAATGGATTGAGAAACACAACGAAACCAAAGACATACAATATAATAAAGTGCTACAGTGCTCAAGTAAAGTGTTGCAGTGCTCATTTAACTCTCCATGCTACTTTGCCTTATAGTCTGACTTTATAGTGACATTAGCAAGCTGTTTTTTTCTTTGTATACATTACAAATGAATACAAAAGATAATGAATGAATGAGTGCTGGTCCACATAATTTTACCTGGCAGCAGAATGATGCTTCTAGAGTTGTTAGATATATATGATTATGATATCTACTAATGTTTAGATGAAAACTGTACTTGAATGAGTTCATTTTTTTATTCAGTAAGAATACTGTAGAAGAATAGAAGAGTAGAATAGAAGACTGTACTGGGGCTGGGACCTCAGCTGTGTATTGTCATCGCTTCTTCAGTAAACACCCTGTTTTCTAACCTCCTGCACGTACTGCTGTGTAACTTACCTGACGTGGTCTAATTAAAAGTGCAATGCCATCCGCACCCTGATCCCATATGTTAATGCAAATGTCCCCGACTCTCTTTAATCACACACTACAAGCCCTGGACTGAACATTTTAAAGCGCTTTGTGTAGTAATTCTCTATAAGCAGATTTCCATAGGGAGGAGGGACACAAGCAATAGCTCATTGAAATTCTGTACAATCAGTGTGAGTCTCCTTTTAAACTCTTTCCCTGACACATACTGAGAATACGGGGTGTAAGATGCAGTTAATAAGTTGCTCTGAACCACAGAAAAGCAGAGGTCCTTGGTGTTGCCATTATGTCACAAGTAATTATACAGAACAATGAAAGAAGGAAACCACTTTGAAGGACTTCTTGTGTTCGGGCATTTGCTGCATGTACATGCAGAGCTGAACAACCCCAGTGAGTTTTTTCCTTTGGATCTGAGCTCAGAGGATGATACAACAGACAGTTCTTGCACCATGGCTAAGGAGGACCTTGGATTGTCTCTGATGTTTCCATGTGGCAAGAGTACCTGCACACTGTGACTCTAAGACAAGTGAATTTACTTTGTTTTGTGTCAGGATGAAAAAAGCTCATTTTCTTTTGTATTTTATTTCATATTTCATCTTTGGTAGGATTTTCTTTCCCCCTTGGATGTTCTACATACCCTTATTTGCTTTCTTGCTGTTAGTTAGATGAAAGCATCGATACCACTCTGGTGTCTGTACGCTACAGTAAATAGAAGCTGGAGCCAGCAGCTAGTTATCTTAGCCTAGTATACAGCTAGCCAGTCTCAGTCCGAAGTAAACAGAAGTTGCTTACCAGCACCTCCAAAGCACAATAATTAGCATGCTTATTTATTTAATATGCCCCCCCCCAAAAAAGTGTAAAAATGACATGATATAGTTTTAAGGAAGTAATTTGCAGGAATTGAACCTCACGTGACAACAAGATACCTTTCTGATCGCCAATCAATTTTAAAGATATAATGTGTCACATTTCTGCATTAAAATATATCTTAAAACAACTTAACCTTTGTTGTATACATTGTTGTTGTGTACTTACATTATTCCAAATGTTTTCAGCAATGTTCAAACCCAGAGTAACTTGTACTTTTATTCAAGTTGAAACTGCGTTTCATCAGGCCTTTCACTATAACTTCTGAGAGAGAGTCAGAGAGTGAGAGGGGAAGTCACCGAACATGACTAAACTTAATGTGAATAAACTTTAAAACATTATCTCGTCCATGAAAATTTCTGCCTGAGTCATGAAGAAAGATTTCATCCGCAATGGTAGTTGGTTAAAGCACCGAAATGTAACTTCCTGGAGAAAGATAGTGGAGTGCTGGATCTCATCTCACGGTCTTCGAATTCTGACGTCAACCCAAAGCTTCCACATCATCCTCAGCACTAAAGTCATGCTGCTTCCACGTTTGCTTCTGAAAGAGGACAGTTGGCAGAACCACAACAAGTCAGTTGTTAGGTACACATTGTATGGCACTGTCTCGCACAGAGAGGACACAGACTGCTGCTTTCACCTCTGATACACTCATCATCATTTGCTTCTTTTCACCTGAGGTTTTATCTACACACTACACCCACGGCCAAGTCTGTCCAGACACCTGATTAACTAGCAGGAGATACCACTTCAGCGACGAGCCTTCCCACCCACAAACACTGCCAGTTGCCTTCGATCGAGCCAAACCAGATTAATTGAGAAATCTTTAATCTATCCTTCTGTGTGGGGCAGAGAATTGTAAACACACACATTTATCATGACTGAATACATTCTCTGTACAGTGGGGAGGTGCAGATTAGCTCGTTGTTGTCAGGTCACACCTGGTTTTCAGTGTGTGTAAAGTTACACATTAAAACTGTAACCATAGTGATGATTTCAGCTGGAGGTGAAGAATTTTGATCCCGTTTTCGTGCTCATTGCCTCGCAAGTCGTATGAGGAGACCACAGCAGGCATCTGATTATACGCCTCGTTATAATGCCACTTAAAAATAAGTCAAAATGAAATGAAACAAGGTATTTCTTTCTCTTAAAAAGAAAAAAATCTGCCAATGAAACAAGTGAAAATTAGACAAATATACTTAATAAGATTTTGAGCTTTTGCAGTGCTTTGTGTGTGTGTTTATTTGTGTGTGTGGGCGTAGTATTTTAATTATCTCGCAGTGATAGATGGGAACTTACAGTTCAGGTTTAATCTCTATTAACCCTAGTGCAAGCTGCTTCCATTTCTCATCAGTTCATCAGACTAAAATGATTAATCCATTAGAAATTGTAAAACAGCTCTTTCACGGTTTCTTTTCATCCAACTGTCTCCCTCCTTCTCACTGTTAATAGCTCCTTGTACCGTTCATGGCGTCTATGACCTTCAGTGTCTCTCTCTCGCTGTTGGAGAGTCTGAAGGAACCACTGAAGGGAAACACAATCATCTGTTCGGTTACTTAATCAGTAACTCGGAGGCTATATAAGCTATAAAGCTTGGTATGATATGGAGCCAACACTGGACTGATATAGCGTGAATTGCTGCAGATGCCCAGTGGAGCTGGTTTAATGTTATTACTACAAGCAGCTGTTCTACACAGATGACCTGCAATACATGTACATACACAGACACGAAGGTCCTGTTCTGACCAGAGAATAAAGTTACACTGTGCATGTTAGTGCACGTGAGTTACGAGCTACAAGCTGCTACAGGACTCCAACTTGACTCAGACCTGAGCTTTCCTCTCCTTGACGCACAATTAACTTGATGGGTACATAATGTTACAGGCTAGAGTTGGCATGATAGTTTATTAGCTAGTTACCGATATTATGAATTCTAGATGTTGTTGAATGTCAGATATAGCACCTTTAAGTGAGATCGCACTCACTTCTTTTTCACTTGATAACATACAATTCTGCAAAAAGTGGAGTTAATACTTTCATAAACTAGTAGGAAAGTCAGTATAATATAATACAGTTACATCGAACTGATCCAAAAACACAATCGCTACTAGTTTGCTGTTGTCTCGGTAGCTAACTAGCTACCTAGCTAACGTTTCATTGCTACTGCGGATTTGTGTAAAAGAACGAAAAGGAGCTTTAATGATCAGCTGATGTCCAAAATCCTAATCATAGGCAACAAAAGGCAGGCAAAGGACAGTCTAAGGAAAAAACTAAAGAGAATTACGAAACTGAGGACAAACCAGATGATGAAAATGTAAGTGAAGTCCAGCCATGAAGTTGCTTAAACCGCTCCTCTTAGATCAGCACAGACTGGCTAGCTAGGAGCAGGGGTTGCTAATGTTAGCGTAAAGAACTGCTCATGGTCAGGTAATGAAGCAATGTTCTTTTTTATTCGATGACTTGCTTCATAGCCTGAAGTTACGAACACATTTTGAAAGCCCATCTCCATCATATAAATGGCAAATGGCATTGTGATAATACCAGGATTGCTGCAGTAATGCAAGAGAAATCACCAGACAGCATATTGGAAATGTCCCATCGTGTCCGTGTACGTGAACATTATCAACGACAAATGAAGACATTTGAGGGTCTTGAACAGTTTCTATTTCATACGGGACGATTTCAACCACTACCTCATGTAACTCTGTTCTGAGGGACTAGAGGGCACTTGAAAATGAGGGGTATAAAAATTGGGAATGGTATCCAGCCTGAATATTACAACCTTCATGAAGGCAGGTCTATTACAGGACTGTTATTACTATCAGCTAGGTCTACCTAACCAACTTGAGAGTGTATTGCCTGCTGCTATTATCCTCATAATAGTCCATGATCTCAGGGAGATGAGCTGATAGAAATGAATTTATTGGTTCAGAAACTAAATTGAACTCGAACTTGATTATCTTTACACTAAATTTATGTTATTCCCCAGGTCTGTAATTTTTGTGTTTTCTGTGATGAAGCAGCACTGCCCCGCTCCATCCATCTGCATCAGGTCTGAACTGGATGAGGAGTTGTTCTCTGCAGAAATCGGCACAAAAGAATAATTTAAGTGAGGCACATTCACAAATTCATCATTTCGTCAATTCGTCTTTTTAGATTTTTTTTTTTTATCATTTCAGACAGGATTATCTTGCCATCAGGAGATGGATGTGATATCTGTAGCCTCAAGGAATAATCCATCAGTACATTTCATTCTGGCACGTACACGACAGACTGCTTAGACATGCAAATTGTATTTCGGGAAACAGTTGCCACATCAAGTAAGCACAGACAGTACCTGAGCTTCAGAGACTTTGTAATAACTCTGAGCACAGCAGCGATTACTGTGCAGCATGCGCAGTAATACAACACTAACGATAGTCAGGGGTGTGTTTTGGTTTTGGTCTTATGCTTATTGGTACAGAGGTATCCTCAGCTTCTCCTTTAG
This sequence comes from Pagrus pagrus, assembly GCF_965226575.1. NCBI lineage: Eukaryota > Metazoa > Chordata > Actinopteri > Spariformes > Sparidae > Pagrus > Pagrus pagrus. The sequence goes on from NC_140187.1 coordinate 13,937,633, forward strand.
AAACTGATGATGATAATATAGTTACTCACAGAGAGTGAATTACTCTCATATGAACACAATCCTAATTCAAACACTTGTGAAGCCAAGTGGTTCACTCAATAATCCCAGTCCCATCAGCGCTGCAGCCATATGTCCTTTTCCTTATACACACCAGTCTGCCAAAGTTTAATTTCATTATGGGTATTGTATAATTTAGTATTTTTTTTATGGGGCTTATTAATAGAAATACCTTTCTTGGGCTAGTTTAAACAGGGAAACCAGAAAAATACCAATCTTTGGTGGAAATCATCTCAACTGGTAGACATACTGTTTTTAATTATTGATGAGGTCATGCTGACATTGCTTTGTTTTTGTCAGATTTTTACAAAAATGGACCCAAAGGCAAGACACACACAGAGGCAAAGGAAAGACGAACACTGAATACAAACCAGAACACCATAGGAAACAAAACAGGAACACTAGGAACACACAGGGACCAGGGAACAGACACACAATGAAAGCAGGATGACAACAGACAAACTGAAGAAGAGGAAAGGCTTAAATAAACAGGGAGTGATTAACTATTGAGACACAGGTGTACAGAGAATAAGAGCGGGAAAAACGGACAAAGAGGAAGTGGACAGTGAAACACGACAGATGAGACTATAAACTACAAAATAAAAACAGGAAAATATCAAACAAAATAACTGAACCATGACAGTTTGGAGGGGTTGCAAATGAAGAACCTTGGGAACAACTACTTTAGAAGTACTCAAATGGTTACTGATTTTTTTTTTTATTCAGCTTTAAAAACTATTATAACTCAAAAATGTCCAAAAAAAAAATATTTTAAAACAGAATTAATCAATTTTTTGGAGCAGAATTTTGGCACTCTGGTCAAGTGTGTAATCCTTGTAGACGTACTAAATTACCGGACATGTGACTCAAGCCATTTGGGCTCAAGCAAGTCCCAAGTTATTTTTTCTTGGGCATGACAAGACAAGTGAAGTTGCAGGTTGAATTAAGTCAAGTCTCTACAAAGAGAATGATGAGGTGTAAGTACCTGTCTCATTTTCATATAATTGGCCTATTTATCGAACCTGTAAAAAAGTAGAAAGAAAAGCTTTTTTCTGATCCATGGACCATCAGGTAACGTCGTGAGGAGCTTGTCTGACAGGGTAATTATCCAATCATGACGATCCCATTGCCAGTGTGTGTAAGTCACCTGCTAGCAGCTAATTCAGCCCTCCACAGTAGCTTTATCAATACTTCGTATGCTCACACAACATTTATACTTTTTAATTAAACCTTTGAAAATGTACCGGCGTATCTCCCTTTGTGCCTGAATAAACTGTTCAGACAAAAAAACCTTCAGGTAGAGGAGGTTTTGGAGAAGGTTCACTCACACGGTGTCAGTGATACTTCTGGAAAACAGTAATTGAGGTATCGACTCAAAAACAGGCTAGTCACGGCCTGGCCTAGTGCCAGTACCCGGTAGTGACATTGGATTGTTAGCGTTCTGTGCACCGGAGCAGTAAATTGCCAAAGATTTCATCGCTTTATTTTCGTGTAGTGCGGTGTGTGAGTGGCATTGGAGTATATCAATATTTTTTACTTTGAAGTATAATGTATGACTCAGCAGCACAGGACATTTGAGTGTTTTGTTTGTTTTAGCTGTAGGGAGAGATGAAAACAGGCAGACAGTCAGCTAATAAACATGAACATAAACGTGAACGTGATATGGCACATTTTGTACAAATGTCAGAACAGTACCTAGCCTATGACACTACAAACTTGGACATATCTGTTGTTTGCGGAAACGTTCACTGCTAACATTAAATCCTGGCGACTAGGCCGATGTGACTGACCTTCAGTAAGTAATATACTTATTTTAACCCAAGGCATGATCTTTACCTTAACCTAATGAAGTAGTTTTTGTGCCTAAATCTACCACAACCATTTCATAACATTAATAAAAATCAAAGAATGCCTTTTTGTTTTTAAGTTTAACCAGGAGTTGCATATAAATTACTGTTAATGTGACTGCGGAGACCTGCATATGCAAAAATTGACTCCAGGGGGATAAGTGGAGTGTTAAATTTGTCACTGACAGACTGAGGTTGTTACTCTAAGTCTCTGATAACATTGAAAATGAGGAGAACAAGAGAGGAGAAGTCTTGCTCTGAAATGTGAGTGTTGTAAGTTGTTACAGTTAGCTGTGTTGGTTTAAAATACAGAAATGTCCCCTTTTTCTTTACCACTGACAAAGCTGCCTTATTTGACGCGTTGGGAGTGAGAACATGTTGCACTTGCACCAATATACAGTTTATAGATGCATATTTAATGTTATAGAGGAAGAGTTTATACTTACTCAGTGTCATGGAAACAGCTTAAACAAACTATTACTATTCCCAAAATGAATATTTCTAATTGTGCCATTATTGTGAGCATATAAATGTACTCAAATATGATACATACAACATGATTACAACATTTTCAATTTCTTTAGTCAAATAAAAAATACGCAACTGCCAGTAGTTACGGAGTCACATTTTGTATCTATAACACATATTTTATTGTAGGTTACTGTACTGAAGCAATCACCTGACTGTTGTCTAGAATAAACGTGGCAACAGGAACTTATCATCATCTAAAGCATCTCATTTTAAAAGCAGCATTGTCCTTGGACGCACTTTTGGAGTGCTGTATATTTGTGCGGTGGGACTCAGTTTTCTCTGAGGCAAAGCCAACTGGACTCCCCACACGGCCCATTACGAAACTGTCTGCTGCTTCTAAAGATGGAGCTGATGTCATCAGGCATGGTTGGATGCCTCTCTCCCGGCTCCACCTGCTGATAACGTATTCCCTCCTACTAACGATGTAAAGCATTAATCTCGCTCCAGCCACTTCTTCAGATTGCACCGAACTGAGCCAAGAAGGCTCTTATGTCCATGATCATCAAAATCGAAAAAAATAATGTGGTAAGAGAGCACTTGTGACACGTGTATCTAGATGGGTTTTTATGCCAGAGCCTAATATTGTCCTTATTCGGCTGAGCGACAGATGAGTGTAATCCCTGAAAGAGAAAAAAATGAAGCTCAATTGTTTTATTTGTTTGTTTGTTTATGTTGTTTATTTCTTTTGGCCACCAGGAGGCAGTTTCTACATATTTTTCTTTTCCGTTTTAATCGCAGGTGGCAACCGACATCAAGGTGCATTAAGGAAGGAACGGAAAGTAGTTCAGAGTCGCTGGAGTATTTACCCAATATTATCATGTGTATCATTGACACAATATCAATATTTAATTTGTAAATAAAACAATTATCGTCACTATCAGAATAATGCGGTGCCCTGGTGTGCCCCATGGGACCTTATTCAGAAAGATTTGGTACAATAATCCATAAGAGGAGACAAATAAATGTTTGATCCTGTTTAAATTGTGCCATTAATCACACATATGATGTTTGTCGATTAAAAAGATAATTTAGCAAGACAAGAAAGTCATTAAGATAGTAAAATACCACTTGATTTGTGTGAAAGCAGTCAGTGAACTACTAAGTCTTCTCGCTACCATCACCAATTATGACCATCACCTTGGGACAGAAAAAGTACTTAAATAGGTGAAAATCACAAAAAGTCTGGCCATTTTGACAACTGCAGTTATGTGAAAGGAGAGTTTGTCAGTTATGTAAGAAAGGTTATATACGTGGTTCTTCAAGACGACATCATGTATACAACTTGTGGGTGTGCAGTTTATCTAATTACTTACCATCACAGTCTTATACTTGATTAGTTTTATGACAAACTGCGACTTTCTTGAGTTGAAAAATAAAAAATGAAAACTCTTCTCAATTGAAAAACATCATATTCGCCTCTCACCATTTAACACCATGCAATAGAGAGGTGTGACTTTGCCTCTCTGTTAGCAAGCAGTTGACTATTTCCACATCCTGCAGACAAACACCAACATTATTATTCATTACGAGTCGTGTTTTTTGGGGAAGTCTAATGAATGTGAGTCCAAAATTCCCTCTCCCTTTAGATTTGGTGTCCACTGACTCCTCAGGGTCTCTTTTAGTTGCTACACCAGTAGACACTAATTTTAATGTATTCTGTCTGCCATGTGGTGCTTGACAGGTTGTGGCTTCATCAGAGCTATTTCACTAAAAACAGCTGCCTGTTACCAGCCGGGGGCAAAGTTGTTGAGAGGAGTGAGACTGAGGAGAAGCCGTAAAAACAAAACAGTGAGCTGAAAGATGCTAAAACCATCTTTAAAGCAGAGGGAAAATGGCACACACAGGTGAAAATGACCTGTTGGTTAGTGACTATAAATGACCCCTTACACAGTCATTTGAGCAGTAGCTTATATAAATATGTACTATGCAGCTTTAAATATTGCCCGAAAAATCTATAATTGTGACTTAAATGTCAAACTTAACCGAGAGTGGATGAGTGATTGAGTAATATCCGAAATATCAATGACTGCTCACCCACAACTACTACAATCAACTTCAAATTATAGTAAATGTGCCTCTCACTTCAGATCATTACAAAGCACTTGCTGTAATGCTTTAAAGCGAGCGATGGCTACCTCTGTAAATGCATCATTTACTATAAACCTCTGTGCTGCTCTTTCATCCAGCCGGCTGTTGAAACCTGGATCCTTTTGTTTGTGACTCTCTGGCAGAGTGCCATTAAGTGGATCAGCGGTCTCTGTCCTCTGTCCGTCTGTCCTCTGTCCGTCTGTATCGCACTCCCTCTAAAATTAAACACCGGGCTCCGAGCATTGTCATGACAATGGCGGCGTGGGCGACGGACGAACAGGCATGCACACGCATGAAACCACACACAGCGCTGCGCCGAACGAGACAAAGCAGAACAGCAAATGAAGCGACGATGATTTTGTAGACAATTAGATTGTGTTAATTTAACAGTGATGAGTAATTTGTAGGTGTAAGCTGTATTAATTTGTATGTGTTAATATTAATCTGAGGGAAACGGGGGGAGAACGCTTCACCTCACAAGACAGTTGTTGTGTAATATATCATGGCATCTCTTCATGAAGCAGATGAAAGCAGCAATGAAACTCCTTCAATGTCCACTTGGTGAATTTATCCCTTCAGTTGTAATGGTTGTAGAGTGCTTTCCAGTGTATTTATTGCAGCTTTTTCTGTGCAGCTGAGTAACAGCGAGTGCAGTTAATCCAACGAGTCTCAGATGTCTAGAAGTCTCACTGAGCAGCCACTTTGTCATAAATACAACACAGGAGCAACCGGTGTGACTGTTTACAGCGCAGCCAAACAAAGTGAAGTTGTTTTATACGACTTTTTTCTTTATGCAGTGAGCAGCTACAATCTGATTTTATGCTCCACACTGCTCAGGCTGTTTCCCACACAACAGCAGATCAAAATAACAATGAGTTGATTACCTTGCTGAGGAGTTGGAGGTGTGCAGCTCCTCTAACAAATCACTGTGGCTGCTCCATGTTGTTCAGTTTCTAAAGGTGTTCCACTGTCACGGCCAGATAATGATAGTTGTTTTGTGTTTATTTGTGGACACGTTTTTGTATTTGATTTATTTTATGTTGTGCCTCACAACAAAACCCACGCCGTGTTTCATCTGTTGAATACTTGGTATGGATAAAAATCTGAAAGATTATAACTGTAAAAGGTCAGTTAACCCAATTTTATCACACATGCCTTGTGTTATCCTGCCATGCTCGTGGCGCTCAAAGTATTCAAAAATCCCAATTCCTGACATGCACACTAATATTCAACATTCTTTCTGAATATTACGTTTCTACAGGTTATGTAAACAGTGTAATACAGTTTGGATATGCCGAGTTAGGCCTTGTAGGAATATAGACAGCCGTTTTTTTTGGAAGTATTTTCTACAGAAATATGACTGCCGACTGCCTGTCTCTAAGTACAGATACACATTTCCCAGTGCTCCTGTTCACAGTCCTCCTGTACAAGAGCTCCTGGAGGGCCTGGGTAATCTTATCATCAAACTGAGACATTACATTAGATATGAGACCTGACTGGGGCCTGAAATCCTGTTTTTATTCAAGTGACAAGAAAATAGTCCACAATGAGCTGACTGCAGTTTAACAGTCTCACTGCTGCCTCACTGACATCACTTGTGATGTCATGACTGACTTTTATCAAAATCTCGCCCAACCTTGAAATAGTCCCGCTCGAGTATTTGTGTGAGGAGACTGTGTTTACGTGTGCATACGCAGGCGTGTTTGTGTGCTCATCTGAGATAGTCTGTGATCCGGACAGACAGCGGGACTAAAAAAGACGTTAGCCTGACGGACATCTGGATAGAGTGCACATAAAGTCTCATTTGTGCCAAGCCACGGCAGGGCTGTCCGCGATGATTTATCTGCTCCCCATCTTGCTGCAGACAAACACTCTGTCTCAACCCGCCATTAAAGCAGGAAGAGCTCTCACCTGAGCTTCACCTCGCTGTGCGGCTGTCTTTTCAAGAGTGGTCATCTCATTGTAAAAATAAGTGTGCCAGAGATTGTGCCTGCCTCTTAGAACTTATACATCTCTCTGCTGCAGTGCGATCGAATTGTCCTCCCAGTACGAATGTTAGGGAATATAATAGTGTCCTGTATGTGCAAGAGACTTGTTTTATATTTTTTCTCCTTGGAGGCCCCGTTTCGCAGTTGTTCCATCACAAAGGGACCTGATTAGACTGATGTACGGCTTTTCCAACACAAGCAAGTGTAGAGAATCCTTAACTGTCTCCTGAAATCTGTATCCATCTCAGGCTTTCAGTCAATAAATAAAACATTCAGCAGGAGTGAGGAGCTCAGTATCTAAAACTGAGAACCCAACTCCGTCTCTGTGAAAGCCCGAGTAACTGAAGTGCATGTATCCTGCCATGGCATATGTCTTACTTTGGTGGTAGAGAAACAGATAAAAGTTGATGAGTTGAACATAAGTTCAGCCTGTGAACTTTTAACCAGTCGTACTCAAGCTTTCTCTTGAGCACATCCCATGTACCTGAGTACTTTTGTCAAATCCTTTTGTATCCTTCTCTCTCTGATGTTAAACCGGTGTTACACATCCTCAGAGTCTCCGGCAAAACTTTCAGTAACCTTGGAATTAACAGGGATAATAGTCATGAGTTCACAGTAGAGACAAGTGAAATAGCAAATGACAGCAGGAATCGAACAGAAATCACAAACAAAGAATCAATCTGTCTGATGTAGCCCACTGTCGACATGCTGATCAACCATTTCAGTAACGTCGAGGCTCTGTTGGGAAGGAGATGCGCACTGAAATACCTCAACAACTACTGGATGGACTGCCATGAAGGTTTCTACAATATTCATCTTTTACACAGAAATATGAAGCAGTTAATCCTGCCCTTTAATGTTTGTTTTCCTTTCCAGGTGTCTCTTACAGAACGAAAACAAAACAGGCCTAATCAGACTGTTTGACCACAGTCACAGAGCCCTTTGTGACTCAGCCAATAATCGGCAGTAATAAGGAGGTTGGTGTCTTCTGCCTGGAGAACCTCATTTTGAAATGAGCAATCATGCCCCGTATTTGCCAATAATTGTTTGGCTTTGTCACTCCCGCTAATTAGTGAACTGAAAGCCAAATACCACTGCAGTCAGTCTGAATGAATTCTGGCTAATTGGTTGTACAAGTCATGCTCTGATGACAGTGATGATAGCAGAATGTTGATACGACTGTGGCACCAAAGCAGATTCATGTGCATCGGAAATAGCTGTACATGTCCAAAAATGTTTTTTAAAGCTGTTGCAGCCGCTTTAATTGACTTGTTAGCCGCAGGGCTACTTCTTAAGTCAATTTACAAAAACATCCAACAGGTGTACATTATGGATTTCTTTTTATAAGCGCATCAATTAATATTTCCTAATTACCATTTCTACTCTCAGTGGAGCGCTCAGTTTGTCAGTTTCTCTGTCTTCATGTTAATTTACATCTTGATATTAATATTAATGACTGAAAGCCATAATGAGCTGACACGGCCGATCAGTTTATAATCCGTCCCAGGCTCGTCTGCCAAGTGTTGTGAACAAACTTTTAGTCTAGCCATGGTAATTACATTCAATCACAAATTCAGCAAATGCACTGCTTGCTTTTTACGCCTGAAATGTTTTCGAACCAGCCTTTTGTGGTGGTGAAGTTCAGATTTTTTTTTCTGCTCAAGCTGTCATGTTGTTTGAAAATCGTAGACCGAATCATTTCTGGTGACTTGCTGCCTGTGTCAGATGGCATTCAAAAGTCGACTGTGAAAACTCCTGTTGGAAAATGACTCTGTCTCGTTGTAAAAGTGGTTTGTCAAAATAATGAAAATAATGAAGGGGGAATGGAAGGGCTGTGTACGGAGAATTTTATCATGTTTGATATATCATAGATCAAACCAAGAGAGCACTTTCACTTTTTGAACAGTAGCATTAGTTTAGACCTGGAGTCCGCTAACATGACCTAACAACCGGCTTCCACAGAGCCCCTTTAAGTAGAAGTGTGTCATTATCTGAAGTGAGATGTACTTAATATTTTAAAATTAAAAGAATTAATTCTGTAAATAACATATGTTAATTTGTGTTTTTTGAACCAATAACAAACCATCATATTTTATAAATTGACATATTTTGTATTTACCGTCCAAATTTTTATTTGGATCTGCATCAAATTGTACTCGCTCATGAATACCTGCCACCTACAGTAAAAATGCCCGATTCGATCAGAAACAGATAAAAACATAACCTCCTTGGCAGAGCTGAAATAAAAAGTAATAGAAATATAAAAGAAATATTTTAATAGCCCCTCTGAAATGTCAGTAAAGGCAGTAAAGTTACCTTGTTGCTTTCCACCACTGCGTACAGACACAAAGGAACAGTTAAAACAAGAAGAAGAAAAAACATTTTACCTGCAAATGCACTTTAGTGAGTAAAATCTAACTGTGATGTCGTTCTGCTCAGAGTATGACAAGGTAAATGTTAGGAAATGACTGTGAGGCTGGGCAAAGAACAAGAGAAGGTACAAGAGAAGAAGAAAGAAATCTGCAGCTTGAAGTAAAAACAAAGCTGTCAAATTACAGAGAATAGATAAAAAAAAATTGTCACTCCTGCCTGCTTTCCAAGGACAAGAAGCACAATAAGTGCGCTCTCCCAGACACCTAAACCCAACCCACGCTTAGCACACACACACACACACACACCAACACACACACATGCTCTCAGTATCTGCAGGCAGGACTCAAGAAGTGAAACCTCAAGAAAACAATCGACTCCGCTGTTAGTTTCAAGATGTTCCCTCGACGAGCCTTTTCCAGTAAAGCAGATGTGCTGTCAGTGGGCGCTCTAACACACACACACACACACACACACACACAGCATCTAAATGTGCATGTGCGTCTTCGTGAGAGCACAGCCTGGCCTGTAGAGTATCACAGTAATGTAATAAAACCACACAAACAAACTGATGCTTCCCCCGCCACACAGACACCAACACAGTCTCCCATCGCTAACACTCGTTTCTTCAATGATGCAGCAAAACGGCTCGACAGCCAGAACATTGATGACTTAAATATAAGTGCATTATTTACTTTTCAGGACAAGCCAACTGAAAATACTGCATGTTTTCTACGCACGCTTTATATAGCATTATTTAGCTATTAACAGCTGACACACACCTGGCACGCTAGGTGTTACAGCCTCCTGTGCTGCAGCTGAATAATTCAAGGGGCACCTTTGCCTCAGGGCAGAAACACATAAGCCAATACCTCTGACTTGAAGTTGTGTATGCTGTGTGTGTTCAGCCGGTGCAGCCAATCAGAGCTCTGGGGCAGATGCTTTTCTTCACGCGTACTGTAACGTCCACTGAGAACAGTCAGACACTCACAGACGCAGAAGGACGAATCTCAGACCAAACACCGATCCCCTGCAAAGTGGAGGATTGAAAAGAAAAGTCTTGTTTGTTTGTTTGAGCACTCAGTGTCTGTGTGATGTGATGAGTCTCTGAGCGATTTACTGCGGTCGTCTGTGTCATCAGATGGCTGGCTTGTTTATCGATTTATTTATTTAACCTTTATTCAGCCAGGAAGTCCCTCGACAGTGAAATCTCTTTTACGAGGGAGACCTGGTGAAGAGAGTTCACCAGTTACAGTTTAAGAAGAGTCAGCCTCATCCAAACATCAAGCACATGAGGAAGAGACTGAATCCAGCTCAAGTCAGACAATTACCGCTCTCAGGTACATAGGAAACATTATGAAATATGACAAACATTAACCTGAGCAGCAAGTCAACACAAGTAAAGTTTGTATGAAGACATTTACATTAGATTATGTAGTTAGTGGACAAAGCCATGTAGAGGAAAAGGAACACGTTTTCTGTTATTTTCATGACTGTTACTGAACAGCTCGTGTTTCTGATGTTTTCTACTGTAGTCCGACATGAATGAAGAGCCTCTCAGCCTGTGTTGTGCTGCCGCATCACTTTGGCATTACCAAGTACAATATCAGTGTTGCTGGGTGAAATGCAGCCAGTCCTCTTTAGTATGCAGCATGCTGTTTTCTTACTCTCAGCTTTCCTCCCTCCTGTCTTCTATCGGAGTCGTATTTAGAATAATTTTTCTAGTAATTTAGCACATAGTAGTAAAATGCTCAAATGATCTGCTTCACTTTACATCTTTATGACCTGACTTTCATTTCCGTGACTTCAGTTTTAATGCATCTGAGGTGAATTATCAGTTATTTTTATTTTGGGTCATTGCTTACCGTCTTCCCAACATCACAAGACTGATTTCAATCAGCTTATATCACGCACGGCAGACGTAACAAGACGAAAACACATAACAAGACGGAAACAGACACAGAGGGAGACTCAAATGTGGAGAAAAGGCGTTCTAGTGTCTCGTACCAGCAGAGACCCTGCAGCAATCTCCCTGAATTTCTTTTATTAATTTATTGCTGTGCTCGGGACGCTTTACCAGCCCAGAATGTCTTTTTGCTGGTTAACGAACAGCTTGGACAAATCCTACTGATTCTAACTTAAAGGTTAATAGTCTCTGAATTATATTTATGTGACGTGAGGTTCAGTTAGCATTGCACAGAAATGGCCGGTCGAAATGTCCTTCGGGGACACTTTTTACTTCTATACTTTGAGTACATTTCAGAGCCTGTGCTTTCTTACTTTTACTTGAGTAAATAATGTGTGTACTTTTGCCACCTCTGCTAGAATTGCAACAGTAGATACCTCTGTGGCGTTCACTAACTGTGATGCCTTGAATAAAATACAGTACATGGTGGCATCCAGTCAAAAAGCTTCCGGAGAGACCGAAAGTGAGTTCTTGGTGTGCGGCCAGCAGAGTCTGCAGCCCCTGTGTCTCTCCTTCCACTCATTTTCTTGCCCTCGCTCTGTCTGACTGCACCTGCACACTAACGGTATGCCAGCTATCCAAATAATTACGCTCCTGCTTCCTCCCACTGCACTCGAGATGACGGGACCGCTCGAACACTTTCTGCGCCCTTTCAACCCGGTAGTCAGAGTCTTGTTTCACGCCACTTGTAAATCGGGTGGTGAAAAGGTCAGGGCGTGTACAGTCAGGTGTTGCCAGAGCCATTGTTCGGCGCCAGAGAAAGATGGTGGGTTTTCGTCTAGGCTTTGTAAAAAGAATTCTGGCTTACGTGAATTTCTTGAATCTCATCATTGATTATATCCATTGGCTGACAATAGAGACTGATGATGGACGTTTTGAAACACCATGGCAACGCAACGTGCCCCTGCGGGATCGCTGATGTCTCACCAAACCCATTAAACTGCGCTCGCTTATCATGCATGGTTCATTTCTATGCATACATCCCATTAATGCGTCTTTGCATGGAATCGATCATGATAATCACAAAGGGGACAGAAAAACAGATGGGTCGGAAAAAATTATTCATATAGAGGGAAAGTGGGTATTTGGCTGTGATTGGAGAGAGAGGGATGAGGAACATCGCCCGTCGTAATGTGATATTTGTCAGTTTAGCTCACTGGTGAAGCTAAACTGGACTTCAGTGCATGTAAACATACTGTAGCTTCAGGAAGATGTACCTCGAGCTGATTCTGACCTTTTGATGACCCTTTAGCGATCAAGCACCCATGTGTAGCCAATTTTAGGATTTTCTTGCAGTCTGTGGGAACAGAGGAAATAGTTAGCAACCGAGTGATCATAAATCATGGCTCAAACATGATGAGGATGATATAATGATGGACGACATGACAGCTACTCAACAGTGGAGCCAGAACATCTCGATCTCCCCCTGGTGTCTGGCTGGAGCAAAGGTCATAAATCCCGTCCCCCTAATGTCAGCAGATGGGACATGGGCCAAACTAAAAACTGAAAAAAAATGAAATACATTTTTCCCAGATGAAGATGGTTTGTGTTATAACTTGTTTTAATTGATTGTTTGATGCTATAGGGGTGAATGTTTTGATTGACAGCTGAGTCCTGATTGCGATTAAGCGGACAGGTATCTCCGTAATCTTCCATATTTCCCAACTCGTCATTCCTTTTATTTTTCTCTTCTTTTCTATTTTCTGCTTCTTTTTGTCAATTTTTCCACTGTGTCATTACCTGGCATTGATTTGAAAGGCTCAATTTTTATAGGACTGTGCGCCTGTCTCAGACTTTTTGACTCCACAGATCAATAAAGAAAGTGGGAGCGCATCAGATGACCCTGAAAAGAAAATTGAGTCAACAGAGCTCAGCTGATTAATTTAGCCCAGCACAGAGCGACATCCTCGTTAGCTCCACGACCTGCATCACGGCTGTTACTTAGCCGTTACTAAGTTACACTCACTGAGGAGGACAAGGCGCAACAGTGCAGCAGATTACAAGCGGTACATTGTCAGAAACAGGTTATGATAACTGAAGGAGAGGAAACAGGGAGAGGGCAAAGAAAAACAGGTTTTATTTAGTATTTGATCAGGAAGAAAATTAGTGGTATTGCACATCTCTACTCCACAGCAGCCTGTTCAAATATGTTGTTATTTTACGTCCACTTAAGTTAAAACTATTCGTAATTATTGTGCACCACATGCTGCTTATTTAATCAACGTTATCACTTGTATTTTTCCTACATATACTGTATAAGTTAGTGTTTCTTATCCTCAAAACCATCTCCACTTCTCAGACGTCGATGTCGATGTCAATGTGGATGTGTCTCCTTGAGATATAAATTCACCTTCAATTCTGTCTCTCTTAACTTAAAGTATTTCCAGCTGCATTTGTATAATAGCGAGAATAAGGTCTAAATCTTAATGTCACCCACACAATGCTCGAATAAATCAACAGATATGCAGCAGTTACTATAGAAACTTAAATGGTTCCCACTTGGTAACATACTGCATCTGCAATTTGGGATTACAAAAGATTATGTTGCCTCAGGCCTCTTTTTTAAAGCATTCATCGCACAGTTTGGGGCTGGTGGTGCCAACAAACTGTAATTGGCTCCATCTTAAAATCCATTTAAATCACACTTGAATTTATGCTTGCATCGACAGTATCTCCATTTATTTTTAATCCTTCACACATAAGATTGGAGTACCAGCCATTTATGATTCAGAGAATTACACAGAAAACATTTCTTCAAGATGTTGACCTCTGCCGCACCAAACCTCAGTGGTGTGTACTACCGCATGAATAATTTAAGTCTTGTGCCGCATGTAACACCGGCATGTTTTAGCAAGACATGTGGGTATCTGTCTCTGAGGATGTATTAACTCTCTCCTTATCAAAGTACTTGTGCTTGCTTAATAATTGTCCTATTGAGAGAAAAAAAAAACTAATTATGTGTAAAGATCTTTATCAGATCATAAAGGAAATATTGCTGACTTGCACTCAGTTTTCAAATCTTGTTATAAGCCACTATTGGGTCTAGCAATTGAATACAGTAAACTGCAGGGATGACCTGTCAGAGATGACATATTTCTTACAAATTCTTAAAATTTGCAGCGTCATTTAGACGAACAGGACTCAAATCTGTTGCCATTTTAGCTTCCTGGTGAGGCTGCAATGCTCATTACACACCAGAATCATGAAATGATGGATGGATGAGAGAAGAAAGAGGCAGAAAAAAGAGAGAAAAACATTTCAAATCCCACATTGTTAACACTATGTGGAGTGAGAGTTTGGCCTGAGGGCAAAAGCGATTGTAAATTTGTGTTGGTAGGTGACAGAGCTTCACTCCACAGTGCTACATTTTTCAGTTTAGAGCCAAGTGTGATATACAGACTTTGGGTGTAAAGTCTTTAACATGTTGAACATTTCTCCTTTTAGTCTGAAACGGATCCTACAAATCACAGATAAGATTAAGATTGTTTGTGTCTTACATCGTCTCAACACTGAGCAGTACCAAACTCCAAATGAATTAAATTAATGTAAACAGTTAACACTTTTGCTATCAACTTTATATGTCAGTGGTGTGTTTACAGCTTGTTCTGTTGCCCACAAGTGGCCAAAAGATACTGCTTTAAAACATAAAAGCATTACTATTATACGGATTGTCTTTTTCCTTTCGTAGCAAGCATGTGTGTCCTGTGGAGACGTCTCACAGACAGCCACAGCTCTGGTAGATAGAGTAAAATTTGGTGTGTTTTGCTGTGTTGTAGCTACATTACGCTGTTAAATGAGTAAGTTGCATCAGCAGCCTTGCTGTCGAACAATGTAATGTCCATTACTGTGTTTCCCTGTGTCATATCTTGGTGTATTGTTTTGCATTGTGCACCACAGATACTGAACACATGCCGAAAGCTGCAGGGAGTGACGATATTTTTCAGTCAGAAAAATGTGCTCTGTTTGTGTTTGTTTTTAATGATCTCAGAAAGGTTTCATTGGTTGATGTTTGGGAGTCATCACAGCTACATCGCAGTGTGATCAAGCAGCTGCCCATTCTTAAAATAAAAAACACACACACCAACAGAACTGCACCTTCTCGCTGGGCTGAGAAAGATCTATTGCTGTAATTCTGAGGACACTAATATCCCTGGCATGGTTATTGATTGTTGGAAGTTACGGCTTCATACCCTCAGAGTGTTTCCCTCACAGATGGTCTGAACCTAATGAACCAGACTAACAAGCCAGATGCCTTCGTGCTGCACTACACAGTCCTGTGAGGTTGTATGGGAGGACTCTTACATACATTTTTAATTTCATTTGGCAAGGAGAAGGAACCATAAGCACAAATATGATTTGATTTAGCTTCATATTATGGTGCACATGTTGGCATAGTGTTTGGTGGAGATTAATTTTGTTTTACTTAAGGAGCTGCTAAGGTGCTTAAGGAGCCGTTATATTTCACTAAATATTCTATATTGCAGATAACAAAAGTGAAAAAAGACAAGACTGGTGGAAGATCAAACACTGAAGAGTAATCTCTATTTCAGGACTATTATCAGGACATCAAAAACAATAGTTATTGCTTCATTTAGCCTCCGTGTATGTTGATGGACGCAGAGTAAACCATCTGCGATCCATTTACAATGTTGTGTAAGATGAGATGTCCGGAGCATTTTGTCTGTTTGTGTGTTGGCTGGCAGCCTGAGCCTCCCTGCCTGTCTCGTCCTCTCTGTCTGTCTGTCTTTGTCTTCTCTCCATCTGCCTGCCCGCCTGCGTGTGTTTACTTGTAATCTATTCCTACATCGCTTTTGTGCAAGTGGCAGTCGAGATATTAAGAAGTCAACACTAAACCCCTCTGTTATTGGATACATTCATCATCCAAACTGCAAGACGGCATTTAATATTGTAGCAGAACTGCAGCCCCCAACCAGAATGTGATGTTACCACCCGCTGACATGACACTAATTGCAGTTTTGGCATGGCCACATTGATCTGCTGCGTCTTTTGAAGCTGTTCCAAATGCTCGTTAGAATTTACATTCTCCTACAGCTGAGAAAGTTTGACCATTAAAAGTGGACTAGCAGGCATCCATTTTCTTTCTGACATTTGCTCCACAGGGAGAGTGATGCCCAGCAGAGGGCAGCATAGACAACTGAGAGCGAACACATGACAAAACTAAATCTCTTCTCTTCTCTCTCTTTCAGGGCCAAAGTGTTTCGGGGAAAGAAGGTCCTTGGGGACTTTGACATCAAAGTGGAGCAGGTACCATTTTGATTTTATAGATCTACGATTCAGCAGAATCATTCGTAAAAGGTTGAAAGGGATCAGAACATAGATGAAAGTGAACTGACACCGTAGTTGCTTTTGATATGGAAATGCACAAGTTTTCACAGACAAGCTGAGACACAGGTGCCCGACCACATTTATAATGAAAACAAAAGACTCTCTCAGAGAAGATCTACTTGTCTGCTGCTTATGCAGCTGGTTATAAGTTCCTAGACAGAAACTAAAGTGACAAAGAAGCAAAAGATGTCAATTTAGAAAAGTGTGAATAACATTAAAAAAAACTTCACCAAGTCTATCCTCCTGTGTGTGCCGCTGCAACAAGTTCTCCAGGGCCTGCGTTTGTCAGCTGGCCAGTCTACTAATTAAAAATTTCCACTATATGATGGTTTCCCATTACATTTTGTACACATACATGGCTCCACACAAATCCTATGGCCTGCTGATTCCCTGACTTTTCGTGTGGTGCCAGAGTAGGGGTTTCTGGCACCTCCTTCCAAGGTGCACTGAGGAGGGGAAAAGTCAAAAGAGGTCAAAAAGCTCCAGCATTGCTTGTAGTATAAAGAACAACTTTATTATTAGACTGATATGTTTCAGCTTGACCCTGACGAAGGCCACCAGCTGACAAAGGCCACAAGCTGAAAAACGTCAGGCGGTGTTGGTGAAGGTGTGCTGGAAACCCATACTCTGGCACCACACGAAGAGTCAGGGGATCAGCAAAGTCCATAGGATCAACATCCCGGGAATGAATTAGCGCAAAAGTTGGAACAGACATTCATGGTCCCCATAGGATGAATTCTAATGACTCGAGGATGAATCCTAATAAAGTAAAATTAATTGACAACTACTGGATGAGTTTATCTACAGGTATTCTAGGTCACTAGTTATCAAGGGTAAAGTTAATAAAACTGGCTTTTTCTTCAGGTCATTGTTTCCTCAATTCTTTGGTTCTTTGACCAAAGACTAGTAAAACTAATGACATTATTCTGTACTAAATAGCTTTAGTAAAAGTTTTAAAAGTGAAAGTTTTAGCATGCTAGCAGGCTAGACCAAGATGGTGAACATGGTAATTTCCTGCTGAACATCAAAATGCTGAGATTGTCATGTGAGCATATAAACATGCTGATGCTTGCATTTAGCTCAAAGCACCGGAGGACCTCTAGCACAGCTGTAGACCATTGACTGTATAAGATACTACATAGGAGCAACTGTACTGGTAGCAAAAAGAAGTCTGATTGTATATAAACTTAAGATTAAAGTGACCCTACTTCTCACTTGATTTATTACCTCAGTATACAGTTTCCTAATGAGTTTATAAGCTCAATTGTAAGTTTCACGTCTTCTTCAATATGATGTTAATATTGTATATCATGGTCCCGTTTAGAGTAAATCTAATCAGGATATCCTCGCCAGCACCACCCACACATCCAAATATGGTTGCTTGCGGCTCCAAGAATCAAAGATGGCAATGGCTGCAATGCCAAACTCAAAGCTTTAAAAAGGTAGTCCACAAACCAGTGGGTGATGTCACATTGGATCGGCACCTGCTGTGGACAGGAAGTTTATCGAAACATCATGTCAGTCAGGAATTTGTGTTTCAGTGGTTTGCAATCCCATCTGTTTGTCATCCTCAGCAAAAAATATTTTTATGCTGTATATATTTAATTGGGTATAAATGTCCAACCACACTTTCAAAACCACCACTCCTTCAAAAGTCAAGTTACGCCACAATCTTGATATCATGTTAGGGTCACTATACATGTGCATGAGACACTTTGATTTCATTTTGGTTGAACTGTCTAAACTGCAAACCATTCTGCAGTACTTGGTTACTGCGTTTGAGATGACTGTTGTGTGGGGTTTCACACTGAACAGTTTCACACCTAATGGATGTTGACAGTTAAATTACAACCTCAAGCCTCACCACAGAAACGAGAATAGGCGGCAGAGGAGACAGGAGTCGGCAGCTATGAGTCACAGAGAAATCCTCACTATGTTTGAACCACACCAAAGACAGGCGTACGTGCAATACTTTACTTGAAAAACCATATGCCATATATTATATATAATGAGATCAGTCTCTAGTGCTCCTGCAAGGACCGTTTGTTTGAAGAAAGTAACTCTTTATTTAATTACAGTTTGTTTTGCTCAGAGTACAAGTCATCATTTCAAATGATAAAAAAGAACGATGTTCCTGGTATAAAAAAAATAGCTGTAATTATGACATATTACACATTATCCTGCACAATAACCTTGAACAGTGAGAATATAATCATCTGATATTCTGCTTCCTGGACCATTTACAACATTGCCCTTTATGATGAATGCAACATTTTCCGCTTAATGGGATTCATGTGTATTTGATCACCTCTGTGTCTAGACTTAATGTGTACAGCTGATGAAACCGTCTGCTTGTGTTCTGTCCTCTTTCCATCCTCACAGGCTGAGTTCTCAGAGGTCAACCTCGTCTCACATTCAAATAACACCTGTAACGTGGACATGCAGGTCATTAGGGGCGGGACTAAAGTGGTCAGGTCAGTACCTCGTACACTACACCTTCATACATACATAATTATGTTTCCATAACTTTAAGGGACATAAGACTTACATTCATTTATTGGAGAACCTAAACCTAACCTTACCCTTACATGTACCTTAAACCAAGTCCTCACCCTAAAGTTTGGTGGTTTACATGGGGATTGTGAAGGTAATGCCTGCACACTTACTCCGAGCCACAGAAGTTTTTTAAAGACATCGTTTCAGTCACACTTAGATCTTCATCGAGTCAAACTGTTTGTCTGAATTGTGTAACGTCCCCATAAGGAAAGTGAGTCCCCACAATGTGACTGTAAAGAGAGTTTTGTCCCCACAACATGAGTAATACATCTCCACACACACACACACACACACACACACACACATTTCTACCCTTGAGGACCCTCATTGACATAATGCATTCCCTAGCAGCTTACCCCAACCTCCACCATTACAACTAAATGTCTAACCCTAAAAAAAATGCAGTGACTCTGTGATCAAGATAAGTTTATTTTTGAGTCAAAACCATTTCCCAAACCTTTAATACTAATTTAACTACAGTTCTTTAACCTTTTGACAGTAACATTCATCTCAGAACACTAACATAATCTCACCTGCTATCCTACCAAATGGTCATCATCCCTGGACACTAAACTAAAGCAGAAATAACCCTCTTTCCTTACAGACGTTCCCTGCTTCAGACATGAATTTTATTATTTTTGGAAATACACTTGGTCCTCATAAAAAGGTATAAGTACCCAAAAGTGCTTCACCATTAACCCGCTCACCAGATCTAGGAACTGCATCAAATATCCTGGATTCGTAGCTTTATCCAGATCTGCATCAAAAGTTAATGTGGTCTTTTCTGGGCTAATCCTTCATCAAGTTTCATGGAAATCCATTTAGTGTTTTGTAATTCTTCTAACAAACTAACCAACCAACAAACAAACAGACCAAAACAGACGCAGGTCCAAACATAAAAACTCCTTGGCGGTAGGTAATTACAAGTCCACAATTAAACCAAAAACTTCCAAACAAAACCCAGCAAATTATCTCACCAGTGCCATTAGCACCTGTATATTTAAACTATTTTCTTATATTCTCATATTTTGTACTTAAGCCTACCCCTGAATAGCCGAGAGTCCTCACAACAATGTCGGAGGACATTTGGCATGAGCACAAACAGACTTGCATCAATTTTCAAACCCCAGCCCAGTGCTGCTGAACCATGTCTGTGCATCAGTGCATTAATTAATGAGAGTCTGAAGACCTTTCTGCGAGCTCAGACAGAAAAACCTCAAAACGTTCTTGGAAATAATAAAAGCACTTGTTTACTTCGACTTCTGATCAGTGGAAAAGGAGCAGAGGCGTACGACCACAACCATTACAACCCACTGACTGGCACAGTGGATCTGCGTCCAAACATGTGAATGGACTATAAGCCAGACAATAACACAGACCCACTGACACACCACAGACCACACTGACACAGACACCAGTGTCCCAGCTGAAGTCTGCAGTGATTAAGCAAGACTGTAACTCCCACTGCTCACCAACAGGAAATGAAGACGGCAGCCTCAGTCTGACAATTAACATCTCTGCCCTGTCATTACACTTTATGAGGGGTTGGTCCGCACATGCTCGACACAAACACACAGTGACCACTGCCTAAGATAGTCTGGATTCATCACAGGAGACAGAGTGATTCACCTTCACCTGTCGTGACTCTGTCTTTTCCACAGAGATATTAATCTTTTACGACACGTCTCATCTGAGCTCCTTATCGAGTAGACCTCCAAAGTTGCATCGTGTTCTCCGTCTCAGCCAAACATAAACTCGCCGTGGAGAAAAGTAATGAGTTCACAACATAATTCTCAGTCTGTCTTCTTGTCTGAGCTCATTGCAGGCTTCTCAGACTTTCTAACTCTGCATTTGTCTCTCTAATTGCACCGTGTCCATCGATCTCAAGTCAAAGCAGTGATTTTGCTCATTGCTCTGAATGTCAATGTGGCTAAGTAACCCTCACCCCGAAGAAGATGTTATCTTATCCAGACTCCAGTCTCAACAGGGTCTGCAGCTTTATTCCAATATTGTATCACTAATTATCTTTTATAAAGTTATCAATTTAAAGAACCAATATTGTGTAAAAACATCACAAAGATGAAACCAAACTATCACCTATGATTTATTAGAAATGTTAACAGTTTAAAAGTTATAATTCTGCAAAAAAGTCAATCATAGTAGTGTATGAAAATGGCCATGGCTCATTCGTTCCAACTGACAACATAAATCTTGGTAATCTGGTAACAAATACACAGTTTAGATCTGTTTTTAAAAGCTAAATACTTTCCTAAAACTGCAGGGTCTGTGAGCTTCACAGCAAAACAGTGTTGCACTCTCCTAAACAGCTGAAGTAGATAGGGACTTGTTTTAAAATCTAATAAAACAACCCAAAAAAACCCATAAATGCCCTATACAGCTTGTCAAACGAAATCCAATTATCCGCAAGCCTCAAGATCCAAAATTGATTAGAAAAGACGTTAGTTACACCCTTGACAAGCACTCGAGCTCATGCACCCACTTCAGACAGGGTTTGTATGCTTTTCTAATCAATTTAGGATCTCTGGGCCCCCAGAGACTTATGCAGATTACGCAGGACTAGCTGTATGGAGCCATTTTGTATTTTCTTTCCTGTTGTTTTTTTTTTTTACATTTTTAATAAAGTCCCCCATGTACTTCAGTTCTTAGGAGAATGCTGCAACACAGTTTGCTGTAGCTGTGAGGCCCCAGAAATGTTCTGAAGACCGCAAAACTTCACCCGACCTTCCATCAGCATGGCCGAGAAGATAATGACTTGATAGTGAACTTATCCTTTAAAGAATCGCTGTTAGAGTCCAGCCTGACAGATCCTCTAACATTGCTGTAGATTGTTAGTCTTGTTTCATCTACGTCTTCTGGGCATCGGGTTAAAAGTGCACGCTGGAAAAATCCAAAGTGAAAGCTACAGATAAGATAACTGTGGCGTTGGTGCAACACTGCTTCAGAGCATTACATTGAGAGTCATGACCATGTTGATCTTTCCAGCCTCCTGTCAGTAATGAAGAGATTACAGTCACATTAATTGCTGTGTCCTCTCCAGCAGAGTCTTTTTTAGTTTCTTGGAGTGTCTGATTAGTATGCTCGGTGCATGATGAGCTGGTGGTGGTCACACTGTGCCAGAGCTTTCTCTCTCTCTGTCTCATTTCTCTCACTCCTCTCTACATCTCTTTTACTCTGTGTTTTTTTCTCTCAGTCTCTTTTCTCACACCTCTCTCCTCGCTCTCTTTCTCTCTCTCCCTGCTTCTCCTCACATTCCCTCTCTCTTATACACACATTCGAACACAAAAGGGAAAAAATAACAGGAGTCATGCCATATCACCATCAACCTTTCACTGAGCTGAAATGCACTGAATATTGTTATGCCCTTAACCCGCTGGTCACTAATAGCTTCTGTGAGCTGCAGACCTGTTGTTTTCAGTGTTCTTTCTGCGGAGGTCGACACATTTTAAAGTAAAACGTAAAAAAAGATCATAAAACCTCAAACTTTTTTCTATAAACCTATGTACTGTAGACTCTTCTCCCATTTTCCAAGATTTGAATACCAGATTCTTCAGTAGAGTTCATTGTAATGTTTAAAATAATAATAATCATGCACTTAAGGTGAATCGGTTGGTCAAGCACAACGAAAATGCTGACTTTCACTAGGAAACAGGGAATGTACAACTGTCTGCCGTGTTTTGTTGACCCATCTACCCTGACTTCCTCCTCTGATGCAGTCATAATTACTGCAGCTGCTGGAGAGCCTTGTCACTTGTGTGTAAACACATGTTGTTTTGAGGCACTTGCTGAAACGATTGATGTTCTCATTCTTCTTTGCAGGACAGTCTCCTAATGTACCGTCATGTAGGAGAGAGCGATGCATCATGATTTGACTTCTGAATACATTTTCATGACCTCTAACTGTGTTGTCATCACGTACGTTAAGACACAAGACAGTCTTTAATGGTAAATAAGAAATTATCTGAAGTTGATGAGACAACCACTGTCAGCTACAGAAGCAAAAGCAGAGAGGAACGTGATCTAATGTCATGATCTACACTGAGAAAAGTCCAAAATTGTGTACAAAAAATTGAAGGCGACAAAAACTGGCAACAAAAAGCAGGCAAAAGGAAAATACAAAAGTGATACAAAAACTGAGAACAAACCACAAAACCACAGGGAACAAAACAGGAACACAGAGAACACATGAGCACCAGGGGAACAGGCTCAGGAGATCAAAGAGACACGAGGACGAAAGCAGACAAACCAACAAAGAGTGAGGGAACAACGCAGGCGTAAATACAAACTAAAGTAACGAGGGGATGAGGTGCAGGTGGAGAGACGCTGGGAACAGGGCAGTGCTAACGAGGCTGGTGTGGGACAGGTGTGTGGGGGAGGAGCACAGGAACACAGGAGGGAAACAGAACAGGAAGTAGAAAGTGACAACAGGGCACAAGAGGATATAAGTACAAAATAAAACAGGATGTCAACAAACTTAAAAACCCAAATATGACACACATGGCGCAGGCAAGCTAACCAATCGGATGGACTCACTTTTGTGCAGCAACAATGACAAACATAGCCAGTTTCACTTCACTTGATACTTTTTGGGGTTTGCTTGACATTTATGTAATAATGAAGGACTGGCAACAGTGAACACTTGGAAACCAGTTCTCCAAAATCATTCGAAGATTATTTTTAACATCGTTCCTAAGTGGTATTTTGATTTACGGCCATATATCTTTATTGAGTTAATCATTACTGACTAATGCTTACTGTTATACTAAGTAATTTATTAAAGCATGAGGGGTCAATGCTTGTTTTGCTCAAGACGGACTGCTCAGTTTTGCGCTCCAGATCCTCAGCTCTCTGTCAACTTCTTGCTGTTTGAAATAAAAGTAAACACAGAAAAGTACAACCATCATCTGAGCTGATGATCTAACTCTTGCTAAACTTTGTTGTTGCATCAGAGGGAGGACATGACATCTCTCTAGAGGAGTGCACAGTTTTTGAAATCTTAGCTGAAACAATAAAGCTTTGTGGAGTGTTTCTCAAATCTATTTTTTCAATGGTGAATATCAAATTTTTCAACAAAACATGTGAAAATCCTACATGAATGATGCTATTAATGCCATGGACACATTTGCCAGTGAGAGAGCAATGCTTGTCTAATAATTTATAATAATACACAGGATTTAATAGTTTTAATGAAGATAATGTGGTCAATCAATAACCCACTTAAAGCTCTACTTACCATCACATTTCTTCATTTGTGTAATATGCCAGGGAAACTGATTTATCAATCCAAAACAAAGTGCTTAGTGAAAATCCTTCACAGATGATGAGCTATTCTAGGACGAAAAACATTTATTTTCTTCTTCGTCCACTTTTAGTAATTTAAGAGGCCAGAGAGGCTTATCCTCCCATCAGCAGCCTCAGTGGAAAACACAAGTATACTGTCTTTCACTTGTGGCCATATCAGTTTTTCCTCTAGTGTCATCCCTTCTATTTCATCCATGCAGAACTGCCACGAAGTGTCATGTAAAAACATCTGTTTTTCAAATCAAATACCCAGGCTTTGACCCTTTTACCTGACACCATGAAGTGACTCCGACCAGATAAATTATTTACATTTTTGTGCACACAGATACTATGTTGGGAAATACTGCTTTAAGTAATCAGAAATAAATGCATTCTTATCTCAGCCTTCCTCATTTCTTCTCTATCCCTCCTCTTCTTCTCTCACACCAGGTCTTTTAAGCCCGACTTTGTCTTGGTGCGCCAGCATGCCTTCAGCATGGCCCAGAACGAGGATTTTAGGAACCTGATCATCGGTTTGCAGTACGCCGGCATCCCCTCAGTCAACTCTCTGGACTCCATCTACAACCTCTGCGACAAACCCTGGGCTGTAAGCAGTTTCAGCAAAACTAATTTACACCTACAACAACCCGCAAATCTGAAAAGATGTTTAAATGGAGCTTGCAGCTGTTCATTTAATTTTAATTAACTTCCAGGATTTTCTGTCATTCTCATTTGACTCTCTACAGCTCCAAGCACAGTTTAAGAACATGGCATTGATTATATAAACGATGTGTCTGTGCAAATTGCAGCTGACTCTCTCTTGCTGTTTTTTCTCTTCCCTCTCCACCAGTTCTCCCAGCTGATCAATAATCAGAAGAGGCTGGGCTCAGATAAGTTCCCTCTCATTGATCAGACTTTCTACCCCAACTATAAAGACATGGTAAGACCTTTTCTTTTTGTAAATGTTTGCACATTTTGTCAGTTACCCTGCAGCAAACTCAATCCTCCAAAACACCGGCTTCTCAACAATCGACAAAACGTCTCCATTAATGATCTTTCTTGGGATTTATTTGTTTATATTACTGGGAGTTTAACGGTTTGTCTTGGGGCAGTGAAATGTTCTTTAAAAGCAGGAGACAATGCTGTTTTAGGACGCCCGTAATGAAGTAAAATATCATATCTTAATTAGAATTATTTTCCAAAATGCAATTTATTGTTTATATGAGCAGATTTAGCTGCTGCTTGAGGTTACGGAGAGATTACAAAATAAGACTTATATAAAATAAGTTGAAAATTATAAGAAAATAAGAATGTTACGGCTTATTTGCTATATTCACTTGAGCGTTTATGAGGTACTGTATAATATAAATATGTAGTATTACAAATATATACTGTTCTCTGTAGACACCAGAGTCCTTTTCACTTAACAAATGTGCTCATACTTTTCTGTCTTGTTAGAGATATTCTGTCGCAGCAGGAACCCTCAAAAAATCTCGCTAAAGTACAGCAAAGAGTATTATTTTCGAAGAAAGAAGAATAAAAGAGCCACACTTTTCAATCGAGACATTTTATATACAATCTTTTTTGGTACATGGAAATAGAAAACTCTATTTAGACAGAAACAGAGACATAAATACAAACCCAAACAATTCTTTCAGTATAAAACAAACATGAAATTGTTTGATAACGCTTCACTAAAGCCACACAGTTATTATGCGTTATTATCATATCAGTCACGAAAGTCTAAATTATTCATATATTTAACATGTGTCAAAATAGTATATTTCAAACCTGTCAAATAACTGCACTGTGCAGCTAAATTTTAATATTTTATTGTCGAACGTCATCCTGATATAATCTTTAAATAGTGGCTCAAGTGATGTAATGCATTATAATCTGTATGACTTCAGTGAAGTAATCCAGTAACAAGACAGGGGTCAATTCAGATTTGTGTCTTTTAATTAATGTTGAATCATTATATTAAATAATGCCTATAAAACAACAATTAAATCACTAATTACAGCTCATCCATGAACATCAGTTATCTCTCTCTTTGTTGGTTAACGTCTTGTGCCAAAGTTTTTACTTTCTTTTCTTGAAGAGAATTGAGAATTGAAGAGATTGCACTTCCTGTTTTACCGAGTTAAAAAATAAAAGGGAATTGAACCTTGTCCTGTTACATCATTTCCTCGAAGGAGAGGTGGCTTGGCGTCTACAGGTGGCAGTGCTGTTGTTTAGGCGCTGGATTAGATTTTTGGCACAGGAAATAGTACAGAGTTCAACCGAGGAAACTAAACACACAGAACCACAGGGTGACAAATTCTATGCTATAAAACAAGATCCGGTTAGCCTTTAAAATGTTAATTCTCACTGAAGTACAGTATTTACATTCTGAGTGTATAAACTGTGATGATTTAGATGTACAAGAATTACGGTCAAATATAATTAATTGGTCAGATTTTGTCAAAATACAATTAATCGGGGAATATCTGGTTTTGCTTTCTTTAATCTATGTACAGTGCATTTTGATTTGCATGGGACAGTTATTCAATAATATATAAAGGTAAAAATTCAACACCAGAATGTGTGGGGGAGAGGTGGCAGTCCTGCCGTCTACCTGCAAACATTTAGTGCACAGAAGATGTTTTTTGTTAAAGTATGTGAAGTACATTTTATTGTGGAATTGTTGGCAGCTTTTTCTTCCTGTTGTTTAACAGTAAACTAAAACTTCCTTCGGTAAATGCATAACCTAAATTCCTACATAACCTACTGTAAGTTATGCATAAACAAAGATGAGGCTCAGTATTTGCCAAGGTTATGCATTTACAAGAAAACTATTCTTACTCTGTGGAAAATAGCAAGTGAAGAGGACTGTGCGAGAGTGAATAAAAGACTCAGAAAAATGTTGAAGGCCCCTGCACTTTATAAAAATGGCCAGTGCTGTAGAAACCATCTGAAATCTGCTAAGAGAAGCTTAAAGTTGGGTTTAGCTCCCTCAAATGTCAAAATCAGCCAATTCTTCAATGAAATAAGTTGCTACTTTGCGCGCCGAAATTGAAAAGCATAAGCAGGAAATGTTTGACTTTGCAGGAGTGAAATGCAGTAAAATGAATGTCGGGATCACAGGTCAAGGGTCAGTCATGTCCAGGAAGTCTTTCTCAGGTGGAGGTCCACCCCGGTACCAGCTGCAGGTAGTGTCAGAGCGGCGGATGCAGGCGTACTGCCGAGCCTGCTCCCCATTTAGACTGTTGTCCAACAGCCAGTCAGTCCACAAGCACTCGTTTTCTCCTGTGGACGCACACGGCACTGTGTAACAGGTGTTGATCTGAGGAGAAAAGAGTCTTTGGTTCATTTGTTACTCCTGAAGTTAGCCTCGCCTGTGTTGTGAATAATGTGACCATTAGGGTGGGGAAGATTGGAAGGAAAAGGATCACAACATACTTGAAATTGTGTTTTAGCAAAATGGAAAGAAAATTTGCACAAGGGGAGTTGAGACGTGTGACCTTTTTGCATTATCAGCTCTGTTGTTTTGTTTCTTGAGGCATCTCTCAGACAGACAGAGCGGGACAAAAGATAAATATGTATGAATAGGGAACGAACAGCTCTTACTCACTCTGCATTCACAGCCCATCTGGTATCTGTAGTTGAGATTCTTCTTCTGTGACAGTGACAAGTTGTCCCAGGATTCTACGAGGTCACACTGGCCAATAGAAATTCTCCCATCACTCCACATACTTCCTGTTTCGGGACATCACAACACAGCCACTTAAATGTCATCTTTCATTCTGCACATCAAATGTTGCTGTATTTAACAGCCTATATAAATATTGCAACAAGAGCTGAATGCTTGACTGTTTTTTCTTTATCGATCAGCTGATTATTTGTGCTAAGCTAAGCTTGAGAGACATGAGAGTGATATTGATTTCTTCTTAACTCTAAGCAAAAAGGCAAATAGGCGTGTTTCCCAAAATGTCAAATCAATTCCTTAAGAGAGAAAAGCCATTTGGACAAAAAAAACCACTCTGCTGCATATTCCTACTGAGAACAACACCGAAGTACTGATTTAACATTACGTTAACTTTACGTGCTAACTTTTCTGCTGCTTTTTTCTAGTGAAAGTGCAATATATAAACTGACCATAGCACACTGTACCTGAGATCAGATAGCCTGCTTTATTGTTGGAGTCCAGTTTGACGCCGCACAGCGAGGAGAATACCGGAGTGTACACGTACTGGATGTCCTTGGCCTTGTCAAAACCTTTGAACATCTGCACACAGAGACATTCAGAGAGAGGAGAGCATAGAGGGGAAGGTATAAGTCAGGTCTAATATAAATTGCATTCAGTATATATGTTGCAGCAATGTATACAGGAATAATAACAGAACTAGAAACACTATTATATCTCAAATACATGTGAAATCAACAAAAAAAATGTAGAAATAAAACAGGTTGTAAATCAAAATATATACATTTTGGATATTTAGCAAACACTCTTATCCAGAGCATCTTATAGTTCTGATCAGTAGCCACAATGTCAAGTGGAGACTCTTGTCTTGCATTACAATGCTGTCAACCCTAGACGGATTGAAGGCATCTGAGCTGATGCAGCCAATCAGAATTTGTTTACTTTTCCAGACGGATCAGCCAATACGCGCATTTATCACCCAGCTTTACACAGCAGCATAAACAGCAAGAAAAAATGATGCATGTCTGCAGCAGCAGCTGTCCAGAGATCTCACCTTGATCATTTTGATTTCGTATTGGATCATCTTCATGTAAGGTGAGGAGCTGTTGCTAGGCGACACAATCTTCTCTCCAGAGATCTTTGCCCTTATCACTGTCAAAAAAACAAAAAGAAGACGAGAAAGGAGGATTAAGATTAATTGAAATGCCAAATAAGTACAAGAAGCACGATAAGGAGGTGATTTACGTGCCAGAGACAATGGAAAACATGCTGAATTATGCATGTTTATGATCAATAAATTAGAAGCATTTCCCTACTCTAGATAGATAGATAGATAGATAGATAGATAGATAGATAGATAGATAGACAGACAGATCCTCCTCCTCCTCCCTCCTTTTCTGTCGTTTTGCTTGTCACTCGTCTTTCTCCCCACACAGACAGTGTAGCAGTCCCTCTCAGTAGTGATACCGGATGTGTCTCTCTTCTCCTCTGGGAGGGAAATCAAAACCCACATGGAATATCAAGTAGCTCTCTGCTTGCACACTCCCATTAATCGACTCCACACACACACACACATTTATTTGTACAGTATATACAGCACTAGTACCACACGACACACACGCTTACTCAAGCCGCACCATTTTTGGCACAGAAGCGACTTTCACATTATTTTATCCCAAACTGTAAGTCGAGTAGAAGTAGCAGGATAGCTGGTCTCTGGGTCTCATCAAGGAGTTGTATAATTGTGGACATTTTAGCACTATTAGGCCGACACTTATACTATCACTAATGTTGTATGTTTTATTCACACAGACCACACTATCAGCATTGTGCCAAATTAAACTGTATGACGACAGACTTCCCTGATTCAGAACTACTTTTTTCCTTCCATCAAATTGCACTTGACATCTACATTATTCATGATGTTAACTGAGAATTTAATTTCACTGTCAAACATTTCCTTTAAACTAATGACACTGCTGCAGCTCAAGCAATCAAACATGATTACGTTTATTATTATACTAGCTTTTGTTCAGATTAACTGATATCTCCGATCCAAACATCCTACACAGTGACTGTGAACATGGCAAACAGCTGCGTCGCCAACAGGAAAGGAGGTTTGTTTATTAAGAGTTTGGATGGTGGTTTGTTGTTTTTAGCCTTTCCAAAACCAGAAAATGAAAGAGCAAAACTGTAAGGAATTTATTCAGTGGTGTGTTTGTCTGCTCTAAGTATTAGCATGTCCAGTTTACGAGCTTACTACCTACAGTAGTAACACAGAATTATGTTCAAGAGCAATGGTATTTCATTTCATTGTGGGATTAACATAATTTAAGCCCTGTTTATGACCAGCACATCCACGATGGGAGCCGGTTGTGCATGCAAGGCTACTATAGAGTTCAGGGCAACCCCCAGGAAGAGCGTCAGGCCTTGAAGCCAACTTTTGTAGTGGCCAAATCGTGTAATTACATCATTACGTGATGCACGGTTACATGCTGGCATTCCGACATCCCAAAGTTCCAACATACCGCCATTCCGAAATGTCACCATTCCGACATACCGCTATTCAGACATGCGAACGACAAAGTTTCGTCCAGGCATTCCGACAAGGCTAATACTAACCCAACCTATAACCGTAACCCTAACCTTAACCCTTTGAAAAGATGTGTCGGAATGGCAACATGTTTAAAAAACGAAAAAATACCGCCATTCCGACCTTAGGAGGAAAAATTTGTCGGAATGATGGGACGTTTAATTAAAGGTATAAGTGTTGCCATTCCGACAATTAGGGCCTCATGTCGGAATGGCGACATGTCGGAATGGCGGTTGCCCCCCGTGATGGACTGGGACCCACAAAGACTTTTTCCATAAGATTACACTGTAAAAGAAGTGGCTGTTAAACAGTGGATATTTTTTTTTGTGTCACAACCCCGCAAAATGACTTGTCTGACTATAATAAGTTAAGTCATTTTGGTCCAATAAAATTGGGAAAGTCTAGAAGAGTCGCAAGATTAAATCATTTTATTTCTATTCAAGTTAGCCGGGGGGCTTAACCGGAGGTTAGCTGGCTCAGTCGGCAGGAGTCACTCTTTGGGCCGCACAACGAGGAAAGGTCGAACCATTTTGGCTCCAATGTGCCACTGAGCAGCTTCATAGGAAGGTACGAGGCTCCACCTCCAACACTGTGTCCAGATTTTAATGTAACGTCCTTGGTTTACGATGATGTTAGCATCTCTGTTCTGTTTAATAAATTTGGGAAAGTTTACATTCTTGCGACGCAAGGCTAACTTGCTATCTGCTACGTTCATTGGTCAGTCTTCAACATAAAAGCCTCGTAACATTAACATTGAAACGTACTGTGTAAATATATGAACAATAAAGCATACATTTAATCCGTCCAAGTAGGCCTCTGTTAGCTAAGCTGTTATGTTAGCATAAAACAGTCTACTCTAACCAGGCTGCTATAGTAACTATAGCTCTAACATGAAATACAAGAACAACAGTGTTTTCTTTACTTCCATTAACAGATGGGGATTCTAACGTTTTGTATGATACACACGCTGTACTTTAGCACTATGTCATGTAACATAAGCTGTGCGTTCAAATGCACATGTAAGACACATTTACAGGGTTCTCATTTTAAAAGGATTCAGTTGGAAACATTAAAAAAATCAGCGACAGACAGTTTTCAACCAACAACGTTTGATTAATCGGCTAGCTATCTACAACTTATGATGTCTGCTGGCAACAGTCGTCATTTCAGCAGAGAAACTCAAATGCTGTGTATGAAATCAAGGATTCAAAAGAAAGTGGAAGAAAAAACATTGCGTTATTCGGGCTACTGTGTGAAAAGGTTAAGCTTGACAGGCAAAGCAACAGTATCTAAGGGAGTCTTCGAGTGAAAACTATTGGTTTTGCAATAACTACTGCTATTTTTTTGCTGATTGCTTGCATGATTGCATATCATTGTTGTTTGACCTGGTGAGCAGAGACGATTTTCAATAAGATGCCTGTAATGCCCATAAACACTGCTGCATAACTGTCACTTCTCCTCTAAAAGAGAGAAAACGACCGCCTGTAGATGCACCACAAAGACAGAGAAAAGCTACAGTATAATAGAGAGAGAGAGAGAAAGTGTGACCCAGCACCCTGCCTAACCCTCACCCTCTCACGCAGCTACACACACCACCCACTTATTTTTGCATTTTCTCTCATCACATAACTACACCACAATGGTGTGTGTTGGTAAGAGGAGGAGGAGCTCGCTGTGCTCTGTGAAATTGGTTCAGGAGAAAAAAGAGCCAAACACGCCAGAAGATAGAAAGGCAGGCACATAAACAAATATATACAGGCAGAAATTGAATTCACTACTTCGCCCACAGCGAGACCGCCTGTTCAAGGATCTTCATATTATAGAAAATGTCAGAGAGCACAAAATGCCTGCTTGGTATAACTTTAATATACTTCATTCACTGCTTTATTCGTAGCCTGAGGCTCAACAACAGCGTGGCAGACAACTGAAAACATGAGAGCTGCATCCAACAGAAATACAATACCGTTGCAGATAAAATGGCGATCCAAGTGAAGTAGAAATCATCTCTTCTCCTGACCTCTAACATGTCTAACAAGTAAACATAAAACGTGCACCTGCACATAGATGATCTGTAATATCTTACAATACACATCACAGTGTCTGACCTCAGAAGGACACACCTGCCGGTAAGCTCACCTACACACATGCAGCTGTGACCTTAAAAATCCAGGCAAAGAGTTGGAGCTCACTCCCATTAATTGGTCCGTCCTACTGCTATTAAGTAGTACTAGTATAATAGGTCGTAGTATTACAGTAGTTATGATGTAACACCAAACTAGTAAGATACATTAAAATGCTGCTTAAAGTTGCACTATGTAGTTTTGGAGAGGAAAATTAAATCAGAAGCGGGAAAATCTTCATTGATTGATTTTATTGACTCAATAACAAACTGTCATCAAAGGACAAGCCAATTTCAGATGTCTTTACTTTCTAAGGAGCCATGTTTCTAGCGTCAAACAGTGTTCTGGGGACCTTATTTCCCTCTGAGGACAGCTTGTTTATTCAGTTATGGAATCGGCCAAACAGTTATTTTTACTGTATTTATCATAAATATTACCTCTCTGACTTTGATTTTCATTCCAAAACTACAATGTATCAATAATCAGCGCTCCCGAGTGAGTCATTTAACAGCAACTGCAATCATTAACATCATGTGTTAACTTAAAATGCAGTATTGGTTGCACCTAAGTAATGTGCTGTGCAACCACTATACAAGTTAGTCTGGTGCCCTGATCATTTATTACTCAACACACACAATAATTATGATGCATTTTGCTTCCCTGATTTCCATATTTCATCTAATTAGAGCCTGAGGGTGTTTCAGGCTGATGCCGAAAATAGATATTTGAGAGTTTAAAAACAAAACATCAGCCGGTATTGAGTTCTTTATGCATAAAATCACAGCATAAACATATTGATGATACATACATATTGATAAAC
Source organism: Pagrus pagrus (assembly GCF_965226575.1). NCBI lineage: Eukaryota > Metazoa > Chordata > Actinopteri > Spariformes > Sparidae > Pagrus > Pagrus pagrus. The sequence continues at coordinate 13,970,898 of NC_140187.1, forward strand.
AAATCTTAATAAACAATTTTGACCAAGAAATGTACTGAGCAGGACATTTCATTTGTGCTGCAATTATTTTGTTTCTTATTGGGCGACATATCAACCGATATGATTAATTTGATGATGGCCAGTAGACTCCACAAGAACTGCTAATTTACTTCTGTTTGAGCATAACCCCACCCGAATATATACATCGACTACAGGTGCGTATCGGATTTATCAGTCTAGCTTCATTATTTTTTCATCGTGGTATTTGTCTTTCGTACCACTGCTGGTTAATGGTACTCAAAAAATGCAGCAGTATCTTTTTATTCTCCACCTCAACTCTGATTTCACGACTGACTGACACAGAAGTACACTGTACAAGCGATGGCTATCACATTATTGCCCTCTTTGTTCGGTTCAGCTCTCTGATCTGCACTTCCTTCGGCAAGAACAATCATATCTGCGAGTTGATGAAGTGCTTTGGCAAATTAGCCGCCCCACTTAAATCTCCTCTTCTTGAGTAGAATAATGAGACTGTATGTGGGTTGTTAATGATAATATAACACCAACACATAACCATGCTCTGTGCAAGGATCAAAAAGTTGGGAGTCTAAGCATTGGCTGCAAATCAATGCAACATGGAGGAGGACAGAAGTTGATATAGTAAATAAACCCAGAATAGTACAGTTAATTACAGCAGATCAGTGGTTGTAAGCATTTGTTGAGAAGCTGTGTGCCCAGTCCAGATAAAACGGAAAAACCTGGGATGGATCACCTTCAAGGCAGTATAGTTTTCAAGCAAAATTGTACATTTTTAATTTATTTTACTGTAGAAATAACATGAATTAACTGAGCAGCGAAGCTCGAGTTTGTTGTCTCTACCTAAAATGCTTCTCTTGGCCCAGATTTTCTGAAATGTTTACCCCCCACCTCGACATCTTTGAACTGCGCAGGCTAGGTTACCCACTCAATTCAGTTGCTGCAGCTGTGTTATGAGCAGGAATAAGGACAGGCACGCCTGCGGAGTGAAAGTGGCCGTGCATCTGCCTCAGAGCTGCATAACCAAAGAGAAATATTGCAAACTTGTACCATGAGAACTGATGTAGTAAGTAACTTCCCCCCTCCCTGATGAATCGGCACCCTTGTCATGCTCACAAAGCTGGACTGTCAGCGGGCTTTCACACTGATATTGTTAGTATGCAGACCATTAGACCAAGCCTATAGACATGGAAATGAAGTGGGGAGAGAGAGGGAAAGAAACAGAGAGAGATGGAGTAGGCTGTGTTGGCATGGCTTGGCCTCTGTCCAACACTCACACGCACACACTCGCACACACACACAATCTCAAATACACAAACATGGCAAGGGAATCGTCGAAGGTTTGTCCAGATGGGATATTACTCAGATGTACAGCTTTATTCAAAGGGCTCATCAACTCTGACAGCACTGTCAGGTCAACTGAAGGCCACCACCAGCCTTTGCTTAGAAAACAACCACTTTAATCACAGACGCTCTTAGTGTAAGCGAGGGATTTGTCTGATTTGTTATTCATGGGTCTAAAAAGTTTCATCCTACCTGAAAGAGGCCACTGACTCTTGTGTCCATTCAGCGGTGGACTCATACATTTAAAACTAAACACAGACCCGAGCCCCGAGCATACCCAGAGGAAATGGTATCTAATTACAAAAGACCCTGCGGTTAATTGACTAATTGTGAACACCCGCTTATGCCTGTCAAGCTGTCCGTTCTTCCATAACATATTTACATTTACATTTACATTTAGGGCATTTAGCAGACACTTTTGTCCAAAGCGACTTACATAAGTAGTTTAGAAAGATGATAGTCGCAGACTAACCACTACAAATGGAAACAATCCTTGAATTCAAACAGAGAAAGACAAATAGTTTCTAAATTCTGGGTAGTAACCATCAATTCTGCCTGTTGAAAACTGTCTCTGGCATGTTTAATTCTTGCTATGTAGCTAACTACTTATGATTACCTCCATGAGCTGGTTGAAAACTCCACAGATATATCGGTATCGGCATACATGTTGCCCGATATGTGCCAATATGAAAACTTTCTTTCGTGAGATAAAGATGCTTGGGGTCATTAATCATTATTAGTGCACTGATGTCCTTTTAGACTGTAAAGTTTGTTGTTTAACTGTAAAATATCCTACCTTCATATCCTACAATCTTTTCAGTATGAAAAATGTAACCACACCCAAGAGATGTTTTATGTGTATAAACGTGTATATCGGTTGATATACACACGATATACTTCGTAATTTCGGTATCAGTATTGATGAGTACTGGTCAGGATCTAGTCTTAGATATGCACTTTGTGGCAGCATGTATGATATCGTGCTAAAAGACTGACGTGAAGCAGGGTTGCTTTTGAGCTGCAGAGTAGAACTAGTTAAAGCCAGTATTCGATACAGCACGATAAGGGGAAATTTAACACCAAACTGCAGCACAGAAGTTATGATAGTTACAAGATTTATGCTTCATTGTTTGTAATTTCAAACTGTATGTTTCTCTTTAAAAATTGTAAGAGAAACAGTCACTTTGAAGTGACTGTGTGTAACATAACACTGTCTCGGGTCACGACCAACTATGATGGGGTCGTCGCAGTGTTTACTTCCCCGATTCAAGACATTACACTGAAATGACACTACAGCTGAAACTTCTGATAGTAGCACTGAGAACTGACAAGACTTTTTCGAACATAACGTGTAATCCCACAAAATGATGTAGACAGTAAATGACCTGCTGCTTGGCCTTGGAAGTATGGCTTCGCTAATGTTGCTTTGTTAATGTTGCCACTGTGGGATGTACGTTAGTTAGTCAAACTAAAAAAGGCCCTCTTCAACGCTTCAACATGTAGGGAAATCCAAAGCGTGACAGAGCTGCTTTAAATAGTTACAGCTGCTAAGCTGTGATTGGACAGTTGCTGTTTGAGGGAGGTTTTTAGTGAGAACAAAATGGATCAACGTTTGCTAATGCTTGTTTCAAAGACTCTTATGTAACAATTGTCACACCACACACACAGGGGGCAGCATGTTACCACAGTAACTTCTGCTGACTGTAGCTGCCTTTAGCTAGTTAGCCGTGCAGCTAGAGTGGTATTACGAGACAGGACTAGCCGGGACTAGCTTGTTAGCATGCTAACTTCAGTAGATATCTCTGCAACACAACACACAGATGTCTTTAACATGACGTCAAAACTGTTATTTCTTCATATTCTGTTGATCATTATTTCTTACATATTGTACAATTAAGTTCCAGTTTCTAATGCTGCCTGCACGATTTAGGCCTACATTTGAGTAGCATGCACCAGGCATTTATTTTGTGTCTTATGTAATGAATGAAAACAACAGAACAAAAGACCAAAAGATGGTCATGAAACTTGCTACACCAGCTCGGACCAGAAAGTCTAGACTGAGATCTGGTTCAGGTCCAGGCCAGCTCAGTGTCAGGCCTGTAACAAAACCTTGCAGTTGGAGAAAACAGAGTAATCATACTTGCAGGACCTCCATCTCACTCTTTTATGACACACTTCACATGTTAAACTCTGTCCTAAAAACACTGGCCCAAATACCCTCATTGTGTTCTCATAACCCAGATCTAATTTGCCGTTATGACAGTTTCAAAAACAGGCCTCAGCCTCCATTTCATACTGACATTTCTGAGACACATCTTCAGTACTTGGAAGGAGCCGACCCTCTCTAAACGGTAAGCTGGGTACAAACCACTTAGAGAACAAGACTTAAATCCCCTAAATGCGATTTCTCCTTCTACTTCCTCTTTCTGTCCGTCTCTCTCTTCTGCTGGAGTGTAACCTTTGACAGAAGCACATACTCCAGCTTTCCACAGTCTGGAGCCAAGTACTCAAAGTCAGAGCAGAGTGTTGGTTTTGGCCTGTGCTTAGACAAGAAAGAACTGGATGATGGGGGGTGTCAGGCAGGCAGACAGAGAGACAGACAGATAGATAGAAAGTAGGCCGGGGCCACTTGGCGCTGACTGTTTTTTAGGTTTTGTTTTTCTGAGAGCAAGAAGACTCAATTATGCAACTACAGAAAACAGATAGCAGACTAGCCTGTTTTCACATAATAATACAAAGGCTGATTGATCTTGGTATATAATCCATTCATGATCCACCACACTAATATTTTATGTACTGTATAAAGTGCTTTAATAACTTTTTTGACTTTTTTCTCTGCATAAAACTGCTCATTTCTATGAATTTAATTGGGATGAAACACAATAATAAATCCACATTTTTTCAATTTACTACCATGAAAAGCTCAGTCCTGAAGCTCTATTGATTAGGTCATGCCACAATAGGCTTGCACTGTAGATTGACACTGTTACAATCACAGAAAATATAATTAAGCGCATCAGTAAGCCAAATCATTACAATTTCTCCTATTTATAAAACCCCCTTTTGCGTTATTGCATATTAAGTTCTTTAAATTCAGCAGCTCTAATATCCTTTAATTTCTCATCCGAGTCAACAGAAACCAAACTGCTCTTTAGATATTTACTCACCGATCTCAGCACTGCAGAAAAGCTGCTGTGGGTGTGCTGGGTGGCAGCTACATCCCTCCACAACTTCCTCCATGCCTGCACCGAGCAAAAGAAGCACCCAGAGCCCCAGACACGCACTCCGCTCCTGGGACATGGCCATGACGACTCTGACCGCTCCAGCACTCGATAAACACTCAGCAAACCTCTTCTGATCCTGTTAAGTTCCGCTGGGAAAGCAAATCAGGCCGGCAGTCAGCAACTAGGTGGGGGTGGGGGTGGTGGGGGGGGGGTGAGACGGTTGAGTTGAAGTAGTGAGATGAGCTCTGCTGAGCTGAAAGGCAGCTGTGGATAGAAAATGTTTTCATAAGTTTAAAGAACACCTCTGAATTCAAGCTGGAGCAAATTAGTTGAGTTGGAGGGAAGGCTGCTGCTGCTGCTGCTGCTGCCACCTCTCTCTCTCTCTCTCTCTCTCTCGCTCTTTCTCTCTCGCCCCCTCTCTCTGTAGACAACACACAGAGAAACTTACAATAGTTGGATCCCCTCACACTCTGGTCTTGAATGCTGAGAGGGTCGCACACAGGGAGCCTCTTATGTACTCAACAATTTAGGGACAGCCTCCTCAAACGCAGAAAAAAAACTACCATCCTTTGCCTCCTCTTGTACCCTCTTTTGATGTCCTCCCTCTTCTCCCATTGGCTGCTGTGAGTGTATTCACGCAGTTAGTCATGAAAACTTTGAGTGATTAAGGTATTGTTGGACAGGTTTGTGAAGCAAAGATTAAAAATGACCTTTCCCCACTCAAACAATGCTTTTAAAAACACTTTCTTTGTAGAGTGCTCAAGAGTGTTGTTGTGCTTTTCAGATGGAGCCGTGTGATCGTCTTTGCAGCATCTGAGCCATAAAAGCGCATCATGATGTTGAAAGTTGCTGTCGATTCGTGTTTAATTCACACCCTTTTAGTGGGAAATGGAGCAGTTTCATGTCAGGGCCGCGCATCTGAGCGTGTGTCAGCACATCTGACGGAGAAACTACAGTACAAAGAAAACCTTTAAAGAAAAACAAATGAAATAGCGCAGAGTTACATAATCGTTAATCATTTGTGAATCAGTACCAAACAGAGCAGAGGTCATTCTGTTTCAAAATGTCTGAACAAATATCCTCTACCTGCATCCGTGTTTGAACTTCATGTTTATTTTACCGTGTCAACACGCCCACTGAGCAACACAACACAACACATCTTTCTGTTTCCTGTTTTTAAAGCTGCACTAATCCGTGTTTTAATATCAGTGATGGATCAAACAACTACATGTAGTAGTTGACCCTCTTTCTCCTTCAGCTTTATGGAGCGTTTTAGTGACTCTCAGCTCGTTGTTTTGGTTCTATGGCCCTCAACCTTGCTGTTGTGGTTCACTCTCATATTTGGTTTGAGCAGCATCAGACAGCTGTTGAACTAACTGCTCAGCACCGAATGTCAGACGGACAAAGTTAGCAACTAGCTGATGTACATAGTGGAGCGTTTAGAAGCTAACGAGCCAGATATTTCCCACATTCTTGGTCGGTCTCAGCCGAACCAGAGCAACGATATCTGCAAATATCTGACTTAAGTTCGTTGAGAAACACAATTTCAAATACATGCTAATTGTGCTCATTGTCTGCTGGATGTGTGAATATACCTCAATACCAAACATATGCAAATAAAGAAGATATTCATTTAATCTTAATAACGAGTTTCAGTGGTCATTTTTGGACCACGAAGGCGACATCATCTACATAGATCTGTGAACGTGCTCCAAATAAACACTTGTTTTTCACAGCAGGGATTTTCCATTGTGCCCGTGTGTTGGTGTAACAGCTGTAGTCACTCCCTGCTCTATTATTTTACAGATTACATCACCAAGTTTCCCAGTAGTGGTGAAGATCGGACACGCCCACTCTGGAATGGGAAAGGTAATGTTGCTCCTCTCCTCTTCAGCCATTCAACAGCTTGCTTACTAACTGACAATGCTGCTACATGAAGGATCTGACCTCTTGATATCAGCTAAGAGTAAAAGCAGAATTTTTGATCAAATGATAGAGACATCTCACTGTTTTATCTTGTTTGAGTGGAAGACACTTTCACTTTAGTAAAGTGGGGTAAATGGCTGCATGATGGACGATGCCCACCCATTAGACTGTTGCATCATTTGACATATTGCCATTGGAAAATGCTTTAAAGTCCTTCTGTGTGCCCGGAGATAGTTGAATTCTTTATACTAAGCACTAAGCGCTGTCCGGAACCACAGCGTTTGTAATGTTTCCCCTGACATACACTCCCAGTCTCTGTTATCCTCTCATCTGTCTTTCCTAATCCTTTCCTCCTTAAAATAACTGCACATCATCTCTTCTTCTCCTTCAGTCCTCCTTTTCCCCTCTCATTGATTGACAACTGTGTTAAAATTTTCTGGGTGGAAAGTGTTTATCCTATTTCCACCACTCCTCATCGATCCACCACACTTCATTCCCACCGACCTGCTCAATCTGATATTGTGTTATCGTCCACTCTCTCCGTCTAACCAAGCCTCTTATCAGCCTGGTCCTTTTTACCTTCCTTTATCCTGCCATCTCATCTCTGTCACACCTGTATTGTGCTACAGATGCAGCTTTTCTCCCACAGAAATCCCTCTTTTATGTCTGTGTCAGTGCTGTTCCCTCCGAGAGGAATAGTTTAACAGACAGTCATTTATGATAAGTACTGGGGCAGAGCACAAGTACAATCATTTCCACTCTGCTTTTTGATTAAAGTGGGACATGGCACTTCTAGGACTTTGACAGCGGCCACTGCAGTGACCGTCACAACATAATTTCATCCATGTAGTCATTAATTAGATCTGCAGACAGTATTTAGACACTAGCTACAAATGCAAATTACAAGCAGAATGTCACTCAAGGACAAACTACTCACCTCTTGTACATGCTTGAAGAAAGAGTTTGACATTAAGTTATTTGAGTTAGACAAGAAGATTGACACCGCTTTGATACGTGTACTAATAATATGCAGCTGGATCTAGCAGGTGATTAGTTTAGTAAAGTCTGGAAGCAGATGGAAACCGCTAACCGGGCTCTGTCCCAAGAGAGTTTGTTCAATTTGTTTTTTGTAGGTATTAACAAAGATGTAATGTGTTTATTTGTGAGCTTTAGAGGTGCTGGCAGGCAGATTTCTTTTACCTTTGCAAAGCGGCAGGCTAACAGTAACTGTTTACTCTTTCTGCTAGTCTTTCTGCTATGCTAACTGTTAAGCTAACTGTCTCCTGGCTGTTCATCTTCATGTAATATACAAAAGGTATCAAACTTCTCAGCGAACTATAAGCAAGAAAACCAACACTGAAGTATCTTTTTAATAAACAAGTAATTTAACAAACAACAAAAAAAAGTAATTAAAAAAATGACCAAGTGAAGAGACTGTTATTTTATCCTTAAAGCTACAGTATGTAGCTGTTTGAGGACATTATTGCAAGTTGATAAAACTTTAAAAAAAAATATCCCTGTATTGGAAAACAAGGTATATAGGCCAACCTTACTGTAAATTATTGGTGTTTCTCCATGTGTAACTCTTCTGTAGGTCAAAGTGGACAACGTGAGTGACTTCCAGGACATTGCAAGTGTGGTGGCCATCACACAGACCTACTGCACCACAGAGCCATTTATAGACGCCAAGTACGACATCAGGGTCCAGAAGATCGGCGCCGACTACAAAGCATACATGTGGGTGTTGCTCTTACTCCTTAATTGCTCTTTATATTGTGTGTGTACATATGAATACTGTACAATTTGGCCTTAACTTATATTTTGGGCTCAGGACAAGTGCACCAGGAGGTGACATACATATGTCTGATTTAACAGAGCATCAGCTTAGCAAGGTGACGTAAAATCCTCAATTAACCTTTAAAAAAAGGGGTGTTTTTCTTTCATGCATGCCTTGGGTCATGCTTTGACTCATAGACTGGCAACAGCCAAACCCAAATTAGTCAGGACAATTATCACAAATTACTCGCCCAAAGTGGAAATTGGCCGGGAAAAACACTTGCAGTAAGGGTGAGGCAGTTGAGACAGATTTATAAGGTTCCCTCACTGACTGTTATTGGACGGTGTCGTGAGTGTTGTCTCATTCAGAGCTCAGAGCTTCCTTCGTCATTCTCATGCTCCAGTTCTGCTTTCAAATGATCTGATTCATAAATGACAAAAAAACAAGTCATCAGTAGCCTTGGGGACACCATCATTTCCTGAGCTGCTCGTCATCAAAACTCTACAATGTCAAAGAAAATGCTGCTCGTCTCTAAAGCTGACACACAGGTGCTACAACATCATATCTTTGTGACAGTAAGCTAATACAAACTTATTATAACAGGGAGACAACAGTGCCATCTTGAGGCCAAACATTAAAACACATCACACATGCTAAATACCTGCATCTAGCGAACCTCGAATAAAAATGTGTACCTTGCATACCTTGCGTCTTTCGCGACCCTATGGACTTTTTCAGAGAAAAAAAATTTTTTTTATCCCTTTTTCGACAATGGACACCAGTACAGAGTTAACGTATGTGCTTAATTTAATGATAAGAATGAATTAGACAGGGTGCGCTATGGTCCCTGGTCTGTTACGTGTAAACCTGCAGGCTACATCCGCTGTAAAACAAAGAGCCGGTGCTAACTAGCAAATTTATGAGGATGCTAATCTGCTTGATAAGCTGCAGCTGTGCATGTTGCCTGCATACGCTGTCTTCTCTTCATTTTTCTTCTAAAGCTAGCACTGAAACCACACTCCTCCTCCTCCTCCTCTTCCTGCTACAAGGTTGTCTAAATCTGTCTTGCCTGTAATTTATCATTTCTAAAAGTGTCTGTAATAATTTAACACATAATTTCCTCTTCTTCCAGGCGAACATCCATCTCTGGTAATTGGAAGAGCAACACTGGATCTGCCATGTTGGAACAAGTAGCCATGACTGACAAGTGAGCACTGCTTCTGCATTAGTGATGCTCAGGCTGCCCTGGTGTCACACGTCACTGTTAGTCATTGTGCGCTCGCTCACACATCGGTAAACACACAGAGGTTTGGAAATCAGTTGATGGAAAGTAACTAGGTATATTTACTCAAGTACTCAAGTACTCAAGTAAATTAAGTAAAAAGTGAAATTTGGAGGCACTTCTACTTCACTTGATTATTTACATTGTCTGCTACTTTATACTTCCACTCTACTACATTTTGGAGGCATATATTGTACTTTATATTGTACTTTATATTCTACTACATTTATATACACTGATTCAGATGATAAAACAATGCTGAATATCGGATCTTGTAATCGGCCTGGTCGATAAACAGTATAAACATATGTGTGAATATATGTATAAATTACTTTTATTTGTACTAATGATACTTAAAGACATTTAGTATCAGATAATGACATACTTTTTTACTCAAGTACTATTCATATGAGAGACCTTCTCTTTTACCAAAGTAATATTGTAACATGATAAGACAGGAAATAAAGTGTGTGGTTTGTGATAACAGGGTTTTCCATTATGAAAGGCTAAAAGAAGAAATTGTAATGTTTTCAATTTGAGCTGCTCTGTTCATGGTTAAAATCTGAATTATACACCTATTTTCACAGCATCTATTTTGACCTGTCACCACAGGAAATGTGCAGGTGTAATTAAAAACATTAATAATGGATGCTGGCTCACTGGCACAGCTAACAGAGACACTAAAATGGAACAGAGACTCGTGCTTTTTCTGCTACAATGAGTGAAAACGTGAGCTTTGAACACGTTCATTAAAGCACAAATGTCTGAATGGGGCACCACTGAAGAAATAGTTCAAAAAAACAATATCAAAGTAACTATTTTCATTTTAAATACAGATTCTGATTTGTCACACAGTTGTAGCTCAATGTGCTCAGATTTGAACTCTCCAAAACTTACACTGCCACTAGCTCAAGCCCACACAGAATGACATTTCGCCACTTTTCCTCATCAAAATAAATCATTAAATGACCTTACGGCCAGACTGCAAAACCAAAAAACATAAAAATCAGAACAAGCGTCTTTAACCTGCATCAGCAAGTAACAGGACAGAATGCAGAGACTTTAGACCTCGCAATTGTGAGCTAATAATCCTTTTTCGAGGCTGTAGAAAGTGCTGAATATCTTCCCCTTGTCCAGCTACGTTATCCTTTTGGCCATTATTGATGTGTTGTTTTTTGCCCTAGTCTGATTTGATGCAGTTTTCCAGACAGTTAGTCAATGAAGCCCTTTACAGAAGCCAGCAGCAGCACCTTTGTGGTCTCCAGCTGGGGCGAGAGAGGTTCTGTAACGGGTTTACTGTCAGGATAAACGCCCTGAAGAACAATATTTGCACGGACATACTGTGCTGAAGTGATACATGAGTCAATAATTTTGAGAAAGTGGTGTGCAATAGCTAAACTTTATTTTTTTCCTGACACTAAGAATGGTCTTAGGCGGGAAAAAGTTTTTATTTCCTGGTTGTTTTTTGTACAAAAACCTGCAACTTCTCTTCACCCAGTCCAAACTTTGCAACTCAACAGTTTTTCAAACATGTTTTTGTTTGCCGTATAGGGTTTATAATTCTTTGCAGGCCTAATCCATTTCCCTCTGTGATAGGTACAAGCTGTGGGTTGATACCTGCGCAGAGATCTTCGGAGGGCTGGATATCTGTGCTGTCAAAGCCATCTGTGGCAAGGATGGTAATGACTACATCACCGAGGTGAGACACACTCACAAAGAGGGGAGGGAGGTGGATTTTGTAGCAATGATTTTATCACTTCACCACTGTTTTAATTGACTCCTGCCTTTTGTTTGGAGACTTTCACCATATTGACATCAGCCTGTGGGAGTTATGTTTCACTAGAGTATTAATAAGGTCTTTCAGTTTTAAATTTAGCGTGTCTGGCCTAATTTACACTGCTGGGGCCTTAGATTGTCTGACTGGGAATAAACTGATTGAACCTAACCTGGATACACATTAGGAGTCTGATAACTAACATCTGGTGATATCTCAAGAGTAAGTATGGCTAATCTCTGTGGTATCTACTGTATTCTGTTAGTCTGTTTATGTGTCTTTCTCAACACAGTTTTCTGTTGGGTTGATTTCTGCGACACTTTTTCTGTTTTTTCTTTCCAGCAATTTTACAGCATATCGGTTTCATGTTTCACAGTCTTTAGTGTTGAAGTCATGACCACAATGGTTGTAAATAACACTATAACTTTTCTCTTAAATATCTTTCCTAAAAGTCAAGACTCACTATGGAAAATCGCAAATAATTCTCTGATCCCATCATCACCACTAAATAGTTTAAAAATGAGCTAAAAGCTCAAAGGCGAGTAGGAGATTTCACACAGCACATGATGATATTAAGACTGAGAACATGCCACTGTTCAGTGGGTCATCTTCCACCCAGTTGTTACAGTTTTGGCTCGAGGTCACGAAAAGCAGACACTGTGTAATGCAAACACTGTGGCACAGCTAGTAGAGTCAAACCAGAAGTGGCAGGTCATGGATGGACAACCAATCTCATTTCCCACAGTTGTAAGATGGCGCTGGTGGTGCGTTGTGAGAGCCAGGAGGAGATCCTGAGAAGGTCCTGGCTCAAGCTCAGATGCAGAGACATGCTTAGCCTCAGATACTGAGACTGGTTCAGGCTTTGACAGAGGGTCAGGATCAGACAGAGAGATGGGTTCGGTGGTTTTTAGGACGATTGAGCGTGTAGAATCGGCGGCGGCTCGTCTGTGAGAGAAATCTTTCTGGTGAAAAGAGAAATGGAAAAAAGAAAGGAAATAGCCCCTTGAGCCTGTTCCTGTAGTGAACATGATTTCACCCGTTTAATCCAGCACGGTTTCATCTTATTATTCTCCTCTGCCTCTTCACCAGTGCCATTTGCAAGTTTTATCAGACATATTTCTGATTAGAAGCGGCGCTATTAGCGACAGTGGTGTCACGCAGGTGCAGTGCGTACGAGCTTGTTGGTCACCAGCTGTAGTCTTTGCAGTGTGTTCAAGTGCAGCTTTTTGGCCGAGACTCAGGAGACGGGAGGCGACGCATCAGTCGACCTTCGACGCAGCAACTTCTTTGATGTCAGTTTGCTGTTTCAGGGCCTATAGATCAAGAGACATGATGAGGCTCATTAGCACAAAATCATGATCAGACACAGAGACAGGTTTAGGTTCAAGCTCAGTCATGTCTTTTGACTGCATTGGTGGATAACAGTGAAGCCTGAGGAGAGCTGGGAGGTGGAATGACTGGAGAATGACAATGAGAACTAATGGAAATATACTTGCACCCAATTTGACAAGCCTACGAATGATCCTTGCTGGGACTCTGAGGCAACAGCTGACAGGACATAGGCAAGATGGCTTCCTGAAGAGCCAGGAGAGAGTTATCCAAAGGGGTGCAGGACTAGAGAGCCACGAAGCAGGTAGAAGGCTAACATACAGGAGCTAGTTAGAAATTAAGCTCTAGAAGTATCCAAACAGGAGAAGAAGAATTGAAAGACTCAGGATCTGGAGCAGGGACTAATTTGGCCACAGGATTGAAGTGTTGAGTGGCCAAGAGTTCTGCCAGCTCAGGGAGCAACTCAACAAGCCCGGGTTTGTAGGACACAAACTGGAGTGCTATAGAGACAGCTGCCTCTCTCTGGATGTATTTTGGCAGTAGGTGCAGTGTAACTCAATGGTGTAGGTCAACTCAGTACCCCATCCATGGTAAAAGCTGGGCTAACTTGGTCCATTTTTGTTAATATTCTGGCAGCTGACAATGAGTAGCTGGACCAAGATTGTGTCAGTGACACTGCACATATGTTTCAAAACAGTTTGAAAGTCAGTAAACAAGCTTAGAGTTGGTCATGGACTGGCAGTCAAAACAGGCAAACAGATCCAACGGCGGTGAGGCAGGGCAGCAGGTATACAGACAGGTAGGTGTTTACAACTCGCAGATGATAACTAGCGGGCAAGAATGACTCAAGGCCAGTAGTAAACCAAGGTTTATACAGACGAAACAGGTACAACAGGCTGCTGAGCGGGAAACTCCAGGAGGGACAATGAGTGGAGGAGTGAGCATGACAAAGTTTGGATAATTATGATGACAAAGCCCAGTCAGAGAGTCTGAGGAGGATGAAGAGGGAGATGATACAGGAGCCACAGCGACACCAACACCCAGTCTCTGCGGTATAAGCTTGTTTCTAAACATCCCACTTACACTTTTAAACAGCCCGACTGTCAGAACAAAATAGTCAGTAGTTTAGTAGAAGGTTGATTAGACACTGAAGTGGGAAAGACGTGAAAAATCCCATGAGTCATCTCTACTGGAAAGTGTTTCGGTCTCTATTATGCTGCAATAAAATTGCTGGGTGGATATCCATTTACATGGATGTTGATTGCTCCTTAAAGGTCCCAAATGCTCATTCTGGGTGTCTGCTAGAAAATGTTTACATGCTTTAATGTTCAAAAAAACATCTATCTGAACACAGGGTTCAGACGCGCCTGTCCCCTTAAAGGTGCAATATGTAAGAATTGGTTGCAAAAAGCAACTAGTAACTCAATGCAGTCCTAACATCACAAATGGCACCAAAATTAAAATGCTATAGTATGGCATGTGGTAATAATTACTGTATGTCTCATATATCATCATTTATTTTAAAACATAAACTTTCCGTGTCCATAAAAACATCTATCCATATAAACTAAAACCCACCACTGTAACCAAATCTAGACAAATACTACACAAATGTTCTGTCTGGAGAAGTTACTGTTACACCACAGAGCACTTACCACACATGACCACTGTGTTGTTTAACCTCCTTTGTTTGTCTGTCCTGACTTTGTTATCCAGTCTGGGTCAACAACATTTCAGTCATGTAATCTTTTCAATAAAAACATCCCCATTTTCTGTGTCCTCTTTGTCCAGGTTGTGGGTTCATCTATGCAGCTGATTGGTGATCACCAGGTGGAGGACCGCCAGCTCATCTCAGACGTGGTGCTGGCTAAGATGAATCAAGCTCTGGCTGCCAGGTCATCTAGTGTTTCCCGCTCACCTGCTCGCTCCCCTCAAGGCCAGAAGCCAACTACTGTGCAGCCCCAACAGGTAGAGGCTGTGTGAAACCCCCCAGAATGGATAACCTAAAATTAATATTAACAGTAACATTTGCTTCAATTCTTGTATAAGATATAAGAAGAAGCAGGACCCAAGATGTTCTTTACCAGAACCCTCTTAACCATGTTTGCCTTTCTTTCCCTCCCTTTGTCTTTCTGTCTCCTCGCTCTCTCCCAGAGTGCTGCCCTTAAGGAAGGACTGGCAGATCCAAACAGGACCTCGGGCCAGCGCCCTCAACCTCAAGGTTGTCTTGACACTGCTCTCCATTGTAATACAAGTGCTGCCACTGTAGGGCCAAAGCATGTCTTGGGAAAGACTCTCTGAAACAGTTGTAGGACAGTTCACTCTCTGACATCGGAAGAGATTATTACGAAATGAAGTAGCCACTATTTGAAAAAATTAACATCCTCTGTCAAAAACACTGCTCAATCAGCAGAATAAAAGTTGGCACTGTATGTTTCTGCAAAGCATGGCAGACAGATTTGAAAGGTCATAAACATGTACTGTGATATGACACGTATTGTAGAAACGTCATGAATCAGTGGTTTGCCGAAACATTACCGCCCACTTTTTGTTGCTGCGACTGGTCTGCAAAATAAGCACTGCCATCAGAGAAAAAAAACTCACCTGGAAAAATTTCAATTTACTAGAGGAAATAAAATCAAACAACTAAGATATAACATGTTATTTGGTGAGCTTTAGAGATGCCTGTAGGTGAATTTTCTTACCTTTGACAGAGCAATGCTCACTGTTTCCCCCTGTTTACAGTGTTTTAGCTAAGCTAAGCTAAAGGCCTGCTGTGCTGTGAATCTTCCCATCTAATTTTTGGCAAGAAAATGAATGTGTATTTTCCAAAATAATTCCTTTAGGAGTAAGAGCAGTTTGTATTATACCGGCATCCTTATCTCTGTTCCTTGAAGGTAACACTGTCCGTCATCATTGCCTTAAACTAACACACTGGTTTCATGGATTCAGTGTAGATAGCGATGATTGCTGCAGTGATCTGGGTCCAAGAAAAGAAAAAGATCTCTGCTGTCTGTTTGAACTAGAGCGTTGTCTCTGTCGAACTTTTACCACTTGACTTAACAAACAAATGTTCAGTGCAGTGCATTTATCCAGCCTGTTGGGTTTAATTGCAGCCATAGTGTCTGTGTGAGTGTGGTGATGTTTGTGCTCAGGGCTGTTAAAACTAAATGTGCCTGATAAAAGCAGTGGTATAACATGCTCAATTAACAAAGCCATTATTATTGTTGTTGTTGTACTGTTTTCCGTGTGTGTGTTTGCATGTTTGTTAATTATCTTGAATTCCTTTTCTGTCGTTTTGCATGGATGTGCCAGTACTCCATGTCATGTTCGATGTATTTCGGCTGGTTGTTTTAGGAATGCCAGCTTTTTATGTTTTACAGGAATAGTTAGAGATGAATATGTGCAAGTAAGATTTCAGTTTAATTTATTTTAATCTTCCTGATTGGACAGTGGCAGACATGAGCGTATTTTTACATGTTTATTTTATATGCATTCTTAAATGGAAAGTAATTAAGATCCCTTCTTAAAGGGCGACTTCACCGATTTTAAACATCAAAGTGTGTTAACATGTTTTGAGGAGCACTGCTACATGGAAAAAGTAGTATAAAGCCTTCTGTGGCTCCAGAGGAAGCTGATAAATTGCCTCCAGTGATGTCAATAATGGCCTGAGTTGCATTTTGAGTAATGTAGGCACCAAGTTTTGAAAAAGAATTAAAAAAGGTGATTTCTGTGGTTCTGCTGCATCGATTTTGATCATTTGTTTTTAAGCTGTCCAACAGTGTTATTGGAGTACAATGCTAGATCAGTGGGCTGCTTCTCAAAACCTGACGCCTACATCAACCACAAAGCAACTTAGCCAATGAGTGACATCACTGGAGGCAATTTATCAGATTACATGCAGCTTTCTCATTTCCTACTACTTTTTTCACAGGCATAAATACTCCCCATGCCCTGTAAACACACGTTCATTTGTAAAATTGGTGGTGTTACCCTTTAAATGTGCTGCTCATGATCACTATGCAAGTTCTGGTCAGCTCAGTTGTGTTTCTGTCTTAGTGATGATTAATGCTCTGCTTTTGAATCCTTCTTGTCATCTTTAAATCATGTTTATTGTTCTGGTGAAAATCAGTTTATGGTGAACAAAACTTCCTGTCAAGCAACAAATCCCCTTTCCAAGACCTGAATGTTTTGTGAATAACTGCTCTGTGTTGTCTTTGGTTGTAAATTAACCCTAAATGTTCTGTGTTATGATACCTGAGACAAGACAAAGTGGCTTCATACGGTACACAATGCATACTTTTCTTGGCAATTATCAGACCTGGTTACGTGATTAATGAAAAGTCTCTAAGAAAATATGCATCTTTTTCTTTCTCTGCATGGTCATTGCTAATTTGCTTGGAACTCTGAACCACTGAATTTCTGATATTTGATCTTAACACGCTATCTGGCTGTAAATATTAGTTGTTTTGATCCTTCCTAATTGATATGAAGAGGTTTAGTTTAGCAGAAACACAGGTCTAAAGGTTTGCCAATTTGTTCACTTACATAGCTGAACTGCCTCTTCAGAAAAAGCATTCAACAAATGTATAATTGTGAGAACTATACAAACAAATATAGTTAACAATAATGACTAATTCAGGGTTTGTATCCAAGCAAATTGTTTGTGTCTCCTTTTACAAATTGTGTTTGTACAAATGGTATTTTCTTTGGTTTTTATGTGCCGTGAGTCCCAAGCAACCATTGGGATGCTTTATGACAAACTCTCAAACAAAGCTGATAAAACGTAAGACTAATAGCCATTTAGCTGCCCTAAAGAAAAGTCTGGGATGAATTTTCATGAAGGTTTTTGTAGTGATCATAGCACGTGAACATGATCATGTATATAATGTCATTAAAATCCTAAATATAAATGTATACAGTAATCATAAATTAATATACTCCTTCCAAGCTTTCTTCAAAAAAATCTTTTATAAAAGGCTTTAAAGGATAAGTTCACCCAAAATTGAAAATTCAGTCCTTATTTGCTCATCCCCGCACGAGCTCAACCATGCATTGAGCCTGTGAATGACGTCTTTTCAAAAATATATTTGGGATCTCTGGGCTTCCGGAGACTTGAGTAAGAAGGTTTTTAAAGCTGTGATCAGATTTTTTTTTGTTTTTTTACGTTTTAGAACAAGTCCCCATCTACTTCAGTTGTTTAGGAGAATGCTGCAGCGCTGATTTGCTTCAAAGCCCCAGAAATGTTTAATGAACTATAAAACTTGACCAGACTTTCCTTCCGCATGCGGGTGAGCAGATAATAGCAGAATGTTTTCCTCTTTTGGGCGAACTTATCCTTTATACGTGTGATTTACAACAAGACTATAATCCTGCATCCTGGAAAGTGAATTATGAGTCATTGGAAACTCATCCCTGCCCAGTCTCTTCCTTCTCAGCATGTGTAATCAGTTTTTTGTGCTGCATGATGAGTTGCTTTGCTGCCTGTGTTTGAGTTTTTAAGTTGTTTGATATTCGTTCTTGATTGTATAATTTATCTTATTTGTATTTCCTTTCTTTTATTTGCTTTCCTTTCCTCTCGTTGCCTTTTTTCTATCACTACACTTCATCCTCACATCACATGAGCTGTTGTGCATAAAAGCAACCAACACTTGATATTTGGCATGATAGGCGAGTCACCACACCTTCTCTTAACTGTTGATCTGCCGCCCCCTGCTGGTCACTGTAGTCCCTTGCTCCAGATGAGTTGGTTAGGGTTTCTATGAATGTGAGAGGTCATCATGTGAATGGGCATGTCTAGACTCAAGCTCATATCTGTATCATGTTCTGCTTTGGTCTTTGGTGAGTGTTACAGACGGCTGGTTTTCTAACTGCTGCACTTAAACAACAGGAGCTAGATTGAAGAAATAATTATGCTTATTTATTTCTTTACTTGTCCTTTTGCTTTTTTATTTTGCTTTTCTTGCCTTTATCTGTTAAATAGCGATCGAACTATAATCTAATTTAACTGTGTTGTCTCAATCTTTTAGGTGCACCAGTGAAATCACAGAGTGTAGAGCAATCGTCAGAGTCAGCTAAGAGAGCATCTGAACCAGTACCAAAGCCCAGCCAGGCCCAGAAACCTGGTCCAGGTCCAGCTCAGAAACCAGCTCAGGCTCAGAAGCCAGGTCCAATCCAGAGGGCGGGCTCAGTCAACAAGCCTCCAGTGCCGAGGCCTCCCCCGATGACAAGAGCCCCATCCATCGCAAAGTCAACCGCGGGCTCTGCTTCTTCCCCAGCCCCAGCCAAAGCTTCACCGTCATCCCCGGCTAAAGCTTCACCATCATCCCCTAAAGCAGCCGCAGCAGCTCCAGGTTCTCCCCCAACCAGAGCAGCAGCAGCAGCAGCAGCAGCAGCAGCACCATCAGCCTCCCCTCCTGCTCCAGCACCAGCTCCAGCTACTCCCCCAGCAGCAGCTCCTACTACAGAGCAGCCCAAGCCCCAGCCTCAGGGCTCCCCATCCCCAGCTCCTGGCAAACCAAAAGAGCTGCCCCCTAAACCCACACCACCTGTAAAGCCCATCCCTCCTGTACGCAGGAATTCAAAGCCACAGATCCAGCCAAAGCCACAAACCCCACCTCTTCCCAAAGCTTTGCCCAAACCCCAACCTGCCGCCGAAGCCCCAGCACCCACTCAGGCCTCAGATGCTGTCTCAGCCCCTGCCCCAGCACAGGTTCAGTCCCCAGCCAAAGTCAGCCAGTCCCCAACTAATGTCCAGTCTCCAGCCAAGGCTCAGCCCCAGGCCAAGCCGCCCTCTCCTTCCCCAAACCCCGAGTCTGTCCCAGCTGAAGCAGCCGCGGCCCCCGCTGAGGGTGAGGCCCCTGTGGAAGAACAGCCAGGATCCCAGCAGAAGACCCATCCTCTGCTGAAGTAAGAGCCGTATTATCAACCCACTGTTGATAATGCAACGACATGCATTTCAATGGGCCATACTTTGTGTTTAGGATACAAAATTAAATCTCAAAATCAACTCTTCTATAGAAAGATAATGTATGTCACTGAAGTCCAATCAATAGAATATTTTTTTTTAAAAGTGTCAGTCCAACTGGTAACACTTTGGGTAACACTTTATTAAAGCTCCCTATTTAGCATTCATAAGCAGTATATAAACATTTAATATGTAGCTATAAGCAGATATGCAGCAGTGTGCAGTGATATTAAAGGGTAACGCCACCAATTTAACCCATTAAACTGTCTTAAGCAGTACCACTACATATGTGAAAAATGTATTATGAAGCCTTTTGTGGCTCCAGAGGAAGCTGCATGTAATCTAAAATAAATTGCCATATTGACACTCAGCGGCTAAGTTGCATTGTGGGTAATGTAGGCCCCAGGTTTTTAAAGGAGGAAGAATGTGTGGAATAAAGAAGGATATGTCTCTGGTTCTGCTGTCCCAATTTTGATCATTTGTTTTTAAACTCTCCATAATGAGTCAAACAATGTTAGGAGTGCAATGTTAGACCAGCGTGCCTACATTACCCACAATGCAACGTAGCCACTGAGTCACAAACCAATAATAAATGACAATATAACATTAATTATGCAACACATATCATTATTTAAAATACTGTACATTAATGACCACTTGTCCTTATATCTGCTTATTACTACATTCAGATGTGTTATAAACAATTTATTATATGTTCATAAACTGCTTATGTATGAATAACAGTGTTAACAATTTGGGATGTTTTTCAAAGATAATTGTACAAATAAAGTTTTTGTGACTTTTTGGCCCCCCTACACATTTCCCTATTTGTCTTCCCTCCATACCATTCCCCCTAACTTCCTTTACTAACATTCACGTAATCCTCTTCTCCCTTCCTTCATTCCTCCCTGCATCCTTCCTTCCTTCCCTCCTCTCCCCCCTTTGTTCTCCTGTATCTCTTCTTCCTCCCCTTCCCTCCCCAGTAAGTCCCAGTCCCTGACCAATGCCTTCAACGCCTTCAGCGACTCCACTTTCTTCCGCGGGGTCTCGAGCTCCGGAGGTGATGGCCAAGACGAGGCGAAGGCCGAGACCATCCGCAACCTCCGAAAGTCCTTCGCCAGCCTTTTTTCTGACTAGACACAGCCGAAACCGTAGTCAGCTCCTTATTGATTCTGGCCCACCCCCATTTAACTATTGGCCAGTGATGACTTGATTGACATTAAATGTGAACCAGTCTGAGATTAAACTTTGTGTGTTAACTGTACTGTATCCCCTCCATCCCCATCCCTCTTCTCCTCCCTTTTCAGCCTCACTGTGTGAGTAACAGTGAGGCCTGCTGGGATATTCAGCTAATGATGCTGTGCCAGAGTAATTGGACTGAAGGAGTTACGTCATTGATACAGAATAGAATAGAATAGAATAGAATAGAATAGAATAGAATAGATTAACAAAATGTCTATTTTTCCCAGAGCACACTTTAAGGAACACAGTATATGGAAAGTATAAAAGTAAAGACTACAGATGGAATGTAAATACAGTATATATACACACATATATATATATACAGTATATAAATACAAACATATATAACTATAAATGGAGATAAGCCAATAATATACAAAAAAATCCAGTAGCTTGTTTCAATTAGCTGTTGCCAGTGACATAACTCTTTCATTCAGTGGCTGGATTCATACACGTTTTTAAAAAATAATTAGATATTTGACATTTGATGGTTTCTCCCACAGTGAATCAAGTTTTGGTCATTAAGTGAAAGTATGTGAGTGAAAAAATCAATTGTTCCTGTGTAAATCCAGCCGTTGTGTCTCTGGTCCTTGGCTACTGTCTACTGGGCTCATCATTGCTGCCCCCTTTTTTCGTCTTACAAGCCTTGAAGTTCATTGTTGTGTGAGGGAGTTGGAAATATGTGTATGTTCCTCTGTGTTCAATTGTTATGCATGGCTCCTCCAAGTGGCTCAGTGTGACTTTTGGAGCAGGTGGGAGCTCTATCAGCGTTGAGTTTTCCCTCCGTTTTCCTCTCTCTCCTTCTCTCTCTCTGTCTCTCTCTCTCTCTCCCTCTCTCTAGATGTTGTAGCCTTATTGTGAACATGTTTTCAAACCACAGCTACATGTGTTAGCTGTGCAGGCCTGGGTCGATTACAACTCGAAATCCATTCACTTGCTCAAAGTGTTTGAATGCTGAAGTATCGAGGGCCAAATCAATAGCAACTCGTGTAACTTTGGGTGCATTGGGATTTGGCCCAGAGCACCAGACTGAATAAATCAATCCTTGAAAAGTAAGTGAATGCATTTCGAAGAGTAAAAAGACTCATGTCTGTAGCTGTGACTGGTGATCTCTTGTTTCACCTCTGTGTAGATCTATCAACAGTATTGTAATTTGTTGATTATTCTCATGAAAAGACATTGAGACAGTAGTGCAATAACACCTCGACATGACTGTTGAGCGCTGTCACCCCATTATAAATATAAATATGATCATACATACAGGACATGTGTATCTGTTAAATACCTTATTCTTACATTCCCTTTAAGGTTCCGTTCAGTGGCGACTTTCCAGGTTGCTTTGTGCTGCAGTCAGAAGCTGGCTTTCAGATTAATATGCCATTTTAAACTGTTGGTTTTTCTGATGAATCCTGTTTGTACCGTGGGACTGAATTTAAGGCAACCTGGAATGAACCCAGCACCTTGACTGGTCATTTTCAGTTGAGTTGCTGCATTTCGAGTTAAGTAAAAAGAAAAAGAAAAAACAAACAAAAAAAAAACACTTAAAAAACGCATATCAACCTGTCTGCTTATCCATCTCCAGTACTATGTTGAAAGTAAATTATAACATATTGTATTTGTATGTATGTATGTATGTGTCATCTCAGGAGTTTATTTTTTGTAATATATTGATCGATTGATTTATTTTTTGAGGCTCCATATTTATGGTACAGTATATATATTGTTTGTTTTGTATTGTGTTTTTATTTGTAACGCAATACTGCTTTGCATGATCTGGTGACTGGTAATGTTTTTGTTTTTTTTCTGTACAGATAAAAGTTAATAAAGATGTGGTTCCATCATTCCACTGATTCACTAAGTAAGATTCATGCTGGTGGCTGTGCTTTTTGTTTAAGGGGCGCATAAAGATGTTGTGAAAGCAATGAATAATGTCTTCTGTGACTTTTGAGGAGCTGTGTCAGAAATAATTTTGATGGTGTCAACATTGCATTTAATGATAGATATTTTTGACAATTTCCAGCTGTTCTGTTGCGTTTTTAGCGGGAAGTCGGGTCATCTCCAGCCGTGTTCGTGGTGACAAAAACAGCTGCTTACAAAGACACCTTGGGACAACTCCAACTGAGTTTGCGACGATCCAAACAGGTATTTTATGCCAAAACATGATATTTTCCTAACCCTATCCAAGTGGTGTTTGTGCCTAAACCTAACCAGACCACAGCATTGTGCCCATTGAAAATAGAAAATTAATGTAAAGTACAACATATCTTTGGTTTGCACAACGTACGACTGGGTTGACTTGGGGCATAGAGCGATATGGGTACCACGTAGGGAAGGGCTTGAAAAGAGTAGATTGAGTTTCATTACGGGAAATGTAGGATTCAGTAGGATGCAGCCTGAAACAGTCTAGGGACAGAAAGTAAAGATATCTCGGCTTCAATTATGACCATTCTTTTCTGAATCACACACACACACACACACACACACACACAGTAAAGTCTGCTGTGTTTTATGTAGCTGGACAGTTCAGTGAGGTATAGCGACATTTCATATTACATAAACTGCCTTGATTAAAGTTTTTCAACAACTTGCTGTACACTGATAGAAACCATGAAGTCATTATGATAAAAGCATGTAATGGTCTTCCAGTAAGTGCCCATTAGAGAAATTGCTGTACTTTGGCTATTTTCCTAATTTGACAAAAAGGCATGCTAATGGTGGAATCAGGTGGAAAAAACACCAAAACCTGTTTTCAGCTGTTTTAATGCGCCAAAGACTTTATTTTGGTGTGCAGTGCACAGAATATTCCATTATTCTGCCAACTGTGACATGGTTTTAAAATAAATATAAGTTAACAGTATATAACTAATTCACCTTTGTTGTATTGACTGAGTAAAGGTCATACCATTGTAATTAATAAAAGGTTTTCAGACATTTTCTTCCCTACGCCAAGGGTCTGAGGATAAAGGGTTGTATATGCTGTACAGGTTGGGAAGTCTGTAATCTGAAACTTGTGATTCTTTTATTTGACAACAACAAAGGCATCATTGAATGCTTTATCGAGAGTTTATAGCGTAAGGTCAAAGGCAGCTCTGTTTGTTTGAACAGTTTATACAAATACCGGAGTCAAATTCCCTGTTTGTGTACACATACTTGGCCAATAAAGCTGATTCTGATTCTGACAATTACAAAGACATCCATGGCTTTATGATCACAGGATGGTCATTAAGAAATTAGTAATTGTTGTACTCTCAACCCATATGGTTTTAAATCATTCTCCCTATTAAATATATTTCATTAATAATACAGAAGGGGAAAAGGCCTTACTTTGTACCTTTCAAAGTCAATGCAAAAAACCTCAAACATACAGTCACAAGATCCCTAATGGTGGAGGGCTGGGTTACACTGCCTGTGCTGAGCCAGCAGGTGGCACTATATACACATGGAAATATTAAATACGAGAACACTTCTCATCTGCAAAGATTGGTGCTTGTTGTGAAGCATTTAAGTAAGTTTTACAATCCTCTGGGTCGTTTGGATGTGCCTTGTTTGCTCTTCTCTTGCAGGTTCATTTAAACTTGAAGGACTGTCTGCTTCTGGTGACTGGGAGCACCTGGGCCCAGTGTTCCCAGTCACTGTAAAGTCTGCCACATGAGCCCTGTCCTAACAACTCTCTCCATTCTTTTCGTTTGGTTGCACACATATTTACCACATTGCATTTATTGTGACAGTCCTGACAATCAGAGAGATCGCTTACACTCTCTAGACTACCTCAAATGTATGAGTCAAAAACCATCACTGATGTCATTATTGGCCCTGTGATTACTGTGAGGTGCTGATCATGAAAGCTACAAGGTGGAGACAGTAATGATGACCCTTAATAATGATTCTTACTTTTGGTTTTTCATTCGTCATGTCATACTGCTCACCCCTCGCATTGCCAGCGTCTCACACATACCCCCTCTAAACTTTACACACTAACACTGATTAGCATCACCTTCATATATAGAACTACAAACACATAGAAACTACAAACATACATCTAAGATATCCAATCCATAACAATCTAGTTTACTCTGCACATAACAGCAGATTTCTCATGTTTTGTCACTCAAATTCTTTTTCATGTCTGAACTTTGATGTCAACTTTGATGTCAAACAAAATGTACATAAAGTAGGAGGAAAGAGGCCCTTTCAAAGTGTACTTCTAACAGTTTTACATCTTTAACATAAACCACAACACTTACGACAGTTTGTGTGTGTGTGTGTGTGTGTGTGTGCATGTGTTTAAACTAATACCAAATTTAAAAGGTATAAGCGATTTTAAACTTTAAAATACAAATCTGACGGACAGAGCCATTTCTCCAACAAGGCCTGCCATGACAGATGATGTGAATCACGTATCCAGAACTTCTCACGCAAACTCTTCATAAGCATCAATGTACAACTAAGGCAGAGGAAGCACGTTCTGCCTTTGGTTCTTGGTCCATGGGATGACCACGTCACTGGAGATCTGTGGGAACGTCTCCATTAGATTGCTCATAGGGACATGGACGTGGGTGGCTAGCGCACCAAAGCAAGCCTATACTAGCCAAACCCTGTTTGTGTTGGTGCTCATCCCACCCTGCTGGAGCCAGACAGAGCGAGGACGTGTGGAGTGAAGGCTCATCATTACATTGGTTAAACACTATAATATCCAGATTTAGTTCCAAAATTGATTGATGTTTGAGGATTGAGGGCGATATCAAGTCATTTTGATCGATTTTGAACAGCTTGCTCCCGTCATAGGCCTGAAAAATGGTTATCTCAGTTCCACTTTATAATAATTAAAGTGCCATGCCTGTGTAGGAGAGTCTTGTAAAGATACACAAGCGCTTTGATGATGAACATTTTCAGATACCAGAGCTCCTGTCCTCTGGGAGTCAACTGTATAAACAGTAAGAAAATATTGCTTCGTTTTGTTTGTTACAGCAAAACTCTCAAGGGCATCATTTCTTTTTAGTTGAGCACATAGAAATTCTGCGTGGGGAGGATGTTTCAGCATATGAGAGAGCACAGGAAAATGTGTGTGTGAGTGTAGGTCTGTAAATAAGCAAAGTGTGCCAGCTGTCTTAGTTCATGGTGTCAAGTTATGATAGTTCAAAGGCAGGTGAAATGACTGCTGCAAAGTGAAAGTGCTGAACTTACTGAACTACACTTACACTTTGTGTCTTTTGTGTTTTAATGCTTTAAAACAGGCTGTAAAGCTACACGCAAGAGCTAAACTTTGCCTTGATTTTCCAAACGCATCACTGTCATTGTTACAATGAGTTACTCGTTACTGATTTCTACAGTTAATTCTTTTGTATTGTGTGTTTTTAATTAGCACTTTTGGATATCTTTATGTAACTTTTTGATAATTTTTTTGTTTCATAAGGTGATGGAATAAATGTATTAATATCTTTTTGTTGCAAATCGAAGGACCAATTCGCTGCTAACACCAAACCAGAGAGCATGATTAGGGCATTAACACTGATGTCATTTTTTAACGAAAGTTTCTGTGGTGCACGAAATATAATGGCCGGTTCAAATAAATTGCGGCAAAACCATGGATACAAATTATGGTGTATAAAAATCCAAACTGAATAGGAATATTAAAGCCCTTTCACCTACATACCCAGCCACCATGTCATGTAGGAGCTGTATCGCTGGACCAGAGAAGAGGTCAGAGTCTGGTCAAGTCAAAAACAGGAACATTTATTTCTTCATGGACTGAACTTTTTGATAGTGGAAAAGTTTCTTCACCAGGCTGATCTGCTCCCCGTTGCATGTTACTGTGTGCTACCGGAAGTTCAAAACCTAATCAAACCACAATCTGTCAGCAGTCAAGGGAGCAGAGGGGCTCACATGATGCCACCTTTCATGTTTCATGTTTTAATGAACATTTCAATCTTCAATCTTCTGAAAAACATTATTTTTATTTCATGCGAGCAATATTAGTAGGCCTACATTAAAACATCCAGTACCTTGAGATTACAAGATGTGATTTCAAGAAACAATAAACACAATATAATAAGGTTAAGATTAACCCCAGTGGCTTTCAGTCAACAGAGAAAATACACAGTATGTAGATTTGAGTGTCTGATTAAGGATTAAAAGTGGAGTGAGGTTTAGGTTGGGGTTAGACCAAGGTCCTCAAACTTACAGACTGCACAATGAGACTCAAGAGATGCACATACTCAGGTGACTATTTGAGTGAATCTTTTTTTACACCTGATAGTTAGCTGAGTTTTAGTGGTTTACTATCCAAATGAAATTTAAGAAAATAATCATTACAAACTTTTTTTATTTTAAAGTTAGCATACCACTTAAAGGTTAGGGTTAGGGTTGATAAAGATACATAAAAACATTATTGTTCTGTCCACAACTAAAATGTTTATCAATGCAAGCTTGTAGTGTTTCCTTGACTACTTAATTGAGCTGAGTCCACTATCACTGTCTTTCAGCAGGTATATTCAGTCACATCTTATGAACCCAAAGCATGTATGCAAACGAGATTGTGATACCAAGGATGTGACTGAAATAGCCCCA
This sequence comes from Pagrus pagrus, assembly GCF_965226575.1. Classification (NCBI taxonomy): domain Eukaryota; kingdom Metazoa; phylum Chordata; class Actinopteri; order Spariformes; family Sparidae; genus Pagrus; species Pagrus pagrus. Next base: position 13,998,345 of record NC_140187.1, read on the forward strand.
TTACTTATCATTAATATACTAACTGATTAAGAGGGCAGTAACCCAACAAGCAATATGTTAACTACACAGTCTGTGTTTATTGACAGGTAAGTAATCTCATGTCTTAAAAGGTACAATTTGTATGACTATGCAACAATTTGCATATATTCATAACTTTGTATTGCCAATGTGTTAACGGATTATAACGGAACTTAAAAAAGATGAGACCTTTCTCGACTTTCTTGGTTGCCTTTAAATGAATCCAGACTATTTCTAGACTATATCTATGTAAAGGTAAAATCAAAAGGATGTGAAGTTTTTGCTTTCTCCAGAGCGCCTTGCCACTCTTCACTCTCCAACAGTTCCAACAGTGTGCAACACTAGCTAATGTTAGCTTAGAAATGGAGTACGCCAATGTCAACCAACGTCTGGCACCCATCAAACGGAGTCCAACACCAAGTCCAAAGTCAGAGCTGATATTACTGCAAGACACGTAAAATCTGAGTGCATGTAGGCTTGTCAAATTACTACACTAGCTAACGAGATCCATGATACTAACTTGCAAAGGAAGAGATACAAGCAGGGGCGGCCAACTAACCTAAACTGTAATTAAAGCTAAGTTTAGCTAGCTAGTTGCAGCCTAACTCAACTGGTGTTGGTTGCTTTGGAAAATTAGATGATAAGGTAACTTGCAAACAGCAAGCTAGCTGATACCATGAAGCCAATGGTCCCAACAAAATGTAAAAAAAATTACATAAAGTAACATTACTCTAAATGTAGTTGTTTTGTACTTTCCTGTATTCAGTTTTTATTGCTGCGTTTAGTCTCATGTGGCCTATGTCACATCAGTGTTTTGGCTGCGCAGCCACTGGTGTCATTCATAAGAGACGTGTTTTGAATATTCAACTTAGTACCTTCAAAGGAATAGTTGAAAATATTTGGAAATACAGTTATTAGTTTTCTTGCAGAGAGTTAGTAGCCTGTGGGGTAGCCTAAGTATATTAGATGCTTAGCATAGAGACATGAAACTGGCGGTAACAGCTAGCCTGGCTCTGTCCAACAATATCACAATCTGCCTACCAATGACCAATGTCCACCATTTTACAGTGAGGAGTGGTAACTGTCTGGAGCCTCTTACAACTTACATTTTCAGTTTTGGTATGTGTAACCCACAGCATCTGAGCAGGTATTGACTCCCACAGCTTCTCTACACCTCTCCTGGACTCTGCCTTGTTTTGTTTTTTGTAGGTGTTGTGGGGTGTGGTGTGGCGAGAAGAAGGCACCAAACACTGGGTTCGGGATTGTGGTTGGGACCTTTGCTGCATTTTAATGATTCACAGAAACAATCCTCTCTTTGGCTCACAGTTAGCTTCATTACCTTACAGGGCATGGAAAAAAAATTCCTACTCAAATAATAATCTTATATAAAAAAAAAAAAATCATGAATAGTGTTCAAATAAGTGTTACTGTAGAATCAAGTTAAGTACAGCTCTGACAGGAACAAGCACTTTATACACAGACTGAAGTGCCTACTGACTCACAGCATGGCAGCCAGGTTAACCAAATCTCACCATCAGTAAGAAACACAGGAGGAGCTAACAGCATGCTACTGAACTTACCAAGTCGCAAAAACAGCATAAAAATGTAGTGGATAAATGTAATTTAAGATGTAAATAAACAGTACCAATGCACAATTTAAGTGGATGGGTGGTTTTAGTTAGTTAGTTAGTAAATTTTAGTAATATTTGATGATAATTCAGGCTGCTATTAACACTGCTTACCTTACAGGACATGGAAAAGCAAACTTTAAAAAAAGATGGCGGCCTCCGGGGAGCGTAACTGAAAACTACGGCATACTGCGAGGTACAAACAACAAGAACTACTGTATTATTGAGAGATAGACAGCGCAACATTGCCACCTAGTGACGTATACACGCCACTGCCTTACATAAAGATCAATCAAATAAGACTTTCCTTTGTGACCGTTGAGCGTGCTGGTAGGTCAATTTTATAACCTATAGACAGAACAAAATATATATTACAGAATACTTACTGTTTCCACCCGTTATTCCAGTGTTAGTATTAGTTTTTACCACAACTTTACAGGGATGAGAACGAGTCGACATCGATCTTAGCTAACGCTAAACGTTAGCTTCATTCTGTTGAACTATTCCTTTATTTAATCAGCCTTAAACTCAAAATGTAACGTTCAACAAAGAACGAACTAATAAAAAAAAACAAATATATCTTTATTTAAAATCTTATTTCACAAACGGAGTAACGTTAAGGCACAGCTAGGTTCTTGAAGACGTTAAAGGGTAATTTGATGCCGCTGCGTGTGTCCTCAGGACTGTAGAGAGGAGGGAGGAGAGAGGCAGACATACACACACAGGCAGGCAGGCAGGCAGGCAGGCACCGACCTCAGCAGCAGCAGCAGCAGCAGCATGACCAGAAGCCTCCACAGCAAACAGACCTGACCACTGTGACACCGCGCTCCTGTGGAAAGTGAGACACGCCGCGGCTTTTCGAGGCTGACACTTGAAAGATTTGCACAACCGGAGAAGAAACAAGAGCAAACCGCCAGCGGGCTCCGTCTGCTCCGCGCTTCAAAACACCGAGCAGGTCAGTCACCTTCCGCTCGGTTTACAGCGTGCTGGGAGCGTTGTGAGTGTTGTGGCTGCTGGTTGGATGTCAACGCGCTGAAAACCACCTCGTAAACTAAGTTAATCTGTTAAACACTAGAGTTTGGTATTTTAAAATATACAGGCTATCTATAAAACCTACCACTGATGACAAACACGCGTGCTTGTTTTGTGAAATTAAAACCCCACATCTGAACTCAAAGTTGTTGAAAGCTAATCAAACTGAAAAACCTCTTTTATCCATCCATGTCAAATGTACCTGCTGGTGTGAGGAGCACTGACACGGCCGGATGTGATTGTCTCGTTAAGGTGGACACTTAGTGGAGAGTGACAGACTGCCAGTGGCTACAGTCAGGGGGTGGTGATGTTTGGGGTGGAGGGGAGGAGGGGGGTTGCTGTCACAGGACTGACAACTGGCACACAGTCAGGTGTTGGTCCATAGTGTGTCTGTGGTCCATAGTGTGAGTGTGAGTCTGACATGCAAACACCAAGCAGAGGCTTTAACCATCAAAGTGGTCACGACTGCTCAGGTAAGAGACTGTCGCACTCCCTCTGAGCTTATAATGCCGAGCAATTTCGAAAAGCAACCCCATTAAGGGTGTAGATTTGTGTGAGTTGACAAGATTTTTCTTTAATCTATGTATTTTTATATATTCTTCTCTCATGTCTTTATCTTCTGTCTGTTGTGGGGAACATCAGATATTGCACAACGCTCAGGCACTTCTGTGTTTTTTTGAATCGACTGGAAAATCTTGGTCGTGACTCAGCAATAATGTGGACACAAGCGCCAGACACTGACTTCTGTGTGAGGGTTGCTTTTGTGGCTCCGTGGTGGCTGACTTGAACTGGCCTGATGCTGTTTTATTATGATGTAATAATGGCGCTTTGACGGTGAATTTCAAACATCATTTTGTTGTACAAGACTCAAACTTTCACTGCCGAGGGTGGGTCAAGATGTTCACCGTATCTGTGGATGTCCTTCTTGATCACTTTGTGTGAATATCCCTCGGCGAACAAACAGGGAAAACTTAAACAGAGTTATTTGGATATTTTAAAGCAAATACTTTTACATATATAAAGCTATTTAAGATACTTTTGACTCTTGATATTCATAGGTCGTACAAGTCTTTTCACACTTAAAGAATCATAGTGTTTTTGCCTGTTTTTGTTTGACATTGGTCAAATGCAGACCATCCATCTATCTATCTATCTATCTATCTATCTATCCTACACAGCAGTACATCTTACACAGTTCTCTTGGATAGATGACCAGTTTCAAGCTAATTTAAAATCTCAACAAGTTTATTTTGAGAAACAGTCGCTTCCCATTTGATGGCAAATCAATCAGCATCTTCTGAAATAAGCTGCCACTTACGTAAAGTAAATGCTGTTCGTAATAAATGGGCTTAGACATGCCAAACCAACTGTGTGGTCTTTGAGAGACACGCAATAATCTGTAATAACAATAGCCACATATGTATTCAAAAAAACATTCAAACAATTGACAAAAAGTCAGATAAACAATAGCTAAATCGTTGCTGGCGAGATGCTGAAAATAAATTTCAGAAAAAAAAGAGAAAGTAATGGTACAAATCAACTGTTCACACTTCCTGAAAAGTTGAATTCTTGAATGCGAGTAACAGGTTTTTACAGATAATTCTATAATGATTTAAGAGCGGGGACATAACTCATCAAACCGATGCCATAAATATTTAAGCGTTATTTAAGCGAGTGATATCATGTGTTTTAGGTTCATTAAAGGTTAACATGTCACCACAGATGTAATACGGCTATTTTAGAGTTGGAGAACTTGTGATTTATTTGTGGTTGAGAAATAATCTCTGTTTTGGAGAAGTTAAAAAAGGTCATTTCTCTGGTTTACAGTCCTCATCTGGATTAATGTCATAATATCCCTTTCATACTTGAATGTGGAATTCAGAATTTATGTGGCATTGGGCACAATTGTTTGCATTTTCTCACGTATTTGTGCATCAATTGTTCATTTTTTGGCAGCTGTTTGAGTTTTTGATTATTAACAGACTGAGTGTAGAAACTTGTACAATATCTGATTAAAATCTTCTGAGACAGGAAAACACATATCTTATGTGTGTTGTAATCTCTACATGTAGTGCTTTAAGTCTGACCGTCTGACTAAGTGTTGATACAGCACCAGTTGGTGATTTATTCCTGATCAAGTTATATAATTGCTAAAGAGCTGTGTGTACAATATATGTGTGTGAATGACTGAGACAGATTTGGACTTTGCTCTGTTGTCATAAACGGAAGGAGTGTCTCGAGATACCATGCTATGTTTATGTTGTCCCTCGCACGGCCCGAAAAGCGATGTCTAACTCTCTGCAGACAACATGCTTCCACGCAAAGCTTTGTTTGAGTTGGTATGAAGACTGAACTCAGGTTTTCAAAGACGCCTCCACTGCAGGATTCGTCTTGGTTTTGAAAATCTGTGTTTATTTAAAGTACAGGAAGCAACAGGTTCCAGTCTTCTGAGAAGTTGTTTGCAGCAGCTTTAAAAGGTTATATGTATGAAACCTCTGTAAGGGCTAAACATAATCACTGCATGAAAGGAAGGAAGATGAACTGCACATTTATACCTGTACAAATACACAGAGAAATATAAAGAGTGTTGCACTCAGTTCAGCCCACAGATAGTTAACCACTCATGCCTCTACACCGCTGACATCCTGGTGTTTTTACTCAGCTTTTCTTATGGTTATTGCAAACATTTTCAAAAAGGACGCCTTTGATTCAGTTTTATCAGATGACATTGAGACAATGTTGACACAGTTTGGCCTTAAGGTCATCAATTTGGTTTGTAAATTAGGTGTAATTATTAACTTAAAGGCTAATCATTTCACCATTTGCTTCTGGAAGCAACATGTTTTGCTGCAGACTTGGATTTATTTTGACATTAAATAAAAAGTGGCACGCAAGCCGGTTGTTTGCTGATGAAAAGTTAATCTTGTCTCCACCGTACTCTGTATAAGCACAATATGCTATTTGAAGTGTCCTCCTGAATTTATGTAAATTATATTTTAATTAATGATGAGTGGGATTTAGATAAATAATCAAGATCTTTTTTGATGTGCTTGTTTTTTACATTATTGTAGAGTTAGATCTCACATCCAGTATGACTGGAGAGTCTGTAATTGTGAGTAGGCGTTGAACAACGTGATCTTATTCTAATTCTATCTTTAGCTTTTAGGAATACTCTATAGGGCAAATGTGTGTCAACAAGTTTGACTCAAAAGCTGAGAAAGCTGCAGCTGTTTAAGTTCTTTTTCTTCTTTATTTCTATATATTGTCAACAAAGCCTACGTAACAGTTTTCAACATGAATCAGTTGTTACTGTTACACCTGTTTACATTTTCTCTTTTTCTCAACAATGACGAGATGTGGTGAGGACAAAATGCTTTAGTCACAAACACGTTCTGGCATCTGAGAAGTGACTCATGTTCATGACAACATCAAAGAACGTTTTCAGTTCTCACCTCTTTACACTTTGTATTAAATGCAGTCATATGTCTTGATGAGAAAAGAGCACACGTTAATGCAAGGTGTGAATGTGATGTCTCTCGGGCCATGTCCATACTTTTTTTTTTGGAAAATCCAAACATTTTTTATTTGAAAGCACCTTAAATCTCTAATATTGTCTCACATCCACAATTTCCACGCACCCAAAAGTGAACTTTTTTCCAGATGATGGGGTTTGTCTGCTTAAGACATGGTCACAGCAACAGAAGTAGGATGATTTTCTGTTCTGGATGGTGATCTGTTAGAGCTGCAACTAACATTTTTTTTCATTGTTGACTAAAAGTGACAAAAAAGGTCAACAAGAGTCTAAATCATGTAATTTAATGGATAAATCCAAAAATTATTAAGTCTTTAAAATAGTGAAAAAAGCCTGTTACACTTTCCTTAAGACAACATTGATCTTGTCATCAGATTCAGAAGCTGGTAGAGGCTTCGCCATTTTTCTAGTGATTAATAATCGAAACAGTTGCTAATTAATCTTCTGTAATACATTTTTGTTTTGTTTGTTTGCTTTGTTGTATCGCTGTCATAGTGTTTTTAGATGGCAGCAACTTACGTGTGTACAATTCTATCATAACTGAGAGAAAATTCAGCTACCCTTGTGCGTTAGTGTTGCGTCCCTCCAAACAAATTCACAATTTACTGAATTACCAAAAAACAAGTGACACACAGTGAAGCTGAAGCTTTTGAGGACCTGTACGGGTCTGAGGCAGTTCCCTAGTCGTGAGTTCACCCATGCACACACAAACATAAAGACGCACGTCAACTGACACAAATAAACACACAAACACTAAAATTAAGACTTTTCCTTGCCAATGCACTTTAACATAGATATATTTTTCAACAGACAGGGATATCGAGCAACCTTTGTCCTAAATTCCCTTTTAGAAAGATGTGGGAGCAAACAGCAGCTCATCAGGTCAAAACCTCAGTCTCTAGAGGGAACTAAGACTGACTCAGACTTCATGTGCCCAAGGTTCTCCGTGGGCTTAATTCTTGAGACATTAGTAGTTCAGGTCTTGCTAGGGATGATGTATGATTTTTGCAATCTGCCTACTCAATTTCATATTGGTTAATAATGGTTAAATGCCAAAGGACCTTGGAAATGAAAGAGGAACAATGACTGTAAATAGCTTTCACTCTTCCTGGAAACTTTTTGTACATCTTCTTGTCTTCTTCTTGTTTAAATAATTTGACCGATCTCTCAGCCCCGTTTGCGTTAGCTACTGTTGTTTCACCTGTCGAATTATCCTTTCTCACCCATATTATTCTAATAATGATAGGGCGGGAGATTTGCGTCTCCATATTCCTGTTCATTGTTGAAGCAGAAGGTCCTTGATTTCAGACAGGCAACCAGAGAGACAGTTTTGTTGCTGGCAGATTTTGTCAGTTGTAGCCAGCTAATTAAGTTCACACAGGTCCATTGGTTAATTATAAACACTGGCTGATTTTTTTTGTACTGTTTCCAGCTGGCTCACATTAAAAGCTAAAGCTGTAGTTTGTGTCACAGGCATAAAGTCTGCATCCTCACTGAAGGATGAGCCACACAGAGGACTTGGAAATAGAGAAACGACATTGTTCTTGCAGTTTAGAGGTAGTTAGTACCATACGGTATGATGGAGAGAAAATGTCAGATCTGACTAGTGTAAACAAGACATAGCTGCTAACACTACCATCATCACTCATATAGTAGCGAGCAGGACCAGCTGTCACACAGTTGAGGACTACTACACAGTGGATATGCTAGTCATGAACGGGGCTTTTCCTTTGTTAACATAAACCACAACCCTAAGTCATGTAAATAGTTAGCAATATGCTATCTCTTGGCTTTTGGGTAATGCTAGGAGGCTAACAATTGCAGCTAGGGTTTTGCGATTAGAGTCCAGCGCTGGTTGGTTTCATGGGGGATTTCCATCATTTGTTTTACTGATTTAATGGTCTTCCGCTGAAGAGCAAGTGAGAGACACTAATCAGCGACAGTATCTCATTGAGTGAGCTAACTCAGGAGCACAGTGAACATCCCCTGAGCCAAAGAATGAGATTGCCAGTAGCAAAAGCATGATGTCAGTGTGTAGAGCCAGAATATTTCCACATCTAACTCAGTAAATCAAGTGTGTATTTCAACCAAATCAGAGTTGATTGTTGCACAACTTATTTTGTTTCTGTCGGCGTTGAATGTGGTGTATTTTATGATGAGTAAACAAGGCAACTTAAGCTAGTGTTGCTTAGGTCAAAGAGAAAATTCAGAAAAAGTCAGAAGATGTATGCTCATATAAAAAGGTTATGCATGCCCATGAGCGAATTTAAATTGTTCCATTTGGTTCTCCTGACATGTATGGACGTATTTTCTGTTTAGTAAGAAAAATAGGTGTAAATATATTTCACTTCTTGACAGGTTTTGAATGTTGCAATCTCGCCGCTCACCCACATCTCCCTGTTGAATCTGCGGTGGGAGTCATTCATGAGTCAGTTCGCAAGGGGCAGGTAAACGTAAATGAACCGGATTACTTAAATAACTGTAATCTATATCACAAGTGTGGGGAGAGAGGACTCCGCCACCCTGTGCATGCTGCACACATACCTCCATGAATATTTCAAGAATTGCCAGTTGTTGAGCTGATGATGGCCAGTTGGAAAATTTTAAGATATTGCCCAACCCAAATGGAAGCTTACATTACAGCTCACAAAGACACCGTTCAATCCATTCCTTACACCTTAGCTTATGTGAATTTGGTTTTCAAAGGGATAAAGCATGTACGCCCAGTATCTTCCTCACTACAGTCCCATGCACAATGTGTTCAACGAGTTGATTTGACAATGACAGGGAGGGGGTTAGCGAACGGTCAACTCTGGCACTCATTTTCGTCATGCCAAACCCTCCTTTTTCACAGACAATTCTAAATCAGTTTCTTTTTGCGTACACCTTTCCTGGCACACGTGTTTACAGTTCGTTCTGTGAATGAGAGTCACGTCATGTGTTGTATTGTTATTGTCCTGCTAAACAGCGTCTGAAGGCAGCCCACTCCCGTTTTTTCCTTTCCGCTTCGGGGAACAGGGCATGACCCTTCCCACTCCGTACCTCTCCCTCTTCCTACCGTGTTGCCCTCCTCTCACTCCCTGTCTCTGTCAAAACACGAGTTTAGCTATAAATCTTTCTCACACGACTTCCACAACTCAGGTCATCCTCAAACAACGTGATCATTAACTTAAAAGACGTCATCGTAAGTGACAATCATTCTCCTTCTCTTTCTAACCGCCGTGCCTTGTTTTCAGTGCAGCGCCTCTCAGGCTTAGAGGTGTGTGTATGTTTGTGTTAATGTTTGCGGGTGTGTGAGACAAAGATAGATTGGATTTGGTTCTGCTGTCATAAATGGAAGGAGTGCCCCGAACACTGCTTTGTTTACGCTGTGTACACATGTCCTCATACACATATGTCTTTTAGTGTGACAGTATGGCACATGTATGTATATCTGTGTGTGTGCGTGTGCGAGCGAGCGAGTGAGTGTGAGGCCTTGACAGCATGCAGCTCTCCTTCCCTTATCCAGCGAGGAAGCTCTTGAGGCTCAAGAGACTCATCAACTATTAACTCATAACTATTTAGAGGAATTGGGGGAAAGTTCATGTCCTCAGATTATTGTTAAAACTACAGATTCCCAGACACACACACGCAGACAAACACACACACACATAGAAATATACTACAACTGTGGGTGCTTTCTCTTCCTCTCAGTCTCTCTCTTTACATGTGTCTGTAACTGACCTGTAGTTTAGTAGTTTAGTATAGTTTCAGTGTACTTATATGCCCTTGCATGTGTGTGTTTGTCATTAAACGTTTGTCATTGTTTGCATGAAAGGGTTTGATATGTTTCTTTACAGTTCCCCAGAGTGCTGTTCACTGGACTTCTGTCACCATGCCGCCTGTAATACAAGGTCCACCTCACGTCCCATTCACATTATGATTCTGACAGCAGTGTAGAACATATCCTGATCATCAGTGTAAATCTGGCAAGAATAGCCTTTCCATCACAATCACAATGGATAATTAAATTGTGTGACAAAGGTCAACTTCATTGTGACATCTTAATGTTTTGCAAAAAGTGTTCTGGCAATGCCATGATTTGACTTGAGCATGGAGATATAAAACCACGAGGAGGTGATTGTTTTTTTTTTTTTTTGTTTTTTTGCTAACTTAGGGCAGGGACTCACTTTCTGATTGTTGAGCTGATTATATCTTTGATATGGGTGTGACGACTAAACAACCCCAGGCTGTCCGAGTCTGTTGACACTGTTGACAGCTGGAAGATAAAATCATACAGTGTGGTGTTCTAGTCGTTGGTCTCCTAATTTGGTCTCTTTCCTATTATTGTATATTAACATGTTTGAGGTTTAGCTTTGAGATTTAACGATTCATCACAGACACCCACGAGATCTAGCAGGTTTAATATGTGTACCTGCCAGTGACTCCAAATCCTGTAGTGTGACATTTGTTTTTGACCAGGAATGACAGCAGCAATGACCTAAGGTCAATGAGAGTGCAAGAAGAGTAAAGTTATAAAGTAAAAAAATGATCCAGTCTCGCACGAGAACTCCAGTCTTGCGCAATGTCTTGCGTCTTTTCTGGTATCGCTTCCACGTGAATTTTGTTGCCTGTAGTTTGGAGACCAGACAAATTTGCCAGGGATTCCTCCTGAAAAGTTGAAAGGCCTTAAAATGTGTTACCTTCTGTGCTGATCACTCATGTAATGGCAACTTCAAAATGCCCTATTATAAGATTGACAGTTTTGTAATGTGATCAGTACAGAAATCTGACGACTTTGAAAGTCGTATAGTGTGTTGGCGGCATGAGGGGTAATGGCAGGCGTATTTTTTAAACTTTGGCCAAGTTTTTATTCTAAGCTAAGCCAGTTGTCTATTGGTTCTAGCTCCACACTTAATGCAAAGACACAAGAGTGAAATTGGTCGTCTCATCTAACCCTTCAGCAAAAAAGTAAAAAGGCACACTTCCCAAATCGTTATTCCTTTCAGTTGACCTCGCACATAATTGTGATCATAGATTAAGTGTTATCTCTTTTTTCACTCAGCTGTTCAGAATGTCTGTCAGTACTAAAAAAAACACTTGACATTGGTTGACACAGTCATCATGTGTGGTTTGGTCAGCTATCATACCTTTCAGCTAGACTTCACTTCTGTTCTGCTTTAGCAATTCGTCACAGCTCCACATTTCGGCTGGCTCACTGAAAAAACATGATGCAGCCCCTTGGCGACAACAGCTAGAGCGTTAGCAGCAAGGAGCAAACAACCCCAGTGCTCCCACTTATGAATCTTTTAGTGAGAACACACTAAAGTAAGAGTTTAGTTCGGTGGGTAAAGCTGAATTTGCACTGATCAGAGATAAACAAACTGTATGATATGATGTGATGAGTCAGTTTGTCACACCTGAGGTTTTTCAGATGCAGTTTCAACTTGTACCTGAGGTTTTATATGAAGATTTATGTCTGTACAGTGGGGATTGATATCAGTTTCATGAGCGCTTGGGCAACATATCAGATACCTAGCAGTCACCTCATCTATTCAGTCTTAATCTGTCAAAGAAATGACTGAATGACTTTCCCTCTTGGAAAATGATCAGTTCAGCATTTTTTCTAATTGTCTTTGCATCGTTGAAGGGATTGGTTACTCTCTCAGTGCTCATTTGTGATGAGAGTGCAGCTTGACCCTACCTGACCAACCTTTACCTCCAAAATAACACAGTGGTGAGTCGATGATTGACATTAGCAGACAAACTTAGACCATGGATGTGTGATGAGAACTGGATACAGGCGTTCATTACTATGAAAGTTGCTCAGTGGCACATTAAGTGACAAAAGCTCAACTTCCAAGTAGAAAATTAACCGGATGTTCCCCGCAGCTTCTGCATTGTAAGGTCCAGCATGCACTCTAAAGACTTGAATGGGGATAAAATGATTTGATTATGTGGTTTTTCTAGACTTTTCAAATGTTACCGGACTAAATGGATCAAATTCTGACAGTGAAAAGAGTCATTTTTCGTGGATTGATGCCAAAAATGTTTCCACTGTTTTACAACCTTTCCTTTACAATGTGTGCTTATTGAATCATGTATTTTTGGGCCAGTGTGCATCATGTGACAATGTTGCAATTACATGGTTCGGCCACTATGTCAAATTAGCTTCAAAGCCTGCTGCTCTTCCTGCCTTGTTTCAATTCGTCTGTCTCCTCGGCCTCATGCCCTTGATAATTGTTTTACCTTCAATAGGAGCACTTTTATAAAAAAAATTGCTTTGCGTTTTTTTGTGCATGCCTGCAAAGTCACGTAACTTAAATACAAACTGAAATGCAGGCAGAAGTTTCCCATTGTCACTGTCCAGAAAGAAGAAACCACTTCTCTCTGGTTTGACCAGAAAACGTGAGTGAACATTTCTGCGATTTTATTCAGTACGATTTGAAACAGATTTAGTGTAAGAGGCATACAGTCAGTGTTCTACTGGATGTTGTGCTTTTCAAAAGTTTATTTATTTTTAAAGGATAATTCACATAGATCAACATCACTGTGAAGTATCAGAGTTAGCCAAAAGAGGCTCACTTTTGTTGTCCGCCAACCAGATGTTCAATCATGTGAGATTCTAAATAGCCTTTCTATCATTATAACAAATTGTACTGTGCTATATCTGCTATGAATAAAAACAAGAAGGATCAACTTGCTGCTACAACTGCTGAAATCTGTTCACTAAAATTAGAATAATAATAATAATAGGACACGGTGAGCGTTCCTCTCCAGTTTTTAAACCAACAGCTCTCACGTTCTGGTTAGAAAGTAGCTGCTATGATTTTCTCTGTAATTAAATCAGAGAAGCAGCAGGCTTGTATCGTGTTGGTATTGCATGAGGAGGCAGAAGTGAGTGCGTCACGGCTGTCACATCGACACTGAGTGACTGAACAGGGGGAGAGAAGTGCAACCAGAGAGGCATGATGAGGTCGCCTGTCAGAGTGAAGCAACAGGAAATCATCTGCATCTGATGTCTACCACCCTACACACACACACACACACACACACACACGCTCACACAGAGACACTCACGCACACACACACTCACACAGGAGAAAGCATAAATACACTTTTACACACATGGGCACACATACACAAGTTTGAACTGTACGATTAAGAAGAGACCATTTGACCTAAAAAAGAAATGATGAAACCACATACATTTGCGCACACACACACACACACACACACACACACACACACACACACACACACACACACACACACACACACACACACACACAAGCAGACCACATGATAGTTAGCTGTCTGAACTTCTGCTGAGCCCAGACTCTGTCAGAGAGAGAAAATATGTGTGTAGTTCCCTTTCTATCGGTCATCACTTCCTGAGGAAAAGCATGACCACACACACACACACACACACACAGACACACACACACACACACACACACACACACACACACACACACCGGTCTCTATCTACTGTCACTGCCACTGTCACTTCGTTACTGTTCAGTGAGCTGACACTGAACACTCTCTGAATTGAAACGGGAAGAACAGGGTGAGTGGACTGTCCTGTGCCCTGTCTGTGTGTGTGTGTGTGTGTGCGCGCGCGTGTGTGTCACTCAGTTCATCAAGTTGAATCAATGCATGAGCTGTGGGTAGCTACATCTGATTAAAGGCTTTAGGTTGTCAGATAGATGCAGTGATACGACTGTAATTTTACGAAGTTGTGTGGTGAGTCCATTTCCACTTTTAGTCTTTACGCTCAGACATCAGTGCTTTATCAGTGAGATACTGTGCGTCAACCAGTTTTGTCTGATATGCAGTCCATCTTCTCTCAGACACTTTTTCAGGTCACAAGCTTGCCTGTGTTGTAGTTTGGCTGTAGTTAGCTTAAAAACCTGCAGTTCAGAGATTTCTTATCCCTAATCGGGCCAAACAACAGAAAATCTGTAACTAGGTCATGTGAGGCAGCACCATATTCTTCTTTAGGTAGTCTATTATTTTGTGTTCTTGTGCAAATGCATGAACCAGGTGCTCTTATGAAGTAAAACCACAAGGTACATTTAGAAATGAAGTAGAAAGTAATTGTTTTGGATTAAATAAAAAAGAAATCAAAGCTGCGTGTGCTTTTTCTGCGTGTGCAGAAAAGCACATTTACTTCACTTTGAGCCCATTAAGGAGACGTGCCCTGCTGACCTCAGGTTCACCTGATGTTTCTCAGTGATCCTCTTTCCTGGAAGTTGAAACTCAAAATTATACGATAAATCAAATAGAAATCAGAGAAAAACAGACGTTGTCTACGTGCTGTCATACTCAGAGTTGTGCCAAGCAGACAGAGATTGTGTGGTTTTTAACCTCCTGCTTTGTCAACCTTTGAAGTTCAGTGAGTAAATTCATTACCAACCGAGCAAGTGGGTTTTCAGACACGAGGAGACTCTCGTTTTTGTCAAGAGGGCAGTCCAAACCTCTAGCTGACACTTTGTGTGCACGCAGTTTTCCATCACTCTCCTGTTTGATCATTTAGGTGCAGAAAGGGGAAGGCCCTCTCAGGTGTCTCTGCCTGTAGTGGCTTCACACCACCAAACACCAAAAAGTGCTAATTTCCTGAAGAGTGAGGGAGGGTGGCTGCTTTTTCAGCATTTTAACACTTCATGCCACTTTTTGCAGACTGCTGTTTCTGATGCTCAGGTTCTTTCACATTTAAACAACAATTACAATGAAGCAAAATGATTTTTTTTTTTTTTCATTTACATATACGTATATAGAAAATATGGAGAAATAAAAATCATGTAAGTAGAACAAAATAATAAGTAAAATATAGGCTAATACTGACAGCCAGGTGAGTAATATTAAAAAATGTACTCTAAATTGAACTGTAACGTGAACAGTTTGTGCAGTAATGTAGTATGTGCATAAATATATAGTGCATGTGTGCAGGATGAATATATAGTGTGATGGAGTAAAATAGATATATACCCTGTGGTGTGTACAGTTATATACAGTAAGTAGTAACAAGTAGTGGCAGCATAAATTAGTTCAGTATAAAGCGACAGCCATGTGTCAGTGTGGTGTGAGTAATGTGTCATAAGTGTCTCAATAATTAAATGTGTTAAATCAGCACTGTAGAAACAAAGCACAGCATTATGACAACACATGATCTTTCCACAGTATATCCCACAGTTTCCTCATGCTGGACTAAACAGGCAAGAACCAAGCCCACTTCATTTTTTTCAAAGAAGTTGTGGGGACTGTGAGGCAGACGTGCAGGCGGACATATCTTTTTGTTTTAGTCATTGACACTGAACCACATGCTGTTTTACATGAAGAGGTCAGGAAGTCACAGAGCTCTGTGCACTCACTCCCTCTGTCTCTGGCACACACACACACACACACACACAGTCATACACAGGGGACGACTTTCATCTTAAAAATGACTTACTGTGCAAAAACAAAACACACACACCTTCTTCTAGAGAGGAAGCACTCTACAACATGTCATTTTGTCACCAGGATGTTATAAAGGCAACAACGAGGAAACTTGTCAAGTGTTGAGCTGAGCTAAATTAAGCAAATGTACAGCTCTGCTAGAGGGCACATATTTACACCTACTTTCACTCTGATGAGTTAAGTTGCATTCAAAGACCATTTCTATGAGTGTATGTCATCTCAATTTTAAAGTTCTCATGTAGCAACCCAATTGTTTGTATCCAACAAAATTAATTCAAATATCAGCACATGTTTCTGTCAGTGCTGTTGATTGAAGGATTGTCTGCTGTGACATGAGTGTTGTGGTTCTCACCCTCAGAGAGTGAACATACTTTTCTTTCAAACAAAAAAGATAAGAGTGTTAATGCTTCTGAATGCAGCGGGGCAGGTTCTGCCTTTTGTCCGACATAAATATACCAGACATGCTTCTGTGACGACTGCTTTCCTAAACTGCTCCTTACCTTGTGCATTTTCTTTGTTGGCATGTTAAATGACTTACTGTGAAGGAGTGGAGGAGGCTCCTACACCCACTGAAAAAATTATGATGATGCCGGATGTTTTCGGCTTATTCATTCAGAGCTTTTTCGCCTTTTTCTGAGCATTTCCTTCTTTGGAACTTTTGCATGGAATCTAATAAAGTTTGTTCATTAAATCCAATAAAACTCCAGGTATTAATAGGACTTCACCCACTTTCTGTGAGGCAATCTCATCCCCAGCTTTGCTTCAGTCCATTTTGGACCGACTTGTTGCTGCTGTGAAGAAACACGAACGCTAAAACATATTTCACTAGTTTTGCAACTTTGTCCCCGAAGGAAAGATTTCACATCTCTCTGTATGACCTCCCAGTTTCACCTCTTTTTCCTGCTTTCATAATGTCAGAGCAACTTCATTCCCTCTCCTGAAGTTAACTCTACAGTTTTTATAATGTTTTTAATGTTCCAGCTTTTGTGGCTCAGTCTGCACTTTTGTTCATTTCACTCCTGTCTCAAATCATCTCTTTGTCCGTTCAAAGATCCTTAAAAGCTTTTAAATGAGAAGGTTGATGCTCTCTACTGAGGTTGTGAAAAGTATCAATACTGAGATTTTTTTATCGATACCACATGTTTAAAATGATACGATCTCCGTTAATCAAATACTCGGTAGCATCTGAAATAGGGAAGCTATAAACAAAAAGATCTAAAATCAGATGTGTATATATATATATATATATATATATATATATATATATATGTGTGTAGCGAAGTTACCAGAACTTCTGGTATTGTGACAACCTTAATCTTTCAGTGTGCGTCGGCCCACACACACACTGTCAGTCCGGCCGGTCGGTACAGTAGCTTGCCAGACCTGCCTGCCAGTTTGCCGTTGGCCTATTGTTATTATGTCATGATTGAGGCAATAGCTGATAGAAAGTCCTCCTACACGTTGTACTCTCACCTGGAAGACGAGTTCTGACCTGTGGAAATCTGAGACCTGGCAGGAGACGGCGGCACTACTGTCACGCACGTGCTCACACAAACATACGCATACACACACACACACACACACACACACACACCTTTGCAAACATAGTACAAACTGCTTAAAACTTACTAATCTGTCACCTTTTATAATGTCTGACAGGCTGTTTGCCCACATAGCACTCACAGATACAAACATGTTGAATTCAGTAGATTCTGTACTACACTCTTAGAGGACAAGTTACAGTACAAACTTGTTTTCATGACATGATTTAAGCACCATGGTTTAACTGCCAGGCTGCAGCCGCCTTCCTTTTTTTTCTTTCTAAGTTGTGTTGAAGAGCCTGCTCAGTACCGAGCATGAATTTCCTAAGATAAGGGGTTTTTCTTGAGGCCTCTCGGGTGCAGTTTGGTTTTTTGAAGTGGTCTGGGGACTCGCTCTCTGTCACCCCCTTTCACTTTATCTCTCTAGAGCTCTCTCTCCCACTTGATTTCTGTCTCCAGATGTACTCGATGCCAACCAGGACACAAGTTGCTCCAATGCTCCGTCTATTTTAGGTTCGGATCGGCTGGCTACTGGCCAACAAACGGAAAAATAACCAGGTTTCTCTGGTTATAAATAGTCAGCATTTTCCCCTGTAGCAGCTTCCAAGGCAGTGGAAGCTACAGCCGGCTGACACACACACATGGATACGCACACACACTCCTCTTTCTCCCTCTTGTTCTGAAACAATGTCAGAGTCGAATTTTAAGTGGATCCCCCGCTAATTTTCACTGCCGCAGTCCAAACAAGTAAAAAGGAAACAATAAGTAGTTGAGAAAGGAGGATGTTTGCTCCGCGGGGATGTTTTGCCAAGTAATTTGGAGCCGAGTCAAGCTGTTTCTATACCTGGTGCTACTGTGCCATCGGAGTATTGCTATTTTAGTTTTGTCCTGTTGCATAATTCATCGCATTCTTTGTTACATTTTTTTCCAAATCAGGCACTCGAGGTTGATTAGCGGAGGTTTATTTTGAGAATCAGTGTTGGTTACAAAAGGTTGTTTGGCAGGCCAGGTGGTTCAGTGCAAAGACCTTTTACTCTATTGATTATTTATAAACTGTTGCTGGATTGTCTCTTCCTTTTTCTTGAGTTTAAAACAAGGTCAAAATTCAAGCATGGCATTCACGTGGGAAAACTAAATTGTTCCCAGTATTTATATTTAGAAAACAAATGTACCAGCCTTTTCCTTTCTACTGTGGAAAGATATTCTGACTTTAAATTTAACATGAAAAGATTTTTGATTTGTGAGAGAGAGCAAAAATCCTTATGTCTTAAAGGATAACTTTGGTGATGTTTTATATTCCTCTTTTTCTTGTCAACAAATTCCAACTAAGACCAAAACCAACAAGCTAATGATCGTACTAATAACAATCATCTGAGTATCTAAACCCTGATACAGCTTATTCAATGTGCCATGGATCTTAACTATGTGCATAAACTATTAAAAATACACAAAATGAACCACGTGGCCGCACTGGGTGCCTTGTTCTGTCATAACGAGACACTGCGGTGAATTTTAGTCGATCCCACCCACTGCAGCCTGCTGCAGTATATTCTCACAAGAGCATCAAATATGTATTAATCCACAAGCTAAAATAGTCCCCAGGAAATATACTCATTACTACTAATGGAATAAAGTTTGCTAAAAAAAAAAGCTGTTTTAAAAACAGAACTGTATATGTGTTGCCATATTTTAGTAGGGTAGGGTAGGGTAGGGTATTGTGAGGCACATTGTTGGTTTTGGACTTTTAATTGGATTTTTCTGGATGTTTTATCCTTTAATATAACGTTTGTCAGTTTTATGTCACCTTATTTTCAAGAATATAATCTTCTCTGCCTTTGGTTTGTAATCGATTGAAACACACATATCTGTAAGGCCTGTAGTTTTCAACTACCACATTAACAAATAAATACATCATATAAACAAGATACTGTAAAAATCTTCTGCATCACCAAAAGTTGTACAAACTCAACCCTGATTAAAGAGCCGTGTGTGTGGTTTGCTCTTCTTTGGATTGCAGTCATGGTGACTGGACTTTGACCATCTCGCCAGATTTCCCTCATCCAATGTCTGATCTGAGTTACATATTATAACGACTGTAGAGCATTCATTCATTTGTAAGTGTAGTGAATAATAATAATATGTTTTTGTCAACAGAATTGATAAAAAGACCAAAACAAACAATGAATTGATCCTAAAGACAAGTGTGTGTAGCTGATTTTTGTTGCGGTACTGAAGTTAATAAAATAGTCCCAAATGTTCAGCACAAGGCATGGAGTTGCACTGCTTTTTCCATTGATCGCCCGGTGGCACATGTAGCCACATCTGATGCATTTTTGAAGCAGCAGTGCCTGAAGCAACGAGTCTCAGTGTGATCAGAGCTTCTCAATATATGTAGGCCCTGTAATTTGTTTTGTGTCTATCCCATAAACATCGCCTGCTGCTGTAAATTCTTGATAGTGCTCCAAATCCACGGCTAAAAATAGGCCCCAACGACTCAGCACTTATTGCACTTGAGTAAGGTTGACTTAAAACCACAGTGTCCAGCTTTTTTGGGGAAATTATTAAGCCATTTTTTTTTACATATATTTGTGAACTTTTTGAAAGTATTTAGTACATATGTAGTAGGGATAAATGGGCTTGTAGCTGATAGCCACTGAAAGGTAGGAAAGTCTGAAAGCATTGGAAGAGGAACAAACGCATTGTTGGTCACCAGCTACGTATATCCTTTAATAATGCTGACTACAGTCTTCCTAAGAAATAATAATAAAATCCCTAGAAGTTGAAACAGCTGAGTAGTGAGTAGCAACCCAGTTCTTAATGAACAATCGGTAACACATTTCAGCATTCAAAACATCAATCTCTGACATCCTTGACCTGACAGACTGAGGCTCAAACTGTCCCTGCTTTCGGGGTGCTTTGGTTGAGCAATCACACGTCGTGCCACCCAAACAGCAACAGAGGAAGACAGTGTTTTGAGCTAAAGAGACGTTCCTAAGGGTTCGTCTTGTACTCCCTGTGACACAATCTGACTCCTTGTTCTAGATAACAGACTGCAGGAATGAGCTGGGGGTCCGGTGTTATGTATGTGTGTGTCTGTGTGTGTGTGTGTGTGTTTGGGTGTGTGTGTACGTGTGCATTGTTTATATTTCGGGCGTTTCTGAGCGGACATATTGAATCATTAACATTATGACAAACTCAATATGTGGGCTTGTTTATGACTTTTTTCATAGTCATCGTTCTTCTTCTGTTTCTCATTTCCTTTTCTATCTCATCCTCCCTTCTCTCTCCTTCTCTCCAACTCTTCCTCCTCCTCCCCTCCTCTCTCAAGATCTTCTAAGTGCTGTTTTCTTTTAACAAGGCCACATACAGTCAACAAAGGATATTGCGTCAGCTGTTGCGTCACTGCTTCATCTCTCTCTCCACAGCAGACATGGTGGACACCCAGCAGCTCCTCGCCTGGCCTGTCGGTTTCAGTCTCAACGCCGTGGACCTGTCAGAGCTGGACGACAGCTCCCACTCCCTTGACATGAAACATTTGTCCACGTTGGACTACACCTCCATCTCCTCCTCCTCCATCCATTCCTCGCTGTCTTCCTCGCTCGTATCCTGCATGTCCCCCGCCGCCGTGGCCTATGACCCCAGTCCACCGCAGAGCGAAGAACACCTGACCAACATGGACTACACAAACATGCACAGCTACAGGACGGAGCTGGACACACACAGTAAGTCCAGTCTGTGGAATTGGTGGAGCTGAATCTGTTTTCTTTATGCTGATTATGTGCACACACGCCAATTTTTACAGCAAAAGTCTTCTGCAGGGGTGGAAAATGAATCTTTAGCGACTTGTTTGCAGTCGATCAAGTCCTCGCACGAGAAAGCTTGAATGCAAAAATGCATCACTTGTGCTGACACATGAGAATAGTTCTTTCTCGCCAGTTAGAGATTACAGGAAGAGGTGAAACCAACAGGGCATTAAACCTGAAAATGTGCATAAGAGGTCAAGTAAAAAAGTGCTGTCTACTCCGTATCCTGCCTGCCTGATGATGTCTCTCTTTTATCAGACACGATCAAACTGGAGCCGGAGTCACCTCCACAGCTCTCTGACAGTACCGTGTTCTCCAAGCTCCAGGACGATACTCCGGCGTCAGCGCTGAACATCGAGTGTCGTGTGTGTGGAGACAAAGCCTCAGGGTTTCACTATGGCGTCCATGCCTGCGAAGGCTGTAAGGTAGGATAAAATAAGTTGTACTGGGGGAGAACGTATAGCATGTGTTTAAACACTAGAGTACACCAGAGGCATATATTGTACTTTTTATTCCCCTAATACGTAATAATAATAATAATAATAATAATAATGTAATATTGTTAAAATTAAACGTTATTGGTCCCTGAGAATACATTTTTCAAGCTACCCAAAAGATTAACTATATTAAGCAAGTAAGTTAGACCAACTTTACCAGCTTCAACATTAAAGTGATGAACATATGTATATATCAATAATTATAATCTAATGATGTTTATTTATAATTTATTCATGTATAACTTTGGCAGCTTTTTTCTGATGCTTATACCTTAGTATCAGCATACTTTAGTATTCCTACAAGATCTGAGTATGTCTCCAACCTGTGCTCAAAAAACCTATTTAAGCAAAACTATTTTTGCTTAAATAATACTCCTATCGCTCCGAAAGTTATAATCTGACATTATTGGCCCCAGGCTCAGACTGTCCCTGTTGTCTGGGTGCTTTGGTTTTGAAATCACACAGCCAGCCACCAACAGGGATCTGCTGTCACAATGCTATTTGTTTTTCAAGTAGATTTCTTTGGACAAAATCAGTTCTTCTCTCTTTATTCGATTAATTCTGGCCACATGAGAGATGCATATTATGGTTTAAATTGCAGTGCACAGCAGTGGAAAATAATTTGATTACTGCTCTCGAAAGGTAACGCTCAAGATCTAGAAGGAAAACAATTGACAGTCGTACCACTTCAGAGTCATGCCAGGAAATGGCACAGGGTGTAGCCATTTCTACTGCCAGTCTCTTTTTTTTTTTGTCATCGTGTTTCGCTCTTCGGTGAAACATGTTGGTGGAATAAATAATTCTATACTGCATGGAGACATGCAAGTGTACAGTTTTTCATCCTTTTGATGTCTGTCACTTTAACCACAAGACCCATACACTGTTTTCCACTCTGCAAGGGCTCATCAAGGCTTGTGTTTCTACACCCGGCCCCTTAAACCCTCTGTCTGTCTGTCTGTCTGTCTGTCTGTCAGTCAGTACAGAGTATAAATAACTAATAGAGTGGGGGTGAAGTTTCACACTTATTTCCATTTTCTTTGAAATATTGAGACATGATAAGAAGAGGAGCTATAAATTGTGACTCTGCCCTCTGAAGACATATGAGATGGATTCTCAAAAGCAGCAACACTACGTATGTGTTTTTTATTTTTTTTTCCACAAGTGTGAATTTACTCGAGACTGATTATAAACAAAAACAACTGTACATGCTGTGTTTCTATTACCTTCAAGTCTCTGCAGCATAAGAAAAGCTCACTTCAAGACCTTGAATAGAATACACTAGATGTTGTTAGATTAGATTACTTTATTTTTACTAGACAACTAAATTAGAGATCATCTGAGAATCTAAATGTTATTTAAGGTTACGACAGTTTTTTATTTATTTATTTAAATATGAAACTTTTTCCATTGCATTCTGGAAGAAAAAAACATTCACTATGATATCATCAAAAACAAAGGGAACTGTGATATGTACTGAGGGACCAAGAAAATGGAAAAACCTGCATGATGTAACTCAGTGAAATAATTACATGACACGTTTCACCATGAACAAGGACATTATTTTTGATCCTGCCAACATACACCAACCTGCTGCCGTAATCCTTATTAGCAAAACAAATCAGTGTCTAAATATAGTCCCCAACAAATAAGCTATTAACTCCTGTTTGAGGAGCAGTTTTTCAAAACTACAGTGAGCATCCTTTTAGCCTGTTTTGAAAATGAAAGTATGTGTTTGTGACAGGAAGAGGAGTGCACTGTTGTAAAAAGTAAAGATTTTGTGTTAAAATATGACATATGGTAAAAGTGAAAGTCATCCACACAAATAGTTGAGTAAAGGTATTTAAGTGTACACAAAAGCTTTATATTGTGTTGGAATTGTAATGGACTGCATTGTACTAAAAGGTGTCGACAACAAAAGTATTAAAAACAACTTTCAGACCGGTGACAAATTAAAGGAAAAACCTGAATGATTGAGCGGAGAAACAGAAGTGTTTCCTTCAGGTCTAGAAGGACAAGACACAAGCAGGCATTGAATGGTTTAATGAGAAGAGAAACGATATGAATGGGAGAATGGGAAGAGTTCCAGAGGGTGGGCGGGTTATGTTGGTTTTTCCTTCAAATAATCACCCATCTCTTCTTTTGAATACAAGCAAATACAACAGCACCAGTCACAGCCTTGATCATTACAATAGAGTTAAATCGGCACCTCTCTGACACTGCAGGGACTGTTGTGTAGGGTTTACTATAAGGCACAAGGGTTTCTGTTTTTTTTGTCCACTCAGTTTAAGTCATACTATACCTTCAGAGGCTGAATGAAGGTAAGGTACAGAAGTCATTGTTCTGCTGGAGTCTCAGGGGAGACTCACCAGAAGAGGGGGTCAGCCAAGCAGGCAAACGCTTAATTGTTTCAAAACAGAAAACATTCTTTATTGAGGTGGAGTCTTGACCCCCTTTAACTTCCTCTTTCTTTAAATAACCTACGATTAAAAAAGGGAACATCTGTGGATCCCAGGAATGCAGATTCCAAACATCAGCGTTCACGTAGAGTCCAGATGTTGATTTGAATGCTGACAGGAAAAACCTCTACTCATAAAGCTTACAGCCTTCAGGTTTTTCTTTTTGAGTCTATTTGACTTCAATTCATCTTTCCATTAGCTTTCTTAGTCAGCATAGACAAACACCGCTGCTGTCAACAAACTCGTGACTGTGCAGCGTAGGAGTGAGCGTTGGGAGTTTGACCAGGGCTGCATAGTTAATAGCTGAGATAAGCACAAGTCTTATGGCTCCCTTGGTCCTAAGGTTGAAAACATCAAAGCAGGAATCCACCCTGAAACACAATTGCCTTTAAACAGACTGATTGACTTCCTAACAGATTAGAAAGAGCCAGATATCTAATCTCCATTTATCAGTCAATAGATGCTGCATGGAGCCAACAAGAAACTTGAATCGCATGACGAATATCGAAGTAGAGCATTTAAAACCAAAATGATTTGTTATGCTTTTAAAGAAAAAGAGGATCTATTTTTCATCTGTTCTCTTTTCTGTCCCATTTTCTTTTAGGTTTTCTCAGTTACAGAAAACCTAGAATACCGATAAAAGTGTTATTTTATGTATTTATAAGGTTTCTACAGTACTAGGACAAGAAGAAGAATGAAATAAATGCCTCATCATACTTTAATTGTCTTATTTGCCAACACAAATTGTCTCTCAATCATATTTTTTCCATTTTATTAAAGATAATAGTTACATTAAAGCGCATATTTCCTGCTGAAGCGTGCCGGAAACCTCTTAACAGTTCCAAGAAAAAGGAGCATGATCAGCAGTGTAGAGCAAATGTCTTCAGTGGCGATATCTGTAGTAATTCTCTCTCTTTCTTTCTTTTTTTCTTCGTAGGGTTTCTTCAGACGCACAATCAGGTTAAAGTTGGTGTACGATCACTGTGATCTTCACTGTCGCATTCACAAGAAGTCCCGCAACAAATGCCAATATTGTCGCTTCCAGAAGTGCCTCAACGTCGGCATGTCACACAACGGTAAGATAGTGAAACTCTCCTACACACCTTTTAGAACAATTGGTGTACAATCACAGTACGTATGCCATGCTTGATTCATTTGTAGTAAGATAAATAGATATATATTACAAATGACACATTTACAGTTGAGGCCATGAAAAGCTGAATAGTTTCTGTACATTCAGGTGTCTTCATGCTCACTATAAATAAGCAGATGCTGTTTCAGACAAATTCTCCTCTGAGGCTCAGGAAACGCCTCCTTGCAGACCACCTCTTTTGATGCCCTCTGAGAACAGCAGCAACTTTTTCACCACGCTGCTGCCAATTTGGTCTTTGAGGTGTGGTGGCGATATATGCAGCATATGCAAGTGCACCACTGCCTTATTTGTTGCCATTTGCTTCCTCTGTGGTCTTGTCCTGTGTCACTACCCTCGGGCCATGCTTCAGTTCCCAGCACTTGTGCAATGTACCTGCACCCACAACAGATTGTCAGAATCGAAACAGCAGAAACTGTGTTGAGATGTTTGGTAAACTGAACAATCGAGCCACAGTAATCACTAGACTGGTTTTCTTTTCTTCACCTCAATATTTTAAGCTGAAATACTTCTTTAATCAATTTAT
Source organism: Pagrus pagrus (assembly GCF_965226575.1). NCBI lineage: Eukaryota > Metazoa > Chordata > Actinopteri > Spariformes > Sparidae > Pagrus > Pagrus pagrus. The sequence goes on from NC_140187.1 coordinate 14,023,969, forward strand.
TGTCAAGATATGTAGATCTGGAGTGTGGTGACAGCTATGGGTGGAGATATTCACGAATGAAGTACAAGGCGCCTCTCATCTTTACTGCTGTTTGAATGTGTGGAAAGATATGGATAGCGCAGAAGACATATACTTATTGTTTACAGTATGTTTGTACATCAGTGATGTTATCTCTGGTCAAATGGTCATTGTGCTGCCTTCATGGGCCTGTCAGAAATGTCAGAACTACAACCTGAGTGTGCGGGAACAATGTAAAACAGGTTGCATATGACAGAAGTGGTCGGGATTTTACAGAATCCCAAAGTTTATTTGTCTATGACATTTTTTCTGCAGTTTGTTCTGTTGTTTTATCAGCACATTAATATACACTGTTGTCAATTTAAGCATCAATTTCAGTTATAGGTTACAAGCAAGACCAGTTTAAAACACAAATTGCAATTTGCAAATGATCTTGTGCAAGCCTTGTTCAGCCATGATGCACCCACACAGGTGTTCTCACCTACAGTAAACACACCAGGTCTGGGTAGAACTGCACTGAATACTGCAAGGCTGCCGAGACCGCCCACGCTCACACACCTGTGGGCCGATCATTTGTGCCATCAATCCACCGGCAGTTTCCTGTTGCTTTACTACTGTTTAGATTCCATAGCTGTGTTTAAGGTTTTCATTAGCTGTGCACTTTAGATTTGCAGACAACAAATAACTGAGCTCAGGTGTGATTATAACTGCATTATGTGTTTATTTGAAATGACTCAAACTTTTCCCTCTGCACTTCCTGCCATCACACATGCTGTCTCTCTCCTCTAGTTTGAAATAATCAGTTAGCCACTGAAAAACAAGTGGCTTTTCATCAGACAGCAGATCACTAGCTCCAGAATGGAAGTACAATATAAATCTTTTACGTAATCATAAAACTCCTTTTCCCTCCTTTGTTTCCTCAGACATGATCGTTCAGCGGTAGAATAAGTTGTTAGCCTTTGTTGTCCACTTGAGCACATCAAGCCTGTTTTTATATCTTGATGACTATCCTCCCCAGGTGAGTTTCATCATGAATGTCACGGCTGTGTAGGCGTGCACAGGTTGTGCTTGATTGACATCTCCCAGACTCGCCTGTTAGTTTTGTTGCACCTGTTTGGGTGGGACTGCATTAACTCTTTATGCACAAACTTTGAGGGATTTCTGAAAATGACCAGCATAGTTGAAGTGTGAAGAGTCTGAAACTCACATTTACCTTTCGTCCAACAAAAGTGCCTCCTACCCTGCGCTGAAGAAATATCTGGTGGACAGGTCTGAGATCATAAATCTCTCTAGTGCATCACAGTTTCTATTGGCTGGCCATGCACATTTATACAGGCTGTTACATACTTACATGCAAGATAAAGTTAGCAAAAAAAAAAAATTATTAAATTATTTAAAAATATTTACAGAGATGCCAGTGTTATGTACTTATACAAGATTTTGCTTGGTAAAATGTACTTTAATCTGCAACATCTCACTTCAGTTATTTAGCCTGGTGAAGGGAAGTTAGACAGGAACTAACACCTACTAATAGTACTTTTCCGCAACGAAGAGTGAAATCCAGAGTGACAGCTTTTTTAAAAACTGGTGAAACCAGATAAATAACTGTAGACACCTACGTGAGTGCACAGGAAAGCTTAGCCCTATCTGCGCCTCGTTTCAACTAGAGCTGCAAGGATTAGTGGATTAATCGATTCGCTGAAAAAAAAAAGGGAATTGCCAACTAGAATGGCCTCATGTAGAGCACATAACTCCACCAAGGCTCAACAGTCGTTTTTCTCCACATCAAAAGTACTCACTCAATGATCCCAGCCGCCTAAATAATCTGGATTTTTTTTTCTTCTTTTTTTTTTTAACTAAGATTCATTATTCCTTGAGGGAAAAAAATCCTGGATTCGTCCCTTTATCTGGATCCACACCAAAAGTTAGTGGGGTCCATTCAAAAATGTCAGACGTTTGCTTATTCCAGCTCCTTCAATGTTTCAAACATTTGCTGCTTTTCTTTGTAATTTATGATAGTGGATGAAGAATATTTGGGTTTTGGACTGTTGAATGGATAAAGCAATTTAAGACATGACTTTGTGCTCTGGGAAATTGTGATGAGCATTTTTCAAAAAGATGTTTACACTTTACTCACAATTAATCGATTAATAATGAAAATAATCAACAGATTAAGATTTTCTTTTCATCTACCGACCTGTGTAACAGACAGTGTGTGGTCTAATTTTCATGAGCATCAAGTGGAATTTCTGATATTTTTGAACCATCCTCATTTTGCGTTGTGTCAAACAACTGCTATTTTTCAGATCTATAAAAGATGCATTACATTGTGGGATTGTTTGCAGAAAATCGTGGCCACTGCGAAAAGTGCGCTTTATCCACACGGTGTGTACCCACGTCATTCTCTGCCCTTTACTGTGATGCTGGTATTGGGATTTGAGGGACATTACGGCTCTGTGGTGTACACTGGAGGCTTTTGTATTTACAGCATGCTATCACACAAAAATCTGCTTAATTGTTTGTCCTCTCCTGCCACTTCACCTCTCTGTCCCAGTCCCTGTCCCTGCCTCGTCCTTCCCCCATGTCACTCTTAAGCTATTTCACGAGGTTCAGCTTTGTAGGTCGGCTCTGTGTGGGTTTTTATTTAATCAATGATTGACATCTCACAGTACATAGACCACAACTGATTTCTCCAACTTGCTGTGTCACCGCTGCGGGCTCAGTGCCAGCTGGTGGTAGGGCCACTTTAGTTTGTATTCATTTGCTTAAGGTGTGCATTTATCACACAGTCAGCATTACGCAACCACGTACACACTGCAGTAAATGCCGAGCGCAGGTTTGAATGGAGGGATAATTAATGACTTCCACTAACAGAAAAAAGTTGCGTGTAGCCATTTCGTAACTCAGCATCAGATTTCGGTGGGATTATAAAGAACATTTTCACCACATTGACCATAAAATCTAGATTATATTTAGATGTTTGTCAAGCGTGATACCACTTGAATAGATTATTATAAACCTGAGTAATGAATCTAGTTTTGAACCAAGATTTTAAAATGGTATACCCACTTTTATGATCAATGCAGCAGCTAAGTAGAGAAACCGTTTCACATCTAAAACAGTGACATTAATACAATATACAGTAAGTGATGTAACAATGTACAAGGCAAGCTAAATGTAATACATCCAGCCGCAACAGGCGGAAATAAACACAGAGGAGAAAAGAGACTAGGTTTTAAAACGTATGAGATCGTTTATCAGGTTTTGCAATGAGTTGTGGAAACATATCACCGATACAATAGATACATAAACACATTATGGAAGGAAAGTACATTTGGAATTGCTTCATAAAACACACGTCATAAAACCACAAGTGGAAAATTTGTTTCGCGTTGATGCCAATTTTCCTTTTGATTGATTGGTATGTTGGTGCAAGCTGTGCGACTCATTTGTAGAAGTTGTAGAGCAAACCAAAGTTGTTCGATTTAATATCACATGCAACTAAGTAAAACAGGAAAGTGTCACATTTGAAAAGCTGGGCTAGGCTTGGTGTTTCTGCTTTGTAGAATGATGTCAGAATAGTTGCCGCTTATATTTCTGTTAATTTACAAATAGATCGCTGTAATGGGACTTTGGAGACTGAATCTCAGTGCTCTCTTTGAATCAGACATATCAAATTTGCATATGTGTTCAGAAAATAAATCATATGAATCGCTGCTTTTCTTTGTTGTTTACCTAAGAAAATGTAAAGCGAAAGTCTTTTAAAATTTCACAGTAGATGGACTGTACATTTAATGCTTGTACAGTATGTGTCACGGGCATGTAGTCCATGAGCGTGTTGCTGATCCATGTGCTCATTTTTACTGTATCTGCCTGCCTGTGTCTGTCCGTACGCTAATGTGTGTTGTTTCTGTCTGTCTGTTTCCTTTCCCAGCCATTCGTTTTGGCCGGATGCCCCAGGCGGAGAAGGAGAAACTGCTGGCTGAGTTCTCATCCGACATGGAGCACATGCACCCTGAGGCAGCAGATCTGAGAGCTCTGTCCCGGCATCTGTACGAGGCCTATCTGAAATACTTCCCCCTCACCAAGGCCAAGGCCAGGGCCATCCTCTCTGGGAAGACCGGCGATAACGCGGTAGGCAGCACTGCTTTAATTCTACTCTACTTTTATATATATTTTTATGTATAATGAGGAGGAGTACTGCATATTTCTTGCTTATAGATTATATTCACAGGTTACTGTCAGTATAGTGTGTACTGTACAACACATTTTACACTCATCTTGGCTGTTTGACGAGTTTCTCCGTCCCTCTTGGCTTTTTCTCCACCTTTATAGACGTATATTGTGCGAATTTGACCAAAATATGAATGTTTTTTTTTTGTGATTTTCAGTCTCAGAATATCACAAGTAATCCAACCACCAGACAGCACATATTGTCCATTTGTACTTAAACATAACCAGTCAAAAAGAGCAATATAGCAGAGCAAAAATCACATAATTTTGTATGCTTCCAAAACTCTAATGATATTACTTAAAAACACCTTTTTTTATTATGTAAAATCTCAATATCTTCACTTACACATGCATTATATCAGAGATAGAATTTAAGTTGTGATGGTGGTAAACAATACAAATTTAAAATTGAGGAGTTTGAAAACTTTAAACATATTTTTTGCCAGCATTGGCTTCATGTTACTGCATTCAGTTTAGTTCAAACAAGCTCTTTTATTGCTGCTCCAACAGGAAAAGTGGACCGACTTGTTTTCACACGTCTTGGCTGTTAGAAACATCTCAGGTTACAGTGGTCAAGCTATGCAACAGGATAATACGGCCTCTCAGGAGTCTGATTTACAGTAATCGCTTCAACATTCCCACTCAAAATGTCAAACTAATTTTTTAAGACATTTGGTAATTTATACAAGTGAATGTGTTGGCCAAAACCGTCAAAATCTGAGATATCATCTGTATCTTTGTTTTTGTACTTAACGTTTTGAGATATTGAATCTCAGAGTTTCAAAGAGGCTTAATCAGGAAATTCACATCAACTAAATTACAGTTGGCAGATAAAAGAACAGTGTGGTGACTGTTTTATAATGGCCTACAGTGTATATAAAAGCAATATGGAAAACATGGAGTATAGTTATTGTTATTCCAACTCAATGTGAAAGTAACAAGTGATCAAATAATTCAGTGATCTGTTAAATGTTATCAAACGTCTGATTCAAATAAATATATAGGATTATTACTACATAACAGTCTCACCTGACCAACTGACCCTTTTTTCACAGGTGCATCCAAGCACATGGATCAAGCGCTTTACATTAAATTCAATTATAAGTCGATTTGTCTCGTATGCACTGAAAAATTCAAATGAAGGTGTCAATTACAAGCTCCAATAACTAAGGACCAACTGTACAAGCAGAGTTTTTCCTGTTTCTCCTGTTTCCTGCTCCTCTCTGTTAGGTCAGATGAGTTCAAGGCTTCGTTCATCTGATTGTTATGACTGTTCATGACACAGCGAGAGCAGCCAAATGGCTCTGAATCCTCTGTTGATTCTTGATTATTTACCAAACCACAGAGACCCTCCTGAAACAAAATCGAAGTCAATGATTTTATCTTTTGTCGAATATTTACATGCTTCCACATATGTGGCCTTAATATGAGTTGATGTATAATCAGACTCAAGTCTCACCGTCAGAGTGTAAAAAATAAAGAAAAACTTTTACAATTCTTCCCCTAAATTAGTTTGACCAAGAACCCTTTCTTTTGTTCAATGAATTAGACGGTAAAGGTGGATAACTGTGATGTTTCTGTGATTTGCGTGATCACGTGTAACCTTCAACCAGACAACTATCAACCACCTCGTTAGATAAACAAACCTAATTACCATGATGCAGATATGGCAACCTTGGCCAGATAACTCGGTCGTAGAAAGGTGTTTTTTTGACTCGTGACTCAACTTTTGTGGCAATGATTCATTTTTAAACAAGAAAATGAACATGAATGATGCACTCACGGAAGTCAAGTCAAGTACAGTCAATCTGATTTCCCCAAAATCACAAATCACGTTAAACACTTATCAGGGTAAAAAGTGTAAAAAACCTGAGGTAGAGCCACAGAGGAGGGAGAATGTGGATCCAGGATGAGAAGTAGAAGGTAGTTAAATATAATCTAAAAGTTTGCTAACAATCGCTAACATTATCACTGTTCACTAAGTCTCTGGCAGCAAACCCACTGAGTGTAATGAATGGAGAATGGGTGTGTTTCGATGCTCATGAATCAAACTTCTCAACAGAGAATTAATGTGCTATTTATTGTTTAAAAGCTGAATGGGTTTATTTTAAAACTGGCAACCTCGATCTTCCTTCTTAGACTAATAGATTCCTGCACAGGCAGCACATGTACCAAAAAAAATCACTTACATAAGGAGTGATTTTTCACATCATAACATTTGGTGAGAACTGCTTGCTTTACTTCCCTGTAGGATCTCTCATTATTCATTTCACAGTATGAAAAAGGAAGATTTGCGTATGTGAATGGTGCCATTCATCGTTCAGGCCGGTGCATGTCTGTGCCCGTGTTTTAACAGTGAGCACGACTTTAACTCAGTTAAGCTTCATTTACCTGGAGATGGTGTTTTTGTCTGCCTCGGCCTGCAGCTAAGATTTATTTACTTTGTCCATCAGACGTATGGGATGTGCGCTGCTTGCTTTTGCAGGTCTGATGAATGAGCAAAGTGCATACACAGTATATTTGATTACATTTGTAGTTCACATGTCCTCAGAGGACCCGCGAGGTGCTGACACTGTTTCTTTTTTTTCCTTTTTTTGTCTTCTCCGTTCTTTTCTGCCCGCTCTTTCTTATTCTGTCATGTTTTTTTGTTTTTTTTTCTCCTCCAGCCCTTTGTCATCCACGACATGAAGTCTCTAATGGAAGGAGAGCAGTTTATTAATTGCAAGCAGATACCCAACCAGGAGCACCAACAGCAAACATCCGCTCTAACAATCGGACATGGAGGTTAGAAGTGCAAAATACTCTTTGTCGTGATGTGAAGTCTGTTTTTCTATCATTTAACTTTCCATCATTCTGTTTATCAATCCATTAATATAAGCTCATAATCAAGCTGCCATTTTGTTTCACATCATTATTCACTATTTAAATCCCTGAAAAAAGTCTAGCTACTAAAACTTAAGATGTTTTTAGATGTTACTTGATGATTTGATGGAGTCACACATGCAAAAACACATTTTTATTCTCTTTTTGTAAAATCAACATTGCATCTCACAATGTTCCCTTCCTTGTTGAATGGGCTTTAAATTTCTGAACATTACACAACACTGGTCTAGTTTTTCTTGTAATCCTGCGACTGAACTGCCTTACTGTGAAGTTAAGTGTTTTTTTCTCATCTGATTTCAGGTGTCACAGGAGCTTACCTGGGATCAGACCATAGCGGTATGGACGCTGTGGAGCTGCGTTTCTTCCAAAGCTGTCAATCACGTTCGGCCGAAGCGGTGAGAGAAGTGACCGAGTTCGCCAAGAGTATCCCAGGATTCATCGATCTGGATCTCAATGATCAGGTGAGAGGCATGAATACTGCTGCTGGATTTACCATCGTTCACTCCAGTCTGTCATCAATGATTTTGTTGTTCACTCTGTACAGAGATGATTTATGACTGAAAAAGATTTAATCAGCATCAGCCCCTCACCTCAACCCTTAACCCTCTTCACAGGTAACTTTGTTGAAGTACGGCGTGATCGAGATCTTAATCATCATGATGGCGCCCCTGATGAACAAAGACGGGACCCTCATCTCCTACGGACAGATCTTCATGACGCGAGAGTTCCTCAAGAGTCTCAGGAAACCCTTCTGTCAAATGATGGAACCAAAGTTTGAGTTCTCGGTCAAGTTCAACACGCTGGAGCTAGACGACAGCGACATGGCGCTGTTTCTGGCTGTCATTATCCTCAGTGGGGGTGAGTGTTGTAGGGTGTGTTATAGATATTATAGATCATATTATAGATCATAGTAGCCAAGGAGGAGTCTTAGTATTCATTAAGATATAATTCAATACCAGGCAAATGTTAAATATAAAGCTGCAGCCAGGTGAGAGTAAGCTAAGGTTAGCGTAGAGAGTGGACACGGGGAAACAGCGTCCAGTAGTCTGGCACAAAACCCCACTAAAATGCAACGTGTCATTAATACTCTGTAAGATTTAAACAAACAACATACATACGATCTAACATGTTAGTGTGAGGGAACCAGGGCAACACTAACTTCCAGGTTGACCTACAAAAATACGTCTCTCAATAAGCATATTTCCCTAAATGTCTCGCTATTTGCTCTTTACAGCCCTCAGTGCAGAATGATATACAGCAAGCTGTCAAGGATCTTAAATTTCTTTTACAAACGTACATGATATTTCTTACAGACAAGTTCACTGTGAGTATGAAGTGCTGTCAGTTGGCTCCTGTCCAATCCCATTTATCAGTTTTCTTGGAGGCACGGGATGTAATTGCTGTCGCATTTTTCTCTCTCACGCACTGCCGTATTAAAATCCAAACTGTGTGGTCTAATATTGCCGGTTTGCATGTGGCTACTTGATAAAAGTCTGGCCTTGACCTGATGATGGTTCAAATCAGAAATTTAAGTCAATGATTAACCTGAAATGACTGAGATTACAGCTTGAAACGAAGATAAGGAAGGTTTTGTAAATAGCAATATCGCAGCTTGGTTTGGTAATAAAGGACGGCTAAATTAGGGGATTTCAGCCAATAGATATTAAATGTGTAGTTGTTGGCACCTCTCAATCACATTTTCACATCCTTCCATCACTGATTTGTCCTCCCTGTCTTTGTCATTCGTCCAGACCGTCCAGGCCTGCTGAACGTGAAGCCCATCGAGCAGCTTCAGGAGACGGTGCTTCACTCTCTGGAGCTGCAGCTGAAGCTAAACCACCCAGAATCTCTGCAGCTGTTCGCCAAGCTGCTCCAGAAAATGACGGACCTGCGTCAGATCGTCACCGACCACGTCCACCTCATCCAGCTGCTGAAGAAGACGGAGATTGACATGTGCTTACACCCACTGCTGCAGGAGATCATGAAGGACTTGTATTAGACTTTAACAAGAGGAGGAAAAAAAAAAAGGACAAGCCGCGAAAAGTGTGAAAAAGGGAAGAGAGAGATTTTATTTTTGAAATCATGACTTGTGAAATTAGATGAGAAAGCACTTTGTGCTGCTGGTGTGTTAAAAGAAAAAGGGAGGTAGCCAGACAGGCTGACTGAAAATGAGAAAGAGATGGGGAGGAACAGGAAAAGAGAAATCAAGGAAAGAAAGACAGAATCTCAGTGTTAGATCTTGTCTAGACAGCAGCATGTGAATAACTTGCGGTGCACAGTCATTTAGCCACTGCTGAGCCTGGACATTTTGTGAACGAGTGGGCTGCCAACTTAAATATGAAACTAGCGCGTAATGCAACAATCCGGACGAGCGTCTGTGACTAACTGAAAGAGCGGGGACTTTCTGATTGGCGAGCGAGAGCTTTAAATTGTGAGTGCTCGACACAGCCTGCTTCAAGTGCCGTAAGGAGAAATGTATCACTGTGAATATCTTACACCATGTGTCACACAGGAGAGTGTGTGTTATTCGTGTGCAGCTTATCTACACGCTGAGTTACAACCGTCACAGGCAGCAGCAGTGTGTACGTGTTTCAATACCTCTGTGAACACGCACAAACGCAGGCTCGCGCATACACAACACAATGAACAGACAGAACATTTTCTGTTTTGGCATCAGGGTGAAGGTGCTATCTCTTTGTAATCAGCTTTATCCAAAGACAGAAATCAGATTATTGCCTGTAACATATTTCGGTGTCGGTCACCTGCAGAAACTGTGAGAAAGTGTGAAGCCTACGAGGCACATTACCGTGACAGAACAGTATATGCCATATAGTGCCTTTTAAGATTGTTTCCTTTTTTTTTTTTTTTTTTTTGCCGTTTTTATCTCTTTTTGTGAAATGAATGCCATTTAAAAAACATTAGATTACACATGTATAATGTAAAATATATATTCATGTATATAATTTTTATATGGATGAAACTGTCAAACACATTTGGCTTTTCAGTTTTATTTCAAATCTTTGCAAAAAAAAGTGGTTGAACTTTACTATGAAATTATTTTGTATAAATATATACTTCTTTCCAGCAGACAAAGGGAACGGGTGAATACCAGCAAGGGGAGAAAATAAATTTGATGTAAATAAAATATTTTCTAACTTTTTATTTGATTTCTGGCTCTTTTCTGTCTCAGGCCTTCCTACACGTGTACTGTCAAAAGACATGTCTTAATAGCGTCTTGTCTTAAAAGCATTCCAGTCACCCAAATTCTTGGAAATCTGCTTTGCAGTCATTACATCAGCTGTCCTCAGTGTCTCTTACCAAACACACTCACGCACACGCATAACACGCCCAGTTGGAATGATTGCAACATCTGAACTCTGCTGAACTGCGCCAGAAGGCCAAAGTCTGTGGATACAGATTTGATCAGCAAGCAGGGAGGTGGGTTTTTTTTTTGTTTTTGTTTTTTTTAAAGAGTTTGATACTTTTCTACCACACACCATCTTTTATCCCTTTTTTAGACACATTTTACAGAAAGATTAAGGACAGAGAGAGGATCGCACGCAATAACAAGGTCAGAGTCAAACTCAGGACATCAACCTGTCAGGTCACCTCAACACGCAGGTTCATTTACACAGAGCTTTCCTATTGTCGGGCTTTTTGCCAAGTTACAAGTCTTTCAGTACAAAACAAACACATGTTTTCTTCTTCGCTGACAGCCGACGCTTCACTTCATATGAAGAATTTACGCCCAGATCCACCTTTGGGACCAAGCTCTACAAACGTGAGGATCAGTGAGAATAACATACTAGTCAGTAGAAGCCAGTGGTCCTATGAATCATATTAAAACACCTTGTTAATGTGTACTTTAATTATATATGATACACAGTAAGTACTTTATCTATAGAAACATTTTTATGACTGCGGTACTGAATGTGAAGTTCAGAGATCATTTTTCCTTTAAACTCATACTGCTGAAACTGTCTCTAGGCAGAAAATATATAAATCAATAAACTCTCAGATATCTACAGAACAATTATCAGGTGAAAACAAGCCACATATGTGTTTGAAAAGTCGTATCAGAACATACATACTTGTTTTTTCAGATATAATTTATGGACCTTGGTCTTCATTTTGAGGTTTCCCCCTGTGTCCTGTGTGGAAACAGGAAACAGCTTCATCTGGTCGCTATATCGTTTTCTTATACAACTGTTAGATTAAGTCGTATATCTTTCTACTAAGGACCTCAGCGTTTGATCCAAACTGGAAACACCTACAGATCTGGGTCTTCGTCATGGCCCTCAAGTTCACTGACCTCACTTAAGCAGGAAAAGACGACTCTCATCAGGATCGTTTTACCGATTTAGACGCAGTTGTACATTTTATTTTAAGGGGCTTTTATATTGGGAATCATATCTAATTATTAAATTCACTAGCATCAAAATACGTCCTCCCCCGTCTCCTTTGTGTGTGACGTTGAACAGCTCAGCTCTCATGAAGAAGAAACTTTATTTGATCACATACTGTATCATAATGTGTACAACATAGTGTAACTGCCACTCTAGATTGAAGACAGTGCCTTGGTCAAGGGTACCGACTGGCTGATTGACCTAGTGTGCATGTTTTGATGGTGGGGGAACAGGATTTGAACCCAGGACCTTCTTGCTGTGAGGCAATAATGTTAACCACTGGGCAATTGAGCTGCCTTAAAGACATGACAGATGGATCGACAGGGTTACTTAATTTTAAAACAGTTAGTTTGTCTGTTCTGGGCTACTGTAGTAACCTGACCCGCTCCCTCTGTGGATATAAAATACTCAATCAAATCAAAAATTCTTCAAAAAATCGTATTTTTAGGTTATTATACTCTAATGAAAAGATAATTATGAATAATATATTCTATATAGCTGCCCCTACATTGCACAAACTGGACCTTTAAATATTTGGAAATGGGTGTAAGAGGCATAAAGACTTTCAGTTGTCTTGGGGAAACGATGAGGTGTCATCTGTCTCTTGTGGATCTTTTTCGGAGGACAGTCATAAAAGATCTGATCGGGAGTCAGAGGAATATGTGTGAGCTGTGAAAAGGAGGAAAGAAGAAGGAGAGAGGCAGGCCGTGAGAACGCAGCAGCTGGAAGGAGAAGTTTGGCCCCTAAAAATAAGCCTTTCACTGGCAGAAGACGGTGGGGGGGTTTCTGGCTCTGACCCGGATGGTCCTCTTGGATGGTTGATGATGATGGTAATTAAATGTGTTCTTTATGCCGAGTCAGCATATCCTCACTTTGTTACGGCCGGTCTCTGCTGACCGAGCCCTGCCAAGATTCCTGAGCTAATCTGCCAAATAATTTTCAGAAAGTATATTTCTGCTGTTTTGTCCGCGCTCGCAGGGCCAAGTCCAAAGATAGCGGCCGTGATTTACACGGGGAAGTTTTGTTTTTGTTTGATTTCCTTCAGAAACAGCAGCTTCGCTTTGTGTCCTCTTTTGTTTTAGTATCAGGGAGGAATTTTACTCCCACTGGTGTGTGATACCTGATATGTGTGTATGTGGGTTCAAGTACAAGCTTTGTTTCTGAAGAGATACACCTGCCACTGTGAGACGAATACAGCTCTGGAGAATTGATTCTGTTTAATCTGCTGTTTATATAGAAAACAACGCCGGAGTTTAGATGAAGGCAATTAATGTTCTTGTGAGCTTTTTAGACCTTTGGAAGAAGAAATAATGTAGATAATTCACTTGTAAAAAGAGTGTACTGTTTGTTCTTAATGTAAAGTAAACTAAAAAGGTTGAAGTGTCTTTTATAGTTCTATTTTTCTTCTGTATTTTCTACTTACTTGCTCAAGTCCTACAATAATAATGTGGTATATGGTATTAAGTATTAAGTAGATCTCTATGTGTGTCTTGCGGCAGTTAACCGCATTTCATACACCCCTTCTTTAAATATAGAATTAAAACTACACTTAAAGACTCTAAAGTCTTGTTTAATCTAGATTTGACGGTGCCAATTTGATTAATGTGTAATTTAATATTGCCCAACATGAAAAGAATCAGAAACTCTTGATATGAAACTGGGTGTAAAGACACCATCCAGTTGCGTGCCGTGTAGAAAGGCTCTCGTGAGTCGTTCTTCCGCCCACCAACATTTTTTCAGACATTGTGTGACTTCAGTTTAGATTGGCAGGGCTTACGCCACATCACACCACCTTTGTCAGGTGGATTTTTTCCAAGTGATTCATTCATTCGCCCACCCTTTAATATCATTAACCGCATCTTGAGAGGAAAGTGAGTGATGAAATGTGACCTGGTTGAAGCCGTACTGTCATGTGACTCAGATGAGGTCATTGCTGATTGACAAAGTCATCAGTGAAAGGACTGATAAAAATCAGTCTCTCTCCTCTTTGTATTACAAAATAAACATGTAATATGAAGTAATACATCCTCAACTTTTGTAATTTTTAAGATCAATGTTAATTTTTTGGAAAAGCATTTTTCCTGGAAGAGACTTCTTCGTGATATCAAGTTAAAAAGAAGCACAGGTTACGCACCAGGGAAATAATAAAGGTTAAGAAGATTAAAGATAAAAAACACTCAATCACAATCAAAAAATTTTTTATTTTTTTTTACAAAATTGCTCAACAGTCATTGTTACGAACACTTTAAATAAGATCACATCTGTAAAACCGTCTTTCATTTTACGGGAATAGGTTTGGAAAATGTGTTTACTCGCTTTCTTTCCGAGAGTTTGATGCGATGATCTGTACCACTCTCATGTCTGTACATACACATGAAGTGACAATTAGCTTAGCATAATAAATGGTCTATAGTGCTTTTCCAGTTTACTGACAGCTCGAAGCACTTTACAACACACAACAGTTTCATTCACCCATTCACACACATTCACACACCGATGGCTCAAGGATACTTTGACAAGCAGCAGTTTAACTGTATTAAACAGACGAGATAAAACATGTTAATTAATCGAGCTTAATGTGCTGTTAGGCAGATTTATACCTTTGGAACAAGCCAGACTAGTTTCCCTTTGTTTCCAGTCTTTATGCTATGCTAAGCTAACTGTTTGCTTGCTCCAGATCCTTATTTGAAGGACGGATATGAGAAGAGTGGTTTCAGTCTTCTCATTTGACTCTCTGCAAGAAAGTTCTCAAAGTTTCTGAGTGCGACGCCGCTGTCCTAAGTACAGATCCCAGGTCTGTAACAATTTGTCAGACGTAATGTAGGTTGAGCTACAAAAAACAAAACTCATGACATCATAACCATGTTATATGTTGAAAACTTGTATGTTGAAGTAAACACGTATGAAACGCTGTGATCCTACCCTCTCACTGAAGTTACATGGTGCAGAAACAAGTGACAGAGACACCATTCACTCTATTACAAGACACTGAACCATCAACATTTTTTTAGAAGCTGTTATTTTAAGTTTAAGAACTAACACAGTGTTCCTTTAAATACGTACGACTTGTTTACCAAAGCTGCCTGCACAACATTGTCACTATCTCTGTTCATCAAGGTGTCGTGCATTTTTCTGTCAAACTCATCTCTACCAGCCTGTTACTGAGCTCAGATTGATGTGGAGGAGTCTGTCAAGGTTGTCTTTTTGAGGAGGCCCTTCAAACTTCAACTTTATCGTAATTCTACTCTCGTCTCAGAGCTAAAATCTCAGCAAAAAATGTAGCTTAAATGTCTTGAGGGTGCGCCTGAAAGTAGCTAATGTACCATCTTCTCAAAGCCAAAGTTTGAAGGAGGACACACTCGTTCTGGAGGGGACTGGGTTTCATCTATTTTTCAGTTTTGTTTGTTTGGTTGGTAGTTCTGGTTACAGTAGTTCAGACTGATCTGGGCCCTTTTAGCCCAGTTTTACCCAGCAGGACGTCCACAGGGAGAATCACAGCGTGCCAGGGACAGAAAAAAAAAAAACCCTGGCACTGGAGTCTCGATTTTTCTCCCCATGACCAGCACAGACAATCATGGAGTCACAGGGGAAGTTGAGAAAATGTCTGGGTATGATTCATCAAGTGAGATTTTGTAAAGATGACTGATGGATAAAAAGATCTCTGATGGAGGTTTATTGGTTCATTATTTTCTGCAAACAGATTAACTTGGGAGATCAGATAATGGTGCACTTCAGTTAAAATTTCAATACGTCCCTCTGGACCAAAGTGATCAGTAATAGATATGTTGTTTGATTGACAGCTCTGATGTACTGTAAAGTTGTGTAATGTCTCCCTCTGCAGGCTGGAGAGTACCGAACCTCACAGCAGGGAAGCTTTCCTCTGCAAACCAACCCAAATTTACTACACTGTAGTGACCTGGCCACACATCCTGTCTACTGATTTAAAAGAAAAAATATTAACTGATATTAACACAGCAGATCGGCCCTGTGCTGTAGTGACGGCTCATGAACGAGTCGATCATCGGAGGTCAGAGGTCGAAGATGGATCTTAGGAGTGAGTATCTGAACATCACATCTATCTAATGATTACAGATTGTCCACAAACATACATCGACTTGGAGGAGTTGCAGCACCTCAGTGGCTGTTGTATTGTTTCAGCTGGTCAAGCTGAAGAGGGAGAGGAACAATACAGGCCAATAACAATAATGTAGCTGTCAGGACTGTGAGGGAGGCAAGGTCGGTGAGGCGATACAGTAAACAGGCCAGCCCAATTCCTTTCCATGGCCTCCTGGCTTAACTGGACGAAGAATGAGAAGTCAAGTTAAAGCTGGACTCTTTCACGCATTGAAATACTCAAAATGAGGAAATGTTGATTAGCGTTGAATGGGTCAACGCAGGGTCAAATCTTAAGTGCCTCTAAAAATCCTGATTTTTTTTTAGATACAGTTTTCTTTCACTATTTAGTGTAAAGATTGATTAAAGACAATCATTAAACAGATAGCAAAACAATCACAAAACCAAACATACCACGTAAAAAAAAAAAAGTAAAAACAGAAAAAAGACAAGTATAAATATAATTCCTGGAACATAAAGTGAGGAGACTCAAGTTCAGCGAGGTCACTTTGTGTCAAGATGTTGCAGAGGAGATAGTTATTTTTGTTTGTGTAAGCCTGTTTTCTACACTACACTCCGAACAAATATAACTGCTGCTAGATGAAGCTGTGGTTAGCTAGTTAGCTCAGTTAGCCGTGCAGATAGAGGGCTGGAAGGAGAGCACAGAGCAGCGAGACAGAGAGTTGATGTCAATTAAAACTACTAGCACAGTAGCTTTTCACCACTGGGACGAGGTTTTCAGGCCAAAGGGGATAAAGCAGGGAAAGCTGGCGGGGAGCGGAGACCAAAACCATAGCCAGACGAGCGGCGACGGAACCTCTCGGTGAATATGGCCGGACCAGGACCCAACACAACAACCAGGAGCTAGAATAAGGACAGGCATCACTCGGAACCCACCTCCAGAGACCGGAGCTTTGCTATCAGACTATCGCCTCTGGACAGAACTGGCCCGGGCTAGCTGGTTAGAATGCTAACTTCAGTGGACACTGTCACTACTCAATTTCTAACATGTTGCACCTTTAAGAGTTAGAGTTTGAACACCATGTGTTATTTGTACATAAAATAAAAGAGTTCAGCTTCAGGACATCATCATGTATCTGTTGTAACATTGAGAGCAAGAGGAGAAAGTTTGTGTCAGGTGATTTGTGATTTGATGACTTAATGACTTGATGACATTGATTTTGTGCTACTCTTTCTGACCGATTCCCTGATTACATACGGGAAAAAAACAATGTGAGTTGTGTTGAATTTTTTCCAAAGCACCTCAGCTTCATGTTTTTTAATTTGCTCCTTCGGAAACCAAACATTAGTCATGTTCCCACGACACATTTGATTCAATCATCTGAAAAGAATTCAGCTCTTTTTAGCACATCCAGTTTAATTTAATGTACCCGGCGTTGAAGTCATAATGAGGTGCTGAAATCACTCCATTGTGCCTTTTTACACACACAGCAGCCTCACGAGAACAATCAAGTGATCAGAAGTAATTTCTCCCACTGGACCATCAGAGTTTATGAGTTTGATTCCAGAGATGTGATTTTCTCTCTCTCACAGCTCAGTGGGGCTGTTTGTGCAGAAGTTAGTCTACTGTTCAGTGAACAGGTCGACACTACTCTGCCTCTGACTGTGTGCGGTCCTGAATCTGTTAACGCTGCCTGGAAAAAGTGACTCAAGTTGGCGTTTTGCTCACAGTGCAGAACATGTCGTGTTCTGAACATGTAAACTAATCTGATTTATTTAGAGAAACATCTGATAGAAGAGATTGAACAAACTAACAGCATTTCAGATTTGTTATTTAAATCAAGAGGCCTTTTCACAGAAGGCAGGTGTCTACATGTTGACTCACTGTTACCCGGACAGTAACATAGACCAGAGCCATCAGTGATGATATTAGTAACACCTGAGGTTTGTCTACTATGACAAGTCTTTTTTGTTTTCCTGGTTCTTTATTTCAGATTTAGTCACTGTGGTAGCCTGCATAGTCATATCTTCACCAGACACAGTTTAAAAAATCTAAATCAGAATTAGAATAATTTATACATACAAGCAATTTGACTCTTGATTAACAGTACGTACTTACCGGAAGTCCCAAGAACAATTTACAGGGTGATAGAAAACGACATTCAACATAAAGCTCTTTTATCAGTATAAGTAGGTGGAAAAAATAGGTGTATGCGTACAGTAAATACATCATTACAACAATAACCTAATCTATAAGGTTTAGTTTCGTATGCTATCTGGCTGTGGTGGTAATGTTTTCACTGTGGGGTCCATCACTCCTAGATGAATGTAGAGGAAACACTGGGGTAGTAAAAAACATTATATACATGAAGTGGGTGGGTATGTAGAGTATATACATGTATACAGTATAAGGTGCAGGATTTATATTTGACAGTACTGGATAATATGTACGTGCAAAGCTCAGTGTTTATTTTAAAGTATAAATATATATTTCATAATTTGTAGGTATGTGAATGTTTTTAGAGGATTTTTGACATTATAGGTTTTTGACTGATATAACTGTTCAGTATTATTAAGAATGGATATAGAAGCTGGCTTTACACACACATCACAGTCACTCACTGCCTCCACATCTAGCAGTGTGGTAATAGATGGTAGAACCAGTAGGGGGCGCTAATGCAGCGCTAACTGGATTTAATCCGCCGAAGAAGAAAACCCGGAAGAAGTCTTTATTTTGGTTTTGGTCGCGGCGGGAAAGGCCACCGAGGAGGTAGACAAACTGAACAGTAAGTTTTAAGTTGAATGTCTAATCTAAGCTGCTTTTTTATGTAATGATAACATCAGACAGTAAGGCAGCTCCTCTCTCTACAAAAAGGTGCCATTTAACGCGCTGCGTTGAAGCTAAACGTGCTGCCGACAGCTGCCGAGGAAGCGGTGTCATTGCAGTTATGTGGCTCTCGCTCGTTTGTAAGTTTGAGTCCTCCTGGACAAAATACCGAAGTGTGAAGAAGAAGGTGAAGTTACTTTTAGGTTGGATATTGAACAGACATTCACTCCGGAGACAGCCAGCGGCGTCTCTTCCTCAGTCTCACCCAGTGTTGGCAGCAGGAGGACGGTTATCCAGTCCCAGAAACTTCCGCTGCACTGGAGGCTGACTAAGGGACCATCAATAAATTACCCTTTTATTTGTTTGATTTACACAAAAACAATGTTGCTTCATGCTGACTTGTAGCACACTTATTTTGATTGCTGATGTGTTATGTATTTATTTTTGCTAAAATACTTTTATAAGACGATGGCTTTTGTTTTCAATAACTTCCATGTCATGTGACCCAGTGACTCCAAACTAATGCCGAATTGTGTCACTACGTACACAGGCAGCAGGATACACATCTTTCTAATGGATTTTACTATTTACTATATTTTTACTATTTACTATACTATACTATTTTATTTTAATATTTATTATGAAATTCAGCATTTCTTTTCAATAGCTTCCATGTCATGTGACCCAGTGACTCCACACTAGTGCCGAATTGTATTACTAAATGGGATAAATAAGACACCCTGTTTTTATGACATTTTACTGCTTCTGCCTATTTTATATTATATATTTTTTTATCACCACTATTTCTTATCACTACACAGGTCACATAGGACACACCAACATAGCAGAGTGGTTGTAGCAAACTGAACAACGTTATGGGTTTGTTTGTTTATTGTCAGGAGAACCATGAAGAAGAAACAAATTCAAAATATTCATATAAAATAGAAGAACAAGCAAAAGCAGGAAACTCTCAAACACTCCACAGTCAAGCCAAACACAAGGTGAAGTTAAAACAAGAAGGCAGAACAGATAATGTAAGAACACAAAAAGTCAATATGATTAACTACAAGTAAAAGGAATAAAAGCCATAAAACAGGCAAAATTACAGAAAAAGAGAGAAAAGTAATGCAAAAATAGAGATAAATTAAAGAATAAAATCAATAAAGGACGATAAGAAGATGACATCACATCAGAGGAATTAAGAAAAGATAAATAGACTTAGAGCAGTAAAAAGAATGAAAAGATAGATGAAAAATTAGTTTTAAAAGAGTGACTTCACATAAAAGTCTATAAAAGTAGGTTTTAAGAAGTGATTTACTGATTCTGCATCGTGCAAACAATGTTAGCAACAGAGGACCACCTTTAATATCTATTAAGTCCTAAAGTCTAATTCCTTCTGTTCCACCAGGTGAGACGCTTTGACCATGTCGTCCAAACAGCAGGATGTGGACAAGCCTAACATCTCTCCTGTTCTGTTCATGGACGTGGACGGTGAACCCATGTCCTTCTTCCTGCGACCGGGCCCTGTCAAACGTAAACTGCAGCCACTCATCACAGCTGGAGGAGGGCTGTTGTGTAACATCCAGCAGCCGGGGGCGATCCTGCTGATTGATCCGGAGGAAAGATGCTCCTTTACTGAAACTACTGCTCACTGGTAGGCGCTGGACTGAGCTGCATTTAGAAAGTCAGGAGGAACACCATTTAGTCTGCTCAGCTGATTAAAGGAAAACTACATGGCTGTACAATGCAAGACTATTGTTTGGTGTTGATGGGTTTATGGGATGCATTTGTGTCCAGAACCCAATAAAAACCGGCTCAGTAGTTACCAGACAGATAAAAAACCATGAAGTCATCACAGTACAAATATCTACAAATGAAATAAAACCACAGTGTACCATTACAGCCAATGAAAAGTACGATAAATTAGTTAATTTTAAAAACGTTATAAATGATGAATATTTATATATATATATATATGCAATGAATATCAATACTTTAGCATACAAAAGTTTCTAGGAAATTAAAATAAACCATCTAAATCTACAGTCAGTCAAGCTTCATTTTAACATTTAACAAGACCTGCGTCATCCAATTTTTTACACAGGACCAAATAACAAGAAAGAAAGAATTTTTGAAAATGACAGCTTCTTTGTTTGGGTAAAAAATGACTTGGTGTTATTATTTTGATTACCATTGGAGTTGATTCATTAAAATGAAAACATGTTGCCATGTTTCTTCAGGGTCTCTTGGATGTTCAGGGCGAGTTTTAACCCAATCCAGTGAAAAAGGAGCGATTGGTGAGGTTTAGAATATACACATACGCAGAATTGAAACGTTATTCATACAAGAAAATCCATGACATGAACTGGGAATGACCCCATTGTTTTTTATTGTCAATTAATATTTGCTTATTTTTCAGATTTATTGAGTTATTGAATTGTTTGGTCGATAAAATGTCAGAAAATTATAATTGTGAAAAACTACACTCAGTTTCTGCTCGTATAGATCCTTTTTGAAATCCAGAACAATGTAATAAAGCATTAGATTTAAGACAGTTAAACAGCACTTTGTACTGTAAGTGGAAGTGTTTGATTTCAGACATGGCAAAACTCACATGCAAGGCACAACTAAGGCTAATACCGTAATACTGTTAATACGCAGAGTAATGTTACGCTTTGTGCCTCCTATCTAATGAAAGAACAGTTAACACACATCGACAGAAGTTTTTAGCGAAGTAAGCTGAAACATTGCCATGTTTGTGATCAGATAGATAACTTAATTCAGCAAAAGTGAGCTGAAAACATTCAAAGCAGCGTCTGTTGCCTCTTCAGGTACGTGTCCACCCAGTACATTGACGACTGTGTTGAGAAGGATGAGCAGCTGAATTTAGAGGACTACAGGTTGAATCCTGAAATAGCTCGAAGAAAATCTGCGACAATCAACAATACCAAAGAGAGCTCCTCTGGACACTCAGTAGGTACGATGTCAAGACCTGACTTTACTTTTTGTAAGGAGCAAACTCAACAGTTCTCGCATTAACTGTGCCATTGATTCTTATTTGATATTTTCTGCAAAAACGTCTGCAACAGCTGCTGAAATCCAGTTTAAAAAAAGCAGGCTCTGGTTTTGTAGTAGCTGTACCTTTTTATAATCAAATGAGGAAGGATTTTACGTTACTCTTGTTATTTATGTATAATCTCTCTGTCATTCATTCACCATATTTAGGTAGGGTTAGCTACACGGCTGAAGATGACGCTGCCATTTTGAGTTACGTCAGTAACCACAAGGCAGAGATCGGGGGAAACCGGCTTTGGCAAGAGATGGAGAAGCAACGTGTGACCACCCACAGCTGGCAGTCGATGAAATACCGTTACAGAGTGCGACTGGCGAAGAAACAGACGGAGGTCGTGAAGGCAGAAACAACAGAGGAAGAGGCTGAGGCAGCAGATGGAGAGACCAAGGTAATTTACCTAAAAAGTATTTTCTCTTACATTTCTCTGCCTGTATCACATTTCTATCAAAATTTAGAGGGACGGGTTTGAAGTAGAGCAGTCTTTGATGAACAGTCTAATCCAATTCAGGACAGAAGTCCTGAAATAAATCCAACACTTGTGAAGCTTATAATGTTCAGGTTTTGTTGGTGTCAGATCATTTTGACATTAGCTTTTATTGGAACATTCAGAAGTATCTCCTCTTTGGTGCGTCTGTGTGAGGAACAGAAGGGCCTTAAGAAAAACCAATAATAACATTTTGTTGTCACACTGTGAAATAGCTGTTGAAAATCTTGACAGTTTCAAAATAACAAAAAATGATGTCACAGGGACTCGAAGGAGCAATTAAGTTTTTAATAATACCACTAGATGGCGCCAAATTAAAAAAGACTACTACACACTACCTTTCAGAACCTATACTACCAAAAAAACCATTTTGTAAGTCTCCATAAAAATAATTCATACACCGTATTTCAAATGCAGTATGCCAAAAATACCAGCATGTCCTACTGCATCCAGTCACATTTAGCAGGATGGAAGGCAGCATGCTTTTATTTTTATTCTGACCCACAATCCTCTGGGCAGCATGGATGGATGGAAGAAACATCGCTCTGACTCGAGCCGCCAAGAGAACACCGTTAGATGACAGCTCATTGGCTGGCCGATGGATGTGTGAGCAGAGGGTCAGAGTTCAAGGCACAATGATAAATACTACATGTAACAGTGTGTAATTTGTATGGTTAACTGCAATATGTAGTAAAAGCAAAAGTATACGATTTGGAACGCAGCCACAGTAGTTTCAACACTTATTTTCCACAGTATCAGTATTGAGCATTGGTATTGTATATCTACATTTTTCAAGGTATTGTACTGAAGGTAATGACAAAGAAATTTCAGTATCGTGACAGCACAAAGACACAAAGCCTCAAGTTTCTCGTGTGTCTGCTTGTAGGTTGAAGGAAATCAAGAGACAGAGGTTGAAAAATCCTCCAGTGCAGACGATGCTGCTTCTCCTCCGGAACCATTAACAGAATCCGATCTAACACAGGTACTGACCAGGACTCACTGCCTCCAACAAACACCACAGCTCAAGTATATACAGTATTTATATAGATGTATTTATTTATTCTTAGTTTAATTGTGATTCAATGCTTTCAATTGAGCAGAGCTGAACAGAGCAGGTTTGATGTCTCCACAGATAGATGCCCAATGCATACCAGCTGAGAGCACAACACCAAAAAGTTCAGAAGCTCAAACATCCATCTCTCCCCAAGAAGAAGTGGAACATGTGAACCCAGATGAACAATCAGCCGAAAACTCACAAGTAGAGATTGTAGAAGCTGAAACATGTAACTCCCCGCAACCTGAGGGGCCCTGTTCAGACCCACCGACAGATGCTCAGCCAATCCCAGCTGAGAGCACAGAAACAGCTGGACCACAAACCAGCGCCCCGGAGGACTCTCCACCAGCCCAGCCCAGGTCCCTGCCCGACACCTCTGCTCAGAAGAAGCTAGAAGAGAAGCAGAAGGCTTCCCCGAGGCTGGAACAACAGCCGCGTCGATTAACCCGCCGGCAGCTTCAGCTCGAGAAGCCTGAACCTTACGGCAAAAAACTCAGATCGTCCTCAAGTTCTGTAGAGCAACCAACATCTTCTCCTCAGCCCTTGAGGAAAATGAAATCACCCTCTGAGCATACTCTTCAAAAAGACTCAACAGTTGACCAGCCACCTACTAAAAAAGCAAAAGTAAAGAGTGGGGCAGCGGTGTTAGAGGTGGTAGAGAGTCCACAGGAGGAGAATGAACAAGCTACGGTCTCTGAAACAACACAAGCAGGTTTGTTATATATCTACTAACGAGGGACGCAAAGCACACAGACAGTATCTGAGTATCTTCAAAGCTTTTGTACTGCAGAGAATTGATTAAATGTTTTGTTTTGCAGATAAAGAATCTGTTTCAGTGCCACAGAACGGGGAAAAGAAAAAAGAGAAGAGGAGGTTGGGGATTTTAGAAATGGCTACAAAGGAGTTTGAAGATGAAAGTGAGGTAAGATTTCAAAAGATAGGCCCTTGTATGTGTGTCTATGTTCACTTTATCTGATGCACAGTGCTGTACTACTATTAGTACTTTTAATATTTGAAATGTAGTTAAAACAGGTACAGTGTTTATACATTATTCTGACATCTCTGACTGATTTAGACCCTTTTTTCTCAGGGCATTGACTGAATTTTTATACCAGTGATGGAAAAATCTGAAAGCTGTCCTTCATTTTAATAGATGAAACACTGAGAGACATCTACCATAACGTTTAGTAGCCTTATCACATGCACCACTGTCAGTAGCCACATGTAGACCACCTGTAGTGGCCCCATACCAGTTGGTGATGAGCGTGCTTATTAATAAATTAGCTATTGTCTGGTCTTGTCTTCGATCTCACATGCATGACCACGTCTCGCTGGCTGCTGTGTTTTGGTGCTCTCCGCTGTCACTGCAGGGGAAAAAAATAATTTATCTGCCTGGTATGGTATTGAAAAGTGTTTTCTCTCCATGCATAATCTGTAAGTTTGCTTAGTCTATTAAATGTTACTATTATTGAGTTGTTTTTGACAATTAAAATGCTGTTAGATGAGCAATGGCTAATGATCAATTACGACAGAATTTTTACAACTCTGTCCGTCAAAATGATTGACAACGAGAAAGTCTAACACAACCTCTGAAGTTCACTTCTACATTCATCTCCCAAGAGGATCATCCATCATTCTACATGATGAGTGAAGTATTATTAGATATAATATAAAATTCCAAAAAAAATAATTCCTATGAGCCTCATTTATCATCTCATAAATGGTCTAAATTGGTTGTGTTCAACAACTTTTACACTCGACAGAAATCCCTGCCCCTACCACCCACTTCAGTTACAGTTTCACGTGATTCCTGCTGATTCCTCACTAATTGTTCAAAATCATCAGTTTTCTTTGTTAAATTTCTCTTTGATAGATTTTGTAAAGATCAGCAAACAACTTCAGAATATTCTTGAATTTGATTGAAGGTCTGAATAAAAAATCTGGTTTAATCAAAAATAGTAAAAATTACTCAGTTATTTATTGGTGATGTATTCAGCTTGTAATTGGTTTTATCATTACATGCATTTAGTTGATATTCTGACTGCAACTAATGATTATTTTTATTATTTTATTATTATCGTTGATTATCTCCAGATTATTTGCTCAATCAAACGTTTGGTCTATAAAACAGTAAATCCTCACAGTCAAAAAGCTGAACTAGGGAATTTAGTTATTTGTGCTTGAAAAATTACTTAAAACATTTAATTGATTATCAAATGGTTTCAGATGATTTGTCGATAAATGACTTCACTTCTAGTTGCTACTATCTCTTGCTTCATTTCTTAAAATATTTTACTCAAAAAAACACAAAGAACTGTTACTTTCACATGGAAAAATCCTGAGTTCTTCTTTAAATATGTAAACTGTTAATATTTCTGTCTCTCAGTCTGATGAAGACGAAGCTCCAGATCTCCAGAACCCGACTGAAACA
Source organism: Pagrus pagrus (assembly GCF_965226575.1). NCBI lineage: Eukaryota > Metazoa > Chordata > Actinopteri > Spariformes > Sparidae > Pagrus > Pagrus pagrus. The sequence goes on from NC_140187.1 coordinate 14,049,452, forward strand.
GTGTTGATGAAACCTGCACCGACAGAACCCCCTCTCCCGACTCCAGACACAGCTGCTTCCTCACAGTCCAACCCTGAACCCAGAGCTGACCTCCAGGAGGACGAGCAGGAGGCAGAGACCTCCCCCAGCGACTGCCTCCCACCGTCAGGCCGCCCTGAGCCTTCAGACACTGATCCGCCCGTCGTCAATGGAACCTCGAAGGCCCACCTCTTCATATTCGACAGAGAATCTCAGGAGGAAGAGTCTCAGTCCATTATTGGTGAGAATCCAGCAGCTCCAGCCAACCCACAATCAACGGTGAATGCTGCTTTTTCACTGACTCAGATCCAGCTGGAAGAGGACAAGCAGCGAATCAGAGAGCTGATGAAGGAGGCGAACCAGGTGAACACAATATAGGCAACTTTTTTTTAATTACAGTCTGATTTTAGACTTCATGTCTTTTTGATTTGGTACACAGAATCACAAAAAGCAGCAGGACTAGGGTTGCAAAATTCTGACAATATTCAAGGAGTAAACTTTCCGTGGGAATTAACAGGAATTCATATTTAATATATTTGATTAATTCGTCTGAATTCATTTCTAACCTCTCGACTGTTTTTGTCATAGGACTTGGCCACTGTGACCAAAGCGCTGTTGAAGACCAGCGGAGAGTTCTCTGCTGCTCTGGACCTACTTTTGAATCCCGTCTCCGTTTCAGGACCGTTTTGGACGCGCAGTGACGACCATCTTTTGCTCTCAGGTGATGCCCTCAACCGACAGCAGCTGCAGGAGAAATACGGCGAGGAGGGATTGGCCAAAAGAGTTGTGTTCCTCGAGGTCGAAGGATGAAAATGAAACATTTTAGTATAGAATGAAAGCAGGATAGTTTCTCTGATGTTGTCTCTTCCTCCTCACTCACGTTCAGGAGGTATAATCAGAAACATTTCAGGATTAAACCAGATGGTTTAAAAGTTTTTAGGTAAATCGTTAAAGGTAAAGTCGAGGCTATTATTTGTGCGTTCTATACCTTTGTTTGCAAACAGAATCTTTTAATGTGTTATTTTATGTTTTTAATGTGTTTGTTTGTTTTCATTACATTACATTATAAATAGTTTACATAAAAAAATAAAAGTCCTTTTTATATTTTTTGTGTTTCACAGCTTTTTTAAACAAATTGCATTCACATGGTTAACATGCTTGAGCAGTGTTTAGCCTCTGGTAATTTTTATGCCTCCGGCCCCGACTATCGCCCACGGAGGCATAAAAATTACCAGTAAATCCTTAATTCTTTACTAAACTAGATTCTGAACGGGACACGTTTTGCCTGCATTAACACAAGACTGATGGAAATGTGGTATGAAAATCACAATAATTTAACAATCAGTCTTGTGCGCTTGGCTGTTACACGGTAGCAATACAAACATTGTCCTCTGACTTAGAAACAATATTGTTTACAGTAACATACACTATATAACTACTGTATATTTGAATCACCTTTAATACAGCATACACTGCATAGTGATAATCATGATTATAATCAAAAACGTGGGTGATGACACGGGTAGAGCAAATGTCCTCCTAAAGAGTTAAAAGCTGTGCAATAAAACTAAATTAATTTAAAAGATAATTATTTTCAATGATGTAAAAGAAGTCAGGAGCCAGTGTGAGGATGTAAGGACCAGTCAAATATTCATTGATCTTTCTTTATAAAATTAAAACTCAGTCAGCAGAATTCTGAACAAGCTGCAGACAGGAGGGAACATTTTATTGAGTGTAAAGTATTAAAAAGGAATCGAATTAGCCTGGATTTTTTATCCAATCCACCATTTTATTTCATTTCAGCCCCAATATCAATTGAGTACATTCATAACTTTGAAACAAACTTCCCCGGACCCACATGAATACAATAGTTTAAACAAAAAAAAAAAATGAAATCCACAAACCTAAGAGAGAAAAGCAATTCAATTAAAGCAGACAAATCAACCACCGAGAAATAGAAACCAACAGGATGCAAGTGAAACACAATAAAGAGCAGTATCTGATACAGTTCAGGAGATTTTACCCAAATATGGCCACAAGTATTGCTGCACCTTATATCTCCCCGTAATGATATGAACTTAAATACAAGCGGTAATGACCATGAACATGTAAAACTGTATGTTGACGCGACAGCTAACACAACTGTATATAATCCCAGTGCTACACTGATAAAAACCAGTCGTATAAAAACCCTTTTAGTATGAAACATTCACATCCACCAAGACCTAATTTACATACACCTATAGGTCACATACTGTAAGTTGGTCAGGTAAGAACCCGTTTAGTAAAGCAAAACATACGGTACCAAGGTCTCCAATAAGTAACAGCACACCATATATCCCTGGATTTAAACAGCTACTTTTATTATTATTATTATTTTTTTGCTCATAAGGTATTTAGAGGACATCTCCAATCAAGCTACATTCATTAAGGTGGGTTGCTACAGTTTAATCAACTGGATGTTGTGGGGATTCGACCTGCTTTAAGAGATGAAAAGGAAGATAATACGCTCAAGGTTACGTCTTGTAGTTTGCTGATGAATGTCGGCAAACTAACACGTGTGACTGAGACTTTCCAGAGTTAGTAGGATTCATAGCTTGATTTACATCCGTGTCATGTTTCTGTACACTTTGCTTTGGTTGGCTGGTTAGTTTGATGGTCAGAGTGGTGTGTGGGCTACAATCTCAACAAGGAAGAGCAAAATACAGCGATTCTGTTGTTTCTGGATGTTAACAGCTGAACGATCAATAAATAAAGCGTCTGATGTTTGATGTCGTCGATACAAAGTACAGTACCAATAACAGAATGGCTCTTTGTTACTCATCAGGCTGGTTTTACATCAACTCAAACATAAAAGGATATGAAGGTTCATCCATGAGCAAGACTCCTCCTCACTCTTGTCTTACACGATCAATTAGTTTTTATTATGGGTACGCTGATCTGGTCAATAATTGACCGAAAAGTCTGGAAAGAGTTTAACAGCCCTGCAAAATCAATAAAAGCTGAATATGGCGACAATAACACACTTTTTGGTTAACACAGAATGATTAAAAAACTGTGAAAAATACATTTTCTGCCACATATACAAGTAATTAATGATTAGGATAGACACTGTTTGGATTAAAAATGTAGCGCACAGACTGCATTGCAGCTATTTAGTTCAAAAATAATTATAATATAAAAAAAGACCCACAGCTCCTTTTGTCCTCACAAACATGCTGAAATAACCAAAAGGCCTGTATTTTATTAGCATTCTGCTTCTGTAAAACTTCAAGATAGAAGTAGCACTTAATCTTTGATCCAGCAAACAGTACATACATTATAATACAAACAGGTGGTAAAAAGATCACTTCCGTCCCCATGCGTCGATCAGTTTCAACGCTAATCCAGCGAGAGCACTGAAAAGCGAAATCTGTGAGACATCTCAGTCTGTTGCAAAAAGACTAACATGAACAAAAAGGCCTCTGGGGTATACGATCGCATGCCTACAGCCCTCTATGTACAGTCTGACACTTTAGCCCCGATTCAGAAGAGACAAAGCAGGATGTGCAACCCGTCTGGAACAGAGTCCCCTACAGGACAGCAGGAAATAATGAAGCCACTCACAAACAACAAAATAGTTTCTCCAAAATTAAATGATGTAAAACGTCGTCTACGAAGATTATGTCAAAAGGAAACTTTAAAATGTGTCCTTTGGTTTCGTTTGGCTTCGATAACTTTAATGTGATTTCTTCGGTCCAGTCGCCAAAATAAAATGTTGGCATTTTACATTTCTGCAAACCACCGAAAATTGAGCCTAAAGAAGCTTCAACATATCAGCAGTTTGCAGAAACGTACATTACCGACATTTATTCTGGCAACTGGATCGCCTTTCTTTTATGAAAACAATTTAATATTTAGCCATTTAAACTGATATGTTTTTATGTGCACCAACTAAAACGCACAAGACGAGAACAATGTTTCCTCAGTAAAGTGCTTTAGAATCAGAACAATCCACTGCCTGTTTCAGTAGCGCGTAGCATCTGGCAAATGTCAACGATTACAGTCATGAATCAAGATATTAGTCCCTTCTTGAGGGGGCACTGTTCCAGTTTTTACAGTTGATGTCCATGAAAAAAAAAACAAACAACCAATACTCTGATTATTTCACACTCAAACGCACAAAAAAAACAAGTTCTCAAAATGATACATAGAAAACACCTGCTTTGCTTAAAAGGCTAATCGTATTGGTTTTAAGGGAAACGAGGAAGGGTGAAAAGCCAGTCCAAAAATAAGGCCAGCTAAATTGCATAGAACTTGAGTAGTGCACTGATGCATCAAAAGGCTGTGCTCCTTTCCTCTGTCAACTTTGGCAACCCGGCAGAGTTCCCTCAGAAACCACCAGAACTCCAACACCATTCGTCTCCACTCCGTGTTTTGTCTCCTTGGCAGAAGACACTTAAAGCCCCCAAACAGTTTAATTTGGACTGCCAACAACCCACCTGGACCCTGGTCAGTCATGGCAAAAACAAAATACTGTTCCAATTGAGGGGCTCAGTCATTTTTCTTCATGAAATGATTCAAACTTACATGTACCTTTTACGTGAATGTCATGGGGAGAAGCACAATATGTACTATTTTCAATTCCTTTAGAAAAAAAGGACGTTAAGAAGAATTTGTACAAAATACTTCAGCCAGTTTAAAACAGAATGTTTTTTCTCTCCTCTAAATGATGTGAAGCTCTGGACGAGGATCCGGCGAGGCAGCAGTGAGGAAGAGAGCACAGCTCGGACTCTATTTGCACCCTTTCTCTTTGTGAAGCGAAGACGCCGCCCACCACCGTCTAAACAACAGAAATAGTATAAAAGCACCAGTTCTGAGCCTGCATCCATGAGACCGACCGTCACAGCTTCAACAGGCCCAGATTTAGGTTGTTCCACCTCTCTAACAGGGTGGAGCTCTGTACACGTTTAACCCCTGTGAGAACGAGTGGCGTTCAGGCGGAGATGGGACGAAGCCCGGCTGCACAGCCATCAACTAACGGGGACTTCGGCCTCTGCGTCCTTGTCCAAAATCTCGTCCTGGATCTCGTCTGTGTTCCCTGAGTCACTGCTGGCCACAGAGCTGATAGAAGGAGAGTTCCTGCCGCCTTTAATCATCCGTCGGCAGGTCTCCATCTGCACGTCCAGGCCTCTCTTCATGCTGCACATCTCCATGTACTCGTGCAGATGTCGGTTCATGTCGCTCTTTGCTGTGGCCAATTCCATCTGAAAGAAGGGAAAACGGATTAAAGAGAGCGAGGATTTAAGAGACTGAAGGGAAATTACTGAGGAATGACCTCATAGTTCACTTTTGATAAAAAAAAAAAAAAAAGCTAGGCCCTCCGTAGCTTTAGCAGCTTTTAAATGAAACGCCCTCCCAGCTAACTTATTAAAGTGATATAACAGGATGTAATTGGTACAACTTGTTTCAACCTGAAAACCTAAAGGGCATTAAGAATCTAAAATGATGGAGCATTCGACACCAATTGCATGTCAGAAATTATGGTATTCAAGCCACTCAGTTTTAGAGGTCGTATGGCCATTGTAGGTAAAAATAAATAAATGAAGATTATGAAGCTTCAGAAGTAAATTTGAGACTTAAATTTCAAAGAACTTCTGAGTTTTTTTCTGGCTTATTTATGACTTCATACTTTTAGATAATATTAAAGTTTTTTTCTCCTACATTTGAATATTACCCCTCTTCTCCAGCTTTGTAATTACATTTTAGTACAAACTATGTCTCTAATATGCCTTTGTAGAAAAAACATATAAATCTGGTTTGAGAAAAAATGTTGATGATGACACTTCCCTGCTTTTCAAAAAATGTCACACTATCCTTCCTGAACAATTTTCATACAGTCACAAAACAATTAATTAGAGACAAAGACTCTCCTGGACTAACTTTGTCCCAAACCCATACTATAGACTCATTCTATACAGTATGTGCCACACACTAAATATCACAATATACTTCTTAAGCAGCAAATATATATAATATAACATATATTTTAACAACATTTAACATGTTCTTTAACATTTTACCAGTATTTTATCTTAACAGGATACAATACATGCAGCCATGTTGGTTGTGAATCCAACTGCAACTTTGGATGTCACTGCCAATTTAACTTACACAAGACACCCAACAGACCTGTTTCACCACCACACACAATTTATTCTGATTTTGTCCAGCTGTGAGTTGTTCTTCCATCAAACCTGAGCACTGCTTTGTGATAGAAAAGTGTCCATCAATGTACATTTAATCTTTTTTTTTTAAAATTACAATGCATACTGTCTGCTTTAAGTATACTTAAAGCAGACTTAAGTAAACACTCTACTACGGAAGCCCTAAGGGACAAATGAGATTATTTTTTTCTGGCGATTTATTTTCAAGGTCTGATCTAAATTATTTTCTCTCCTCTGTTCCTGACTCCATGTACCTGTTGTAAAAAAAAAAAAAAAAGTTTTGCCAGGATAATCTTTCTAAGTTCCTTATTTTTTGTCCATGTGTGAAACTGAGTGGAAAAAGATTCAGGAACTCAGAAAGATTAACCTGGCATACTTTTTTTTTCACCAGATCACAAGTCATAAACACAGAAGAGAAAATATTCTTTTTCAAACATGAACATTTTTTTCATGATAATTTAGATCAGACTTATAAAACGGATCATCAGATAAATAAGTTCTCACTCGCTCCTCAGGGCTTCCGTACTCTACAGACTAAAAACCTGCTTAGTATCATTATATCTAATTGGAGATTATTTTCTCATTTCATGCGATTCATATGCTTTAAACTTGCCATATGCCTTGTGTCTTTTTCTCACACACAAAAAACCACACAAGTTGTCTACCTCGATTTGGCCGATGGTCTCCTGGTACTCCTGCTCTCTGGTCTTAAATAGTGACTCCGTTTCATCAATGAGGCTGCCAAGACTTCCATCCTGGGAGTCCTTAGAGAGCACAGACAGAGGCCTCATTCATCATGCATGAGTATATGTCTTGTACAGCACCACTATAGCAAAGATCTACACACTGCCCTACATGAGTTTAGGAACGATAGAGAGGAAGAGAGTACTCACTGGATCAGCAGCATCACCGTTGCCTTCAGCGTTGCAGCCATTTGTGCAGGTGGTCGCGGCGATGGTGCACGGCACGTTGTAGTTTGTGAAGTCCTCCCACAGCAGCAGTGTCTCCTCGTTTTCCTCCCACGTCAGACTGTCGCAGTCGTCGTCGATTTCGAACGTCTCGCGCCTGGCAACAGAGGAGTTATCTGAGCAATGTCTGTGTAGGACAAAGGACAGGGAACGGAAAGAAGAAGAGAGAGAGAGAGGGAGGAAGGAAGGAAGGAGAGGAAAGACAAGTGTGACAGCCACCAGATCCAGCAGAGGTCACAAGCAAAGAGGAGGATGCGCTCGGAACGGAGACAAACATGCAGAAGGGACAGAGTTCATGGAAAAAAAGACAAACTGAAAGCTTTCTTTTGAGAATATTGTAGGAGTTAGTGATTAGTGAGAGGCTTATAAAAATGGACAATGTTTATGAGAGTAAAAACCATTAGAAGGCATCCAAAAAATAATTACTGTGACTTTCACAAAGCAAATTAATGCCCACAGCATTTACATCTGCTGAGATTTGCTGAATCAGCATTTTGTGTGTTAGTTGCAACCCTCCATATAAACACTAGAGGGAGGTGGAGGAACGCACAGTCCATCAAAACAACATTGCAGGACTGTGGTGGTGTAACTGCAGAGCTCGTTTAGGTTCATTCAAGGCAAAGAGGGCCTGTTTCTTCCTGTGTGTGAGGAGTGTCGGTGTATATATGTATATATGTGTGTGTGTGTGTGTGTGTGTGTCTGAGGTGTCGCTTACAGCTGGTTGAGCATGCGTTTCATTTCGTCTGTGATGTTGAGCGACCCGGGGGCCTCCTCCTCTGACGGGCTGGGCTCAGCGTCCATCTCTGAACTCTCCTCGTCGGACACGACTTTACGCTCTTTCCTCCTGCAGCACGCCCCGGCACCCTGAAGACACACAAACACAAAGAAATATAAACATCATTCATCAGATTTTGATTCAGAATCTGAAGAAACCTGTGGGGAAACATGACTTTTATCGTTTACTAGTACTTATACTAGTACTGTGTGTCTCTGCTACATAAATGCCTCTACAGATGAGGCATTTTGTGTGGAGCCTCCTTTAGATATACTTCAACATACAACATACAACATAAGAGAAGCCACCAGCTTGTCCACAGTGGATTCATACTTAGGCTTTAGCCAGCACTGTCGGCGCAATCTGATAACCTTGTGTGCAGCCAAGAGTCATCACATCAGCATTTTACTTTTCTGTGTGTGTGTGTGTATGTGTGTGCATGTTTAAGAGTCACTACTTAAGGATTTCATATGTGTATGTTTATGTTTGTGTGCGTCCTGGCGAACATGCAGCGGCGCGTTCCTGCGCCTTCAGAAGGGTCACTCGGTACACCGGCAGCTCTGGTTTCATCTGTAGACTGCTGACTGTTTCTATTACAGAAGAATTCATATTTTTGCTGCGATTACTGTCAGCTCCTCTGACAAACAGTGAAACAGCAGTTGGATACCCACCTTCTCCGGCAGCGACCTGGCCGGACTGACGTTGAACATCTTTGACATGTCCTCTGAGTTGCGTTGCTGAGCCACGTCACACAGTTTGGCCGTGATGTCGATCCGCCTGCAGATATCCATGTCCACCCGCCGGGCTTTCTCCTGGATCTGGGTGTCCAGGTCAGACATTTGCTGCAGGGGTAAAGATAGTTGTTGTGGATGACACGTGCAAGCCAAACACCTTTCCACACTGTGTACAAATACAGTGTAAATAAAAGCATAGAAGTCAAGCGCCATCAGCTGATGTTTCATTCATATATGTAGCATCCTAATCTTTACCTATAATAAGGGTAAGGATTTCTAGGTTAACTTAAGATTAATCTAAAAACAATAATAAACCATCTAAATCTGTATAGAGTACTACGAGGGGTGATTGATAAGTTCTTGGCCTAAGGTAGAGTTGTACAGCTCTCGTTCGATGCACGTTCATTATGCAGAAAGTTTCAGGGGAATAACTTCTGTGGAACTTGTGTTTTGAGTCATTTAAAATTCTAAGTCAGCACCATCTGAGAAACAAACCCACAAGTCCAAGGTGGCGATGGCTGCCATCCAGGAATGCAGATTTTTACTCTTTTCACCTGATTTGACACCTTCAGACTACTAACTACCTCCTCCCCAAGATGAAGAAGGAGCTCAGTGGTCGCCATTTTGATAGTGATGATGACGTTACAGCTGCTGTGGACGAGTTTCTGTCTTCAGGTCCAAGACGCCAATTTCTTGTCTTATGTTGAAAAATAAATGTGCTAGGTTTTCTCAAACTTTATGAAAAAGACTCCTTCTACCTTATGCCATGAACTTATCAATCACCCCTCGTACTAGATTGCATCATCAATTCAATTATGTAATGATATTCTACTTGGTAGGGTTGATTCTTCCTGCTACAGTGAAAGTTCGAACAATTGCAGGATAAGGACAAACAGGTTACCACATCTAGAGCACATACCACAAAATACAGGAAGTCTGACCACAACTAGGAAACTGTGAAATCGAACAATCTACGCCTCCGAAGAGATCCACTACTCAAACATCACTTACCTGTCTCTGGATTCACACATCATTGGGGATGAAGTCAAGCACAGAAAACAATATGAAAATCTACGATGTGCAGACGCCAAAAGTGAAGATAAGCACAATAAACAAAAAAACAACGTCTGTCTATATTTATCCCTGAGCAAGCACAAGCTGTGACTGAGCCCGCTGCAGTATATTACGGCTGTATATCACACTGGAGCGGACCTGCCAGGGAACAATACAGAGCTGCATAGAACAGGAAGTACTCTTGATCTACAGCTGCTATTTGAGCTCTTTTCAATGAATGCTTGTCTTGGAGGCTTTCTGGCATTATATATTTTTCAATGGAGAAAGGAAGGAAGGAAGAAAGGGTGTGTGTATGAAGACCTGTGTGAATGGCAGCCTTTATCAGAAACATCTGTACGTACGTTCTTCAAACACTACTAACATGATTGCTTAAAGTATGGGAGTTAACACAGCACTCTGTCTGACGTGTGAAAGCTTTGCGTGGCTCAGGGAGGTGGTGGTGACATCACTGAGCAAACACTTACATCAGTCATCAGACTCTTAAACACCACGAGTTCAGCCTTCAGCCTGTCCACCTTCTCTGTCAGCTCATCCTGGACCTCGGATGACTCCCGGGCGCTCTGAGTGGACGTGACAGTGAAAGAATCAAAATGAGATGCCTGACAGTAGCGGAGCATGCTTCACCACAATAAAACAAACTAAATATGTAAAATAAAGTTCAATAACCATTTCTAGACCGGTGTAAATCCTTATCATAAACATTCAATCCACACATTTGGTTAGATAATAACTGACCCATGTTGCATTCAAATAATCAAATCATACTGTTTTACATTTTCATATGGGTGGTTACTGGTTAGCTTTTTATGATCAGTACACAGAGGCCATAGTTAAGTTTCCTTTTCATATTTCCATAACTGAGATGATGCAAATGTGAGCTGCTGCTGACGGCGTTTAGCAAAACTCAGAGTGCTTTAAAACTGGAGTCATATAAAAGATGGTAACCAAGTCCCTGCATGAGTGTTAACTGCAAGTTTTGTTTAGTAAGGTTAAAAGCTAAAATTGAATAGTTTATCATTTTGAGAAACGGGCTTATTCTCTGTCTTGCTGAGAGTCAGACGAGATGCCACTTTCATGCCTTTACAGTTAATATATAGCAGGAGGAAAAAGCTGGCCTGGCTCTGGTCAAAGGTAAAGAAATCCACATACCAGCACATGAAGTTTACTAATTAACACGCTGCCTGTCTAATCTTCAGAGATGTCAACTTGTGAAATATGGCCTCCTATCTAAGATTGCTCCAAAACAACAGGGGGCAGCTTAACTGCCACAGATCGTGGGGCTGAGTCACTGTGGGTTCAGGAGATAGGATGAGCCCGGGCTAGCTGGTTAGCATGCTAATGTCAGTATACATCTGTGCACACATCCAGCAAAACCGTCATTTCTTCACACTCTGTTGATTATGTTTGTTAAAATTCTGGCCATATCTTACACATTGCCCCTTTAATTTGTACGATAAACTACGTGGACAATCGGCAAGTTGTAGTTTTATATGCGTTTATGTGTTGGACTGTTTGTTAGCCAATGATTGCTCGCAGGCTTGTTGTCACTGTAAGTTAGCAAGGCAACCAGTAGAGACCTGAGGAAGGGTTAGGGTTATCTTCCTACCATACAGGCACAGTTTTAACTCTTGGAAATAAAGCGAATAACTTTGTTTCTCAAGACGTCACACTGCTCGTTTCAGGCCGAATTTTAAATTCTGTCTTCCCAAAAATCATGTTAATCCTCATCTACACTACATTTACAAAACTTTAAAGGTTCAATTTGTAGGAACAGTTGATTTTTGAGTCTCATTCCCAACTCGTCAAATACTGATGCTTTGGGGTGGCAGCTGGTCCGACCTACAATCCCAGTGCATCAGTATTTGGTGAGTTGGGAGTGAGACCCAAAAATCAACACTTCTTACAAACAGGACCATTAAGACTTTAAACAGTCCACTGGTATGTAGACCTGTTTTATAATATCACATTTGCCATCAAATCTTACTTTTGGTTTGATAAACATTAGCGTAAATCTAATAAACCCCTAAACTTAATTGTTAAGCCCTCTGACACGTGTAACTAACATGGAGCTTAATAGAAAACCTCTTACCATAACATCCCACTAAATGGATCCTATTAGGCTAATAAACATTAACTCAGCAGTTTAAAGACTTAATTTTGCACAGATTGAAAGATGACCGACTCTGCTGTTGTTATTCTATCACTGAAGAGTGCCAGTTGCTTCTGTGTTAAGTCAGCACATGGTCACAGCCCTCTGGCTCTGAGCCCTGAACAATAAATGGCTGTTTGCACTGAATTTACTATCTCTGAACAGATTTCCTGCTCTTCCATACGCAACGACATCTGCCTGTGTGCTCTAAAAGGTTAAAGCCCCCGGGGGAGGGCACTCCACCTCTCTATCTGGGGTTTTGCTGACCCAGAATATAAGACAAACACGTATGCTGTCACCGATCAATTCGTGCAAAAGCAGAAAGAGGGAAGGACGCCGACTAGATGAGGTACTCGCATCAGCTGTGCGTGTCCGTGTTATGATATAGCCTCAAGGTGTGACACCAGTAATTGATTTCTATTTCCTTTGCCTGCTCTGAACAGAAACCTAATGGCAGGCTGCTGGTGATATTTGATGTTTATATCTATATCTAGGCCAACAGACCCTTCCTGATGGGTTTGTAATATGGTTTTTCTCATCTGACACACATCCTCCTGGTTGTTTACGCCTCTAGTGCAGCTCTGCTGAGTCCACACAGAATGAAACACCCTGAAGAACTGAGCTATATATAAATGTTTATGCATGTGCTGTGGCAGCAGTTTTGAAAATGTATGTGAGGTCACGCCTTTTATTCGGCTCGTATTTGTCTGCATGTGGTAAATGACCCTTGGCAAGCCATCAAATATCTGTGCATGAGTGTGTTTGTGGAATTTATTTTATTGTTTATGTTTCCCAACCTGCTGCATGGATTCCACCGTGGACTCCAGCTGCTGTCGTTTGGATAGCTCCTCCTCCCATCTGCGAAACAAAGCACAGAGGTGGGTCAGTTACTAAGCCTGGGGTCCCCTGGGGGCGACGAGACAGGTTAATGGTACTTTTGTTCAGATTATACTCCCATCTCTGATTACAAAATGCCCTTGACAGTGAGGGTGCACACCCTATTTCCCCCCTCATGTTTTCAACCTTTTGTCTCCTTCCTCCTTTGTACGGCCGTCTTTACAGCCCCACTGCCTCAATAAAAAAACTACACAGAGAATGAAGCTCCAGCTTCCCCCAAACACATTTCTCATGAATAGTTTTTCAACCTTTGAGTGACTGCACAGGGACATCTGAACACATCCAGAAGGGTGGAGTATTTGTGCTGCAGCCTGAATTCCTTCATGCTAACTGCTTCTTTCCTCATAAAGTCTCATGAGTGGGGAATCTGTTTACAACATCTCGCTGGTTACGGTTCAAAGCGAATTAAAATCTTTATTCATGCCTCCGACAGAGACTAAACCTACGGAAAAAAGCTTATAGTGTACTAATGTAAAAGAAAACCTTGTGCAAAGCCATTAGTGGTGCTACCAATATTTATTGAAGATAAAGCAGAATTAATTATTCATCATATCAGTCGCCAGGCAGATAAGTCACACTAAAACAAGCAGCACACATTACCGGTTAGGTCAATTTGAAGCAGTATAAAATGACCTACAGGGAGTATACAGTCATGCTGGTGGCTCCGAGAGGTGGTTTTATATTACTAATCAAACATTTCCTAATTCCGGCTGTACAGGATAAGTCATAGGCAGAACTTGTGGAAGCTCTGGTAGACTACTGTGTCACACATAACTTTTTACAGGCTGTCAGCTGGCTTACATTTGGGCCACTTCTGGCAAAGCTGGCCTCTGGAGTTGAGCCAGTTATGAGCCAGTTCTGGTAGGTTTGTTGGGGTGAATGCAGCCCAATGCTGGCAGTGTCGGTTAGGTTTTGGCACCAAGACTTAGACTGGTATAGGCTAGGTCTGCCATTTGTGTTGGGGTGATTGTGGCCCTATGCTGGCAACGGCGACTCGGTAAAAGCTGCCATACCAGTGTATTCTGGGGCGTCATTCAAACCAGGTTTGGAACGAGTCCAGAAATCGCACTTTGAGTTATTTCTTCTGTCCTGGGCCATCGTAGGCCCAAACCATTTTGGCTACCCAGGTGTTTCTAGGCATGGCAGTGCTAAAAGATAAAGCTAATGTCAGCATGCTAACATGCTCACAATGACAAACTGCTTATGTTAGGGAGCTATAATGTTTACTGTGTCAGCCATCTTAGGGGCTGTTTACATGACAATAGTTTTTGCATAAAATGAAACTTTTGTTGTGTTTTGGCCATTAATTCGCACAACGACAATGTTTTGGTTGCCTGAAAATAGAAACTTTTGAAACCGGGGTTCCAGAGTTTAATCTTTTGAAGACACCACGCTTACTGTTGTCATGTAAACTGGTAGTACGTAATTCCTGTGAAAGCTGTGCTTTGCGCATGTGTATTACATTTTCAGCCTAATAGCCATGCGCGAATGGGAGGACAGCAAGAACAATGGTGGACTATTTGTTTGTGCTGCTGACTCTGCTGCGTTTACTGACGCGACTCTAGCTAAGTGTACATTTGCTAAACCGTTACAGTGAAGTGATGCTTCAACGCTCTGTAGAAGAAAGCGTTTGGAGCGCAGGCACATGGTGTAATTCTGCAGTGTTTAATTGCAAATGTACGCCGCCACCTACTGGCCTGGCATGCATACTACAGCGTTGTCAATTTCAATCATTTTGGCGGATCCACGTGCTCAAGGATCATTTTTACCACTTTGTCGTATGAACATGTAACTTTTTTAAAACACAGAGGAAAAACGTTTCAGTTTTTGGCAAAACTGTTGTAATGTAAACTGGGCCTCAGCTTAGCGTGTTAGCATGCTGTAGAAGCAGTACAGCTGAAACTAATTGGAGTGTCCGGGGATTATGAAAGTGATTACAACTCATGCTGAGAGAGACACGAATGTGCCATCAAGATATTTCTGTATGGACCGAAGTGGTGCACTGACCGACCAGACAACCAGAGCCCTACCACTTGCGTAGCTAAAAATAAAATGCCAGACCACCCTGATTGGCTGCACGCCATGATCTACAACACAGTTTTCTCTCCCTCTCCCAACAGATCATATTACACATCTGCACCATGGCAGCTATGTTAAAACAAAATCATGAGCCTCTGTAATTGCCTTGCAGTATGTGCTGCGTACAAAAGCACAGACTGCTCAGCCCGTACTGCATCAGTCAGTTCACTCTGCTCCAAATACACACTCATCTCGCTCCCTGAGATATGAGACAGCAAGCATGCTGAGTCACGGATGCTTCCCAAAAGAGAGTTTGAGGTTCAGAAGCTCATTCAGTAATATGAAGTAACACCCATGTGATGGTGAGACACTGTGAGCCACATGGACGACGACAGTGAAGGATAATTTGAGAGTGGGTTTTCTGTGTGTGTGAGCCAGTGGGAACATCTGCGTGTAGTGATGTAAGCAGTGCATTCCTGACTGTATGTGTTTTCTGTAAGGGAGAAAGCTGACATATGATGACCGCTGCTGCATTCTGGGCCATTAGCGTACCTTACCCATGGCCTTTACCGTGGAGGAACACAAACACAGCCAGAAATCACTTCGGCATCACAACAAGCCTCACTAGGGAGTCACTTTCTCACAAAACGCTGCCTTGTTTCCATTCAGGACCCACTGAATGTACACTGTCTAATTAGAGAGAAGTATTCCTTGGCTGGGCGTGCCAGCTCACACTGTGATTGAAGCCTTGTTCTAAAAAAACGCTGGCGGCGCTGCTTTACTGTGTCCACAACACTTTGCCTGTCTGCCGCAGGACTCTGGCTAAGGTCAAAGCAGTTCACGACTGCGTCACATCCTCTGCAGACACAAATCCGTTTGTCACAGCATCTGCATCACTTATGTTGTCACTTCCCAAAGAAACCACCACAGCCTTTTGTTTAATGCTAATGGTGATAGCTGGACAGCATGACTAAATCGACCTGCTGACGGAGGGAAAGCCTCCCCGTGTCAACAATGTGTCAAAGCTATTCGTGTCATCTATCAAAGGTAATGGAATCATTGACAGAACTAAGCAGCAGCCACATCCACATTATTTGGAGCCGTTACAATCCAGCAATCCATGAAAGTCTAACGGAAAAAGCACCGACTATTTTCAAGCATCCGGGTCAAAACAGCTAATCCAAACACAGATGACACTACAGCTCAGTGAAGGTATTCCTACTGGCCTCTCAGCCATAGCTGTGGTTCTGGTTTTCCTGTACCTTTGGCGTGAGTCAGTCAAACGAACACACCCGGAGTCTCCTTACAAGGACAAAGACAGCAGGAGGGTTGGAGCCTGTGTCAACTCATAGACATCTGTTTATCGCCACACATATCCTCGGCCATCACGCTCTAATAAATCAAAAACTGTGGGTTGCTACAGATGTGCTGTTCCAGCCAACAAAACCAACCGAAATTGCTGCAATAAACTGAATGGTTTCTATTCCATTTTTGGGATGCAAAACCAAACTAAAATAGACAATAAACAAAACCAAGATTTGATTATGGAGAGCCACATAAAGATGCCATCTAATTTCCATTAATAAAATCCAATCCTCTCATGAATGAGTTCTCTGTATTTTGTTTTTGTTTAATCGAGTTTCCAGTCAGAGCTGTGCATTATATCTATATATGTATATCCAGGCTCCAGACGTTTTACATTGGTTGCACTGCTGCGCCAAACGTTTTCATTTAGGTGCACAAGCACATAATTTGGATTTAATTTAATTTCTAGCAACCAGCATTGTTTATATTTTTATAAACAGGAATACAGTTGCAAATACATGTTTCTCTTAACTCAAAGCAATGTAATTATGTAACTTTTTAACCTTAAAATAACAGCTTCAACATCATTTTGATGGTACAACATACAAGTTTTCAACACCTAACATTGTTATGACCTCATGAGTTTTGTTTGTAGTTAGCACCTACATTACATCTGACACATTTGTTACAGACCTGGGATTTGTATTTACGACAGTGGTGTTGCACAAACTGTGGGGGGTGCCAAATCGCGCAAAAATGCCAGTTTCTACATCATGTTGCTTTAATAAATATGAGCAGATTGTTTTCTTAAATCAGCACAGCATGGTTAACTACACTTAAGTAGGTTTATTCAATGAAATGTATGAAAAAAAAAAGTACTACATATTGTGATTCGTGAAAAGCGATTTAGCGATTTAGGAGGTGACTGCAGTGCGACACTGAGGCAGAAAATGAAAGTGTCTCACATCAAACAGACATTTTCTCATACAATTTTCGTCCGTTGAACAATAGGCATTCCTGCAGCGCTTGCCAACTAACACTCCCTGCCTTGTGTGGTATGTCTGGGAGGGAAGTTTGCACGCGAGCTGTCTGAGTGTTTTCCCATCAGTGTGCCTGCGGACACAGCGTGCACACATCTCATGCACTCGTGTTACTGAGCATGATACTTTTTAATGAATCAGCTCATGGGGATAGTTTTATGGCACCCATAATGATT
This sequence comes from Pagrus pagrus, assembly GCF_965226575.1. NCBI lineage: Eukaryota > Metazoa > Chordata > Actinopteri > Spariformes > Sparidae > Pagrus > Pagrus pagrus. The sequence goes on from NC_140187.1 coordinate 14,066,813, forward strand.
TATTTGGGATGATTTATCTCTGTCAGGATTTTAAATGATGAAAGAAATATCTTGGAGGTTTTATCAGATCATTAATTATTACTTTAATTCATCTGATGTTTATCTGACGTTCATATTCCAAGGATCCAACAGTGTGACCATTATACCGTTACGCAACAGGCAGTAAATACCAAAAAGTGCTTAGGGAAAACTTTGAGGTGTGGTTGTGTATCATAACACAAAAGGCTCTGTTGCTCATAGCAAATAAAGTTTAGAGTCAGACAACACCCTGTTTAAACTATACGATGTACTGGAAAGTACACCAGACAGCAAATTACAAGCTCAAACACTGATCATGTGTTTACGAGCAGATTAACCCTTAAAACACGTATCTTAGAGCAGGGGTGACATAACTTTTTCCCTTAGAGGGGCCAAAACTGAAACTTAGACAAGCCGACACCTACATTGTATTGTATTGTTAAGATGAAAAATGCTACTATGATGCTACCAAAGTTCCTGAAATTGACTGACTTCCTGTGCAGAAGTGTCATTCTACCCACCATGCTCAGATTATGAAACATAACTCAGAATCCAGGGTCATACTTATATAATTATAGTTATCTGTAATTAGACTTCACTGCGCTCTCTCCCATAGCACGATTTCTAGATCCTCCTGTTGGCCGGTACAAGCTCCATGAAGCCTGAACTTATCATTTGTATGGTTGATTTATTATTATTTATTCATTTATTTGTTCGTTTTCTTTGTTCAGTGTCTGCATTTAACTTTATTTTGTTTACTTTTGTTATGACTATTATGTCCTTTTCTATCTGTTAGCTGAAACAGGGCTGTTGATGCAATGTAAAAGCAATAAATACATTTTTTTTTAAAGGTTTTTGATTTTAGTTTCACCCGAAACATCTGGTGGGCCAAATCAAACTTCATGGTGGGCTAACTTTGGCCCGCGGGCCCTACTTTGGGCAGCCCTGCTTTCGAGATACCACTTCTGATTTCATTTATTTTAGTTAATTCTTAATCTGAAGTTCCTGTTGTTCCTCAAACAATGAGGTTGTAAATATGTTCTTGACTCAATCTGTCCTCATTTACGTAATGTTACTGTGTAGACAGTTACCTAGCCCACCCTTTATATCATTAAGGTCAGTGGTTTTAAAAGATTTTGCGCCCAAGTCACACTAAAGGGCGAGCAAAAATCTCAAGGCACAACTGTATTCATACTGTGCAAAATAACCTCTAACCCGTGTTATCTAATCACTCTGTACACATTTACTTTTGGTTCCATAGAAGGTTTTAAAGGTTTTTTTAGGGGATGAGTTTGCCTCTATATCAGGAAATAAATGTGTACAAAATGACTGATATAGTCAATTTAAAACTCATTCCTTACTTGCTGTATAGTTGTGTGCTGCAATAATAATCTATGGTTGTAAAAACAATCACATGTCACTCCTGGACTGCAATGGCACACCGTTTGGGAACCACTGCACTGCAGGCAACATAACAGAAACACCTCTTTTAATAATGCAGTACAAGAAATTCTTTCATGGAGGTTAGATTTGTTGCAGGACTGTAGTAGGATGCATTAGTTTAAGCGTGATTTACCTCGTGAAAACTGGCAACTGGCTGTTTGTATTGAACTGTTGTTAATGCTTGTCCAAAAGACATAATAATTAAAAACAAATTATAGATAAAGAAATGATTTAAATAGTTAGATGGTATGTTCTACGAGTAATATTATTTTAATTCATAGATTAACCTGTGTCACGTAAGTCTCCAGGTCACATAGGGATGTTTGTGTTGGCTACTGGAGATAACTGGAAACAAAGTCAGTCACATACAGCTCATGTGATCAGTGCAAAATTACTATGTAATTATATCATCGAAACATAATAATATTTATTACTCCGTGCCCCAATTAATGCTCTACTACTACACCTGATGTGTTAAATAATAATAATAACAATAATAATAAAAATAATGCATTGAGTCTTCAGCTTTCATTATAAATGTTTGTGTACACAAATTCGTTGTGAACCTTTTTCTAAAACAAGACTCAATCTAAACACTATAAAGAGATTTTAATAGGCCCATTACAATTCATTCTCATGAGTGCAGGCAATTGTAAAACAGGAAGTGTTACATGATAACAGATTCAAGGATCAATACATCTGGCTACATGCAGGACAAACAGCCATTCAGCTCAGCTCCTCGGATGAAATGAAGCCACTGACAGCTCTGATAAATCACGTCTGAGAGTCCAGAGAGAGCGCACGTGATCCCCTCCATGGACCCCTATAGGTGTCTCTATAATGTCTTCTCCATGACAGCTGCATTTCCCGTCCTGTATGTGCAATCATGCGGTGCACAAGCGGGGGCCATGATTTACTCTTAGAACAGATTTTTCCAATAATCTTGGCCAGACAGGAGGAGCGTGATGGGAAGAGGCATCCGTGGCACCTAGATGTGAAATAGTGAGCAATGTAAGGCTTTGGTGAGAGGAAAAAAGGGGGAGGGGGGTTTGACTATAGTAGGTCATCGATTGGATGTCTTGATGCTCTGTAATCTATATCCTACTCGCTCCACAGAGACTCATGTGTGGCGCGCTAATGATGCAGCCATGTGAGATGGATCGGGCCGGAAAAAGTGAAGCGGTTCAGGAGCGACCTTCTGGCTGCTCGGGGATCCCTGCTGACGAGACGACACGCCAAGGTCAAAACTCATTTCATTTTTCTGCTCCGACTAACTCACATCACTCCCCGACCTCAATCCATTTCCATCACACAACCGCACACATTTGTCCTCCGTCACCCCATCTTCTCAAGCCATCTCGTATCCATGGAAACCGTGCCATCGGCCTGCATCGGAAGCACATGCAGATTAATTCCTGGCTCAATCAATCATGTGAACTGTGCACAGAGATGTTGGGCGGGATCGTCACTCGCTGGCTGATGATTCCTCTTCTTTATGTTCCTCAGACTTAAATATAGCCCACCTGACCCAGACAGGACACAGACTCCACCACACCGAGCATGATCTCGGTGTTGCTAAGTGACCGCAGGCATTTCCCCAGGCCGCCATTATCATTAGCCCTCAGGGAGCGAGCTAATATGGCTTGTAGCAAATATAGGGGACAGCATTCGTCTATGTTCAATTGATTTCTCTAAATCTTGAGAGATTTCGGGGTTTTTTTCTTCATGGATTAAGCATTTCAACCATATTAACAGAACATAGAATATGTTTTGAGAAGAAGTAGATATGGGTATTTTTAATATTAAAGATAAGAATATTCCTTGATTCCCAACTCTCTACTCCTCAATGACGGCTAGCTACTTAATTTATTCCGATCATGATGGTGGATCTGTGAGGCTGTGCTTGCTTTGAGCTAAATGCTAATGCCATCATGCTAGCATGTTCACAATGATAATGCTGACAAGTTGATGTTTAGCAGGTATAATGTTACCCTCTTATTTTAGCATGTTAGCATGCTAACATTTGTTAAATAGTCCTAAACACAAAGTGCTGTTGAGGCTGATGTAGACAAATATAAAATTGTGTCCTGATGATTGTGCTCGATGAAAGAACAGGAAATCAAAGTTTTTACAACCCATCCTCTGGGGACCATGCATGTCTGTACACAATTTCATGACTATCTATGTAATAGTCAAGATATTTCAGTCTGGACCAAAGCTATGGAGAGAGCAACAGACCAACATTATTATCCTTAGAGTCATGCTGCTAGTATGGCTAATAAAAACTGCTTCCTCACATGTTGTCTCAAAGATTTTCATTACTTTAATGGCTGCTAAAAAACATGGAGCTCAAGCAGAACTTAAAAAAAAAAAAGGTTTTACTTTGAATCCTTAAATGTGTGTATGTGCATGTTTATATATATAGTACATACTATGTGTATGTTTTTGTATGCGTGCACGGCACTGCAGGGATCCTGCAGCCTCTATCTGTATTCATGTGTTTTGTGTTTTTATGTTTTGTTGATTCTTGTGAAATATATTTTTTTAAACACATCTTTAAACTTTGAAACTGCACAGTGTTCCCTGGTATTTTGAAATGAATATGAGCATAATAAATAACACCATGCCTCTTCCTCAGAACCTACTGTCTAACCTTGGCGTCTCTCCCAATAAACCAGGCTGGTTTATGCTAAAATGTGAAATATGACTACAGTGACCAATTTCTTGATGAAATATGACGACTGGATCCTAAATCACTGGTCATTCCCTCCCGTCTCTTCATCATTCTGTCAAGCTTGCCTTATCTAGAGGTTTTAAAGTAGTTAGAGATAACTCTCACTGAGCATTTTCCCTTCAGGAGATCCTCCTTCAGGGAGGACACGGGCAGCTTCGATCAAAATCTGATAGGTTCAAGAGAAGAAACATTCCTCGGAGTTATTCAGCGTGATTGGTAAACTGCGGGCATACATACATTTATACCTGTTTAGTTTATATGCATTTGAACATTTGTCTTTTCGACTCTGCATTTATGTGTGATATAACATGTCTGCACCACACTTTATAGATTTAACACCATTTTTAGTGTCCCAAATGTGTACGATGTGATGAATTTTCAATAAAATCAATTTATCTTGATATCTTAAGGGTTATTTATCAATAACCCCTATCATGTCATTATTCATCAATAACAAAATAAATACAATACAACTTTGTTAATGAACTTGCTCAACAAAACTGTTTTTTCATATGTGCATTGTGATTAATAGCA